>NW_016690218.1:2909765-3199820 GCF_001604755.1 Lepidothrix coronata
CGTATCCTTATTTCCCAAGACAAAGGGTGCGGGTGCCACATGAGCTACCTTTCGAAACCACTGCCTGTAGACCTTACGTTCTCAACGAGTCCTTGCTCCTAGCAAATAAAATAAGGCAACTTACGAGCAGCCTATGTCTGAACAAAGACCAGAAGCACATGAAAGGCTGATCATACCTCAGTAGGTAACAAACGGAAAAAGTTATGTGCCTGAACACCTTTAAATAAAGAAAAAAAAAAAAAAGAAAAAACGAAACACCAAAAAACAAAAAGGCCCCAGCTCCCACTAAAATAAACACAGAAATTCAGAAGTGAAGGTAAGAAAATCAGTTCATTTTTACATGACGTTTTAAGGTAAGGCTCAGGCGACACAAGGGCACCTCCGCTCCCACCAGGGCTCTCCCCGCGGAGGGGCCACCGGTGTCCCGCGGGCGCGGCTCCGCCGGACCGGGGGTTCTCGCCCCGCTACACGAGCACGGGGCCGCCGCCGCCTCCTCCTCCTTCTCCTCCCCCGAGCCGCCGGCCCGACCTGATACCTCGGCGGCGGCGCGGAGAGCCCGCCCTGCGGGGCCCGCCCGCCCGGCGGGCTGCGCTCACCTCGCGACCTGGCGGCTGCCGGCGGCGGGGCCCCGGAGGCGGCGGCTGCCCGTCGTCGCGGGCCGGGCGGCGGGAGGAGGCGAGCGGCGGCCGCGGCGTCCCCACCGTGGCGCAGTTACCATGGGACGGACGCCCTCTCCTTCTCCCTCCGGAAGTCACCGCCGGCAGGGCGGGGAGGGCGGGGCGGGCAGAGCCGCCATCTTGAGCGCGGCGCCCGGCCCGACGCCCGCCATCTTGAGCGTGGCGCGGGGTTCGCCTGAGCGCCCGCCCCGCTCCCCGCCCGCCTCCCGCGGCGGTGGTTGATGCGAGGGGAGTGTGTCTGAAACTGTGCGAACAGCCGCAGTCTGATACACGCGCTTTTATAAATATATCTAAACTGTGGGAAAAATCCAGTCTGGGGTGGAAAAGATTCCCCTTCATTGAAAGAAGGTCACAGTGGCCCCAGGAGAGTTTTATCCCAGGCTGTGGCGCGGATCCCTCCTCCGGCCCCTGCAGAGTCCTCGCACGTGCAATGGACCACCCTTCGTCTTTAAAAACATGTCAATATTGCATATAAAACTGCACATAGAAAACAATGTTATCTACACGGGTAAATCCGGTGCTGAAATCCTAGGGAAAGCTTGCAACAGCTGTAATTGTGCCAACTTGTGCATAGGCCGTAGTTTTTAATTACACAATTGCGTACCTTTGTATCCCAAAGGGCCTCTGTCTCATTTAGTTCACAGAATGGGCTGAGATACGATTGCGTTGTTACTCAGGGACGTGGAGTTTCCTAACCTTTGAGTGCTTCCTTTTGCGGTCGGAATAAAAGTACGTATTTGCAATTTTAAAGACCAGCATAACACATAGGATAATCTGCAGTGATCCCTTGCACATGACAAGCTGTTACACTTTCATCCCATCGTAAGGGTAATTGGCTCTCTGAAAACCACACTGAAGCACGTGAAACACCCCGGGTCAGGCTGGCGATGGTTTGAGAGCCAGAGCTCGCAGACTGAGTCAGACTCCAATCCCCTCCCTTGCTCCTCATCCTCCCTCTGGGGTTCACTTGACATGGTTTTTATTAAAGACTCGTTATAATCTCTAGATCTGACTCAGACCTCATCCTGAACGCCAGTGGTGTGTCTCCTGCACCAGCCCAAGGGTTTGTGTTTGGTCAGACCGGGGCAGAATCAGAGCGTGAAATGCTGTGGAAGTTGATGTTTTTGACACTGGAAAGTCTGGGACTAGAACTGCACTCAAGGAGCGCCATGGTGAATGGGAGAGAGCATTTGAATTTTAGAGGAGGTTTTCTGTGAAGCAACATGAGCAAATGAGAGAGAAAAAGCTCCAGCACCCTCATCTGCAGAGAGACTTTGCTGTCAGCCCTGATCACTTAATATCATGTTCTGCCACTTCATTTCTAATTGTGCTGATTTCTTCTATAGGCTCAAGCAACAACTGAGTCATGCAATATAGCTTCTGTAATTCCTGTGAATCCTCTTTTTTTTTTTTTCTCCCACAAAATGGATTACAGGACATCGTTTATGCTTCGGTGATCCTCCACTGAAGTACGCTAACCTCCAGAAATATAAAATACCCAGGTTTCCACACCACAGCTCCTGTCTTTCAGTGCCATCTAGTGCCAACGCATGGAAGAGATGCTATAACTAATGGAATTTCTCATCAGATCGATTTGCCATAATTAACACATTTTGGACATTGATAGATGGCACCGGTAGAAGATATATTTGTAAATTAATACAATATTTCTCTATATAAATCTAGCAATATGTAAATTCATATTTTTCTTTTATGGCACTAAATTCTGACACAGATCTCTTTTACATTAATGAAATTAAAATCAATAGCACTCACAAATCAAACATACACGTATATATATTGGTTATTTACTTCTGGATATGCTGTTCTCTGTAACTAATTAGATTGCTTTGGAAAGTAATGGTCACAAAAAAAAAATAAATTGAAAGTACGGAAAGAATTTATCACTTTGCTTCATTTTCAGCTCTCCTGAAAAGGAGGAGCCATCCAGATCAAAGCCCAATCAAAATTTCATTTGTAAAGTAAAACTGCAAGGCTTGGAATAACATGTCTTTCCATCTATCAACAACAAGGAACGAGTTGGTTTTTGAAACAAGAAAGAGGCAGAAAAAGATCATCTGACTTGGTTGTTGTCGTTTAACCCTTCATGTCTTTATTTATAGTGACTGCTAATTATTATTCTCATCCACAGTCCATGATCATGAGTAAAATAGTTCTTAACCACTGAAACGCCCTTGTCTGTCTTTTACTGCTACATACAAATTTAAGAGACCCACAAGGGACTTACATAATGTCCCCACATTACTACACAGAAAGCATTTAGTGGCCAGCACAGATAACTCCCTCTTGAAGATCTCAGATTCTAAATCAAGATACAAATCCTGAACAGCAAATACAACAAAAGGAATATGAATACAGAATTTTATACAATAGTCTTGTGCATATTCAGATTCTTATATTTAAAAAATCTTACCCTCCCTACCTGGCCATGAAAGAATTGGAAAGTCATTATTCTCTGAACTAGTCCGGCTAAAGAGGAAACAAAACAAGGTGCTCAGCTGCTTTCATTCTAGTGAAAATCTAATTTAATTAGAGCAATTTCAGATCACAATTCTGACAGCTGTGTTTATCATACTTTCTTCAAAGGATAGAAATTAGCATTGACTGACATAAGCATCAAAGCTTATTTATTCACCCGCCCACATCCTACCAGCCCTTCTGAGTTTGTCTGTTTATTTAGCACTTTAATAACATCACAGTAAATAAGATTTCATTTCAGAGCATGCATGTTTTTTGTCAAAGCTTTTAGCACAGAATTCTTATAATGCCACTGTAGAACCTCTCTTTGCAGGTTTGATGAAAGAGCAGCTAGATGTTCCTCAGAAAAGGCATTTTAAATTATTAACAAGGACATGGACTGGGATCCAGAATTTCTTTTTCTTTCTTTTTTGTCAACAACTAGAAAATATCTGCCTTTCAGCAGTGGCCAGAAACAACGTGTCCTCCCTTAAGCTGCAGAAGACTGCCTGAATTCAGAGGCAGATGGGTCACTGGGGCTTTGAACTTCGGGGTTTGTGGGAACCATGTGGTACTGAAGACTATGCTCTGTTTCACATCTGCTTTGCCCTTGCCAGCTCGTACAGAGGCGTGAGCCCTGCCTGTTCACACACAGCGCACAACCTATCTATCCTCTTGTGAAATAGAAGTAGGTTCTTGCTGGTAAACACCATCTTTTATTTCATATTTGTGCAACAGCTGTTAAAACAGAGCTTTATCCCTAATTAGAGCTGCTGGAGCACAGGAATGAGGTGAATGGATCACAGCTCAGCTGCCTCTTTCCGAGGCACATATAGAACTGCCATCACATCAGATCAGACACCAGAAACATAAGCACCAGGAATTTCCTTCCCACCTGCAACTTCAAGCCCTGTGGTGACAGAGAGGCACATTTAGGAGGGGAGCCCATGAGCTGATTCTTCAGGTATCAGCAGTAATTTGCATATTTCCTTAATTGTTTGTGAAGGACAAAATACAAGAAAATTCTGTCAAAGGAAGAGGAAAAGCTCCTTTCAAATTACTTTCCAAAATGAGGTAAAGCAAACAACTCCATTTGATTTTTCAACAGGTGGAATCCAACTGAGCTGATGGAGTAGGTTCCCAGAAAGTACCCTTCACTGGGAGATTCCATCCAGATCTCACCTTTCTCCCCAGCTTGCCAACATGTACAAACTAGAGGCAGCAAAGAAACAGATTAGAGATCAACTAATAGGAATAAATTCCACTGCTTCGAGCACAGAATTACTTTCTCAAGTCCTGGCACTTAATATGCAACAAAATTATCATAAGACAACAGTTCTTTGTAATGGAAATAATTTAAATTTCAATGTTTTATCCAGCAGTGCAGACAGGCCTGTGGAGTGTGCTGTCTTATCTGGAACACTTATTAAGGCTGACCACTGGCTTATACAGCAAGAGCTGAAAGGTGACAAATTCAATTCTTCAGTTCTAAAATTAGGAAAAAAACAGAAATGCCAAGGAAATGAGACACTCAGCAGCTGGTGAGGAAGAGATGAAAAATTCACAACTTTCAATCACTCACAGCACCAGTTACACAGAAATAGACTGAGCTTCCCATTTTGTTTTGGAGTTTGTGTCACTTCCAATCTTTCCTGTGAAACTCAAGCATGGCTTATAGTAGTGATTTTCATGTAGATTAATGAAATATCTGCTTTCAGTGGTTCTACTTCTGAGTCTTGGTTTTCTCTAGTTGAGAAAAAAAACAGCTTTTTGAAAGGAATATTACTCTTGTAAATATCCTCATGCTCTAAACCATTACAATCAGAGTGACCTTTTTAAAAAAAAAAAAAAGGACAAAAGAGAGGAAAGATTAGGACATGCAGCAGAGTAGCACTGATTTGCATTTTCAGATAAGAGCCCAGCAACTGGAGAGTTTTGTTTATTCTGTTTATCTAGGCAGAAACCACATAGGCACATGGAAAAATCAAATTGTGAATGTGCTTTTTCTCAGCTATCATGAAAATGTCAGGGAAAAGCATAACTTAGATGTCTCTTCAAAAGCATTGTCCAGAAAACTTGTCTTGCATTTACATAATCCACTCTTCCAGCAGCTCCCCTGACTTTCTTCATGCATACCAGTAACCAAAAAAGTGCAACAAAGAGTAGCTTAGGACAGTATTCAGTATCTCATAGGAGATTACTGAAGCAGCATATTAAGTAGGATAAGTGTGGTCTTCTTTTATTAACTTGGTTGATCTATAAAGCAAATCTACCTTCTTTATGAATACCGACATTTTAATTTGCAACAAAAATATGGAATCTGGAGGGCAAGAATTAATAAAGTCACTATTATTTATGTTTGACCACTTGCTTTGCTGAACATCGGTAAATTTTGCATGGTTTTATCCAGCTAAAGTTCTTATTTTTTGCATTCGGTTACTTTGATGAGTGAGAAAAAAAAATCTGCATCTGCCAGAACAGAGGAGGGCTCTGCAGGTTGATTTAGGCATATCAGGATATTGAATTCCATTGTAATGCCCCAAGCAGCAAGTTTTCCCTACTCAGAAGTGATCAGCTAATGACAGGGCCAAGGTCCATGCATCAGAAAATAAGAGCTTCAGTTAAGTGGGAATCAGATTACAAGTTCCAACTATCTCTGTAGCTTAAATAAAGCAGAAGATGCCACAGAGGCTATGTTCTTCCTCACAAAACTCCCTTTTCTCTTCCATGATTGTGTTGCTTTTTTTCTCTACTACACATTAAAATCTTACTGGCTGGACAAAGGGAGGAGATGTGTTATGCCATAGCTGGTAATAATTCACTCACTTTAATCAGAGATAAATGGGAATGGCAACAACCAGTTATTGAGACACTTTTTGGGTCACATTCTGAAACTTCATTAATACTTGCAAAAGCACTTTGTGAGAAACCCACTGTATCCTTAACTAATCTGTCTTCAACACCCTGTACTCCAAGGTGGTTTTTTCACTTCAAAAAGTCCACATCATATCTCTTAGAGCTCTCTCCACCATCCCCATATTCCTCTAGACAAAACAGTAAAACATTAATTAGATAAAAGGCAGCTAATGTAGGTATCTTCTGTTAGAAGAACTGAAAAATGATAATTTTCCTAGTGCTTCTGCTTACCTTGAGCACAGAGACTCCACCACATATGGTTGATTTATGGTTGTGGCTTATGCAGTGAAGTAGTAACAAGACATTTGCAGTATCAGAGCCCACAAAACATAGTTAAAGTAAGTCTTGAAAGCAACAATGTGGAACTAGAATCCTCAAATCTGCTGCTATGGTTTAAAAATGAATCAGTTTTGCTTTAGCAGCAAAAAGGTGCAAGAAGTCCGTGTTAGACCAGGGACTGCATTCACCTCTGGTTCATGTTTCAAGTGTGGTCCCAACTGCAAAGCCTCCTCTGCTACCCTTTTCCTCTTAAGTTACTCCCTCCTAAGCAAGCCTAATAAAATGCTATATCAAAGGTTCAAATTTAAGTCTGTTAAAAAGAAATAAGAATAGAATTTGATAAGAATCAAGCTGAAATGGAAGACTTCAGAATATGATGCCAGGGCTGAGGTCATGTTTTAAAATTCAGTTATATCTGCCTAAAACTTGGAAAAATACACTATCAGTTTTGGGTATCCCTTTTCCAAAGGAGACATTTCACTTTAAAGCACAAACAGGCACAGGCTGGTTATTCAGACCTTCAAGGAAGTTGTGTTGTACTAAATCACAAGAGCCCATACGTGATTCATCTCTAAAGTTAAACTGTCAAACTAGAACTTGAAATACAGACTCAGACAGTTTCAAGTTTCAACAGCTTTTGGGACCCCTTCATTTATAGGCAGTCCTCAGCAAAGAAAACTGAATTTATAATTGCGAAGTCCATAGTCTGCTAACCTCACATTTAAAAATATCCCATCTTTTCTGTAGAATGTTATTGCTAGAAAAACTCCACCACCATTTTCATGCATCCTTAGTTACAAAGTTTCACTGGGTTGATCATCCATGCAGTGTTTCCTCAAGAGGCCCTGGGATATGTCTTTGATCAGGTAAACGTCCTGTACAACCACCATTGTTGCAATAACCGTCAATAACCAGTCCTGCAGCATAACAAAGCAGAGCAGGTTATTCTCTTACTGGCAGGAATTAGTAAAGGATAATTGGAGTTACATAATGTTATTCAGATGGATTGCCCAACAGCAAACACCACTAATAAAACCAGGAGTGTTGCAACAGAGCAACACACATCAGAGACTTTCAGGGAGCTGGTGACAGAAAAATGTTTTAGAATTTGGGTTTTGAGAGGGGTTTTGTATCACCTACATTCCACAAAGGCCTTTATGGTTAGACAAAGGTTTCTAGGGTGCTCCTCTATTTCTTGAGATTTTTTCTCAGGTTAAAAACCCCCCGACTTCAGCACCAAAACTTGGGCCAGTATTTATCTCCAAAGCCTAGACCAGCACTGATTTCTGATTCTGCTACCAGAACCGATATTGGAGTGAACAAGCTGGCCACACATCCACATCAACTTTGACATGAACCTCCACCTCATCGGTCTGAGTTGTCCTGACTTGTTTGTTCACCTTCAAATATCATTTGCAATCAAAATCCATCTTTGGTGCAGTAACTTCAGAAGGTACAGTACAGGAGAACTGGTGTATGTAATAGGACATATAAACTAATAATCACACTCAAAGCTCTACTAAAGCTTTCAAATAGCTTTAAGTGGAACAGTGAAAAAAGTATTCCAGAAACAAATTTGGTCTGACAGTAGATTGTTAAGGCTGAAATCATCTTTTAACATCTTCTCTGGCATAAGGCATAATAGCAGAGCTAAAATAAAGCCTGATGAAGCACATCCTCTGGAGTTTCCCAAGCAATGTTCAGATCTTATTTACCTGGTTCTGTGTCCTCTTACGTTGTCCTACTGTGTGATTGTATCTAGGTACATTGAGTCCAAACAGCATGGCAAGTGTCCATCCAAGGGATTCACAAACTGAAAACACATAAAATACAAATAATAACTGGAACATCCTCCTTCTACTAAAGGCCTTTTTGCAACAGGCATTTTACATGATAGCAGAAAATTCTACAGAGTGATTGCACATATGAACATAAAGGATCAGCAGATGAGATGACACAGCACAGTTCATGTACTTAATGAGAATATTCTCCTTGTTTGAGAAACCTCCTTCATAATCCAGCCTTTACAACTTTTCCTGAAGATGTGGCCAGCATTTCTGGGACAGCCATATCTCACTTTATTCCCTGTCCAAAAAAATTCTCCTAGGTCCTGTTTCAATTAGACAAGTTCCCCTTTGTTTAATTCATTGCATGGCCTCATCGCTACCTCAGAACAATTACCACTTCCACCTCCTTACATACGTCTGCCTTACTCTGACATTGCTCTGTGTAGGGGTTCAGAAATTGAACTGACATATTTTAATATTTTTGGCAGTTGCTGAAGAAAATGAACTCAATGCAACTGCTTTCGGGCCCCAGTTTTTTGGACCCAGCACTGCACTGCCTGTGGAAAAATGTCAGACATTTGCCTGGAGTAAACCTTGGCCAAACCTTTGCAATCCTACAGTCAGATTTCTGAAACAGTGTTCTTGTAGCAGGTGTTGTTGTGACCATTTTCCTTCACAGCCTCAGTTCTTGCCTCTCTGCTTCCCTGAAGAAACGCCCTCGCTACGTTCACACCATGCTCTTCCTTTCATTATGCCAGTCCAGTTTCAGATGCTGAACTGCTTTTCACAAAACTGCAATAGATTTATCTCAAAACCAATCTGCTTGCTATCTACTAATATATCATTTTGTGGGTTACACTGATTTCAATACAGTAATAAAGGTCACTGACATTTATCAAAACCTTTCTTTTCAGTTGCTCATAATATGCCGTTAGCACTGAAGTATTTTGTCTGATGGGGGGAAGAAAAGGACTTCCAAATATTTGAAAATATGGATAGGAGTAAAATAATGGTTTTTTTCTGGTCCATGTGTAAACAATTCTTTGTTTGCTTCACTGCTTTAAATCACAGAGGAACTAGAGTGCTTTGGAGTCTAGAGACGGTCACGGGTTCAGCTTTTACTGTCTCTCTGAACATTTGCCCTGGATCCAAATATACAAGCTCAAGGGAAGATCTGTGTGTAGAAGGGACATAGGTTAAGACTTTCTGAAATATTAAAAATGCAAAATTTATATCAAAGTATTTTCTTCCAATTTTAGGGAACTTCCCCAGCAGAAAACAGTTCTGTACAGACAGTGCAGTATGTTCTCCATCCACACACCAGAGAGGTTTTACACCCACTCCCCAAAACAGCTTTCACTCCACAAGAGGCAAGAACCGTGCTTCTGGTAAAGTTTTCACAAGCTATGGTAAATGTAATTTAAGCAAACATTTTTATTACCTATAGTAAGTAACTTTCTGTAAGCAAAACTATCATTCCTGTTCCTTTAACCGTGTATGTTATTTCCACTACAGGCTTGTTCACGTTAGGTCAAACTAACACAACGTTTAATTCCTGTGCACCAACCCTTAGGCTGTATCCCACAATTACATTGAATTGATGCTTAGTTTTGACTTCTAATAGAAGCTGTGGGGAGAAATACAACATAATATAATATAGGCAAATTGAGTGTTAATTCTGTATTTTTACAGCTGAAATTAATTTTATTTTTGGAGTAACAGATGGGGAAAATAAAAAGTGGTGATGCATTAACCCTGCCCATCTTGCTGGACAGATGAGAAAGGAGCTGTTCGAAGACAAGGCTGATTCAAGGAACAAAAGTGGTCCCAGGCTGAGGGTGGATCTGTCAGCTTTTGCACAAAGAGAGCAGAAGAAAAGGGAGAAATGGAGAGACCTTCTTTCCTTGAAATTCTTAGGCAGGCTAAGGGAAGCACCAGACACTGATTGTAACACTCAGCCCACAACCACAGGTACAGAAGGAACTTCAGCAAACTCGCACCTGTACTTAATAAGATAAATCAATGTCATTTTTATCAGACATCAATATCAATTGGGAAAAAAACACTACTTGATTTTAAGCAAAACCTTTATTTTAGTTCATAGGCTTGTTTGTATTAAAAACAGTTACTTCAAAATCAAATTCACATAAAGTTCAGCATGTAAATAAAACGAAGTTGTCATTGGTCAAGATCCATTTCTGAAAGACAAGGGCTCCAAATGGCATTTTAACAACCTTGTGTGGCAACAGATAAAACTGGGACAGCAGGAGCATCTCTGAGTTTACAGACTGAGAAATTAAACTTCCCTTATCCCCTTCAGTACATTTTAAAACACCAGCTGCAAACAAGTGTCGATTGGAATAACGTGTCTAACAGTAACCAGATGCAGAAGGGAAAAAAGAGCAGCTCTTCTCAGGTGGAATAGACAAACATTTATTTATGCCAATCTTGTATCTGCAAGCTGATATATTTTTGTGGTTATACTGAGATTACATTACTATGGCCACACTGATACCCATGGAATTGTTTCTTATTTGTATTCCTGTAATCAGGCCAGGAAGAATCAAATGTTCCATTTAAATCATGTTTTCATTCTGCTGTAGATTTTCGTGCTCTTCAAGATCTGAGTTCTGGACTATCTGTAAATGAGAAAAATAAAACAGTAAGGAAGGAGAGAATAAAGATAAAAGATCTGCTTTATTTATACCACCTCATTTGGATTGAAATCAGTCGTGGCTAAGGCAGGATTTTGCAACATGGGAGAAGCTCTTTCAGGCCAGTACTTGCAGAAGTTCCATACATACCCAGCATTGGGTTCAAAACAGCTTTTCAGTTGCATTTGAGAGTCTGTTAAATTTACCACTTTTTATTAGTGTTTATTTATTAAAAGTTTGCAAAATCAGTTGTTCCTGCACTCTGACTATGCATTATTTACCTTATGTAAATATTTACCTTATGGACATGTGAAATGCTAGGGAAGTCTTCCTCTTATAACACCATTTAAGCCTGCAGTCTCGATGCAGGTATCAACATAATCCATCGTTTTTCCTTGAAACCTGCCTGCACATGTATCCCTACCCTGTGTAGCAGGGAGGAGAGGTCTGAAGTTTACTGCCTTGGCAGTGACCTTGATGGAGAGGTAGGTCACAGAGCATGCAGGGGCTCCTGGATGCCACCCCATCAGTAATTACAGAGATGTTCTTTTCAGTATAAAATGATGTAGGAGGTGTAAATTGTGACACCTGTTCCCATTTTAAAGCTGCGGTGCCACTCCTAGGTGCACACTGTCTGTGCTGGCAGTTGTGTGGAAAAAACTGCAGGAAAAGACAAGCTCTGCTGCCCCTTGGTGGCTATCACTCCACTACAGTCCTATAGGATTTTTTTTATATATTCAAGAGGGCTCTTCTGGTGCTGTTACACACTGTGTTAGATGATGTTTGGGGAGAAGGTATTGACTAAGTTGTGTGGCAAAAACTGGGGAAGTACTGTCAGCAAAGGGGGTCTGGGTATCACAGAGGAGAAGGTACCAGACATTCAGATTTGACAGCAATTCACAAAGCAAATGCAGCCTTACATCCAGGGGCCATCAACATGGACATCGCAAACTGAAGGCGAGTCCTTCTTTGGGAAAGCCAGACAGAAAGATTGGGGGCACGAAGCAACATTATTAGAGATCACCACATGGTTCTGAGAGACAGATATTTCTTGGTGACACCAGCAGATATATGTCTGGTTCAGATAGGGAAGACTGAACACAACATGCTAGTGAGGCTTCATCTAGAATATCATAGACAAGGAATCAAACCCCTATTTTATGAGACAAACTTACAGATTGACAGGAACTGCCACAAAGGTACCTGGGAAACCTACTGAGAGAGGAGACCTTAGCTGGAATCCTGAGACCAGGAGCTCCTGGATGGATTAGCCTTCAAAAGCTCATCTGGAGCCCTTGACTTTGCAGGACTTCCTCTGGAGCACCTCCTCCAAGCTCCTGGTGAACAGGCTCCGCGAGGAGTGGATGGCAGCGATGGCCAAGGTCAGCCCGAAGGAGATCTGTGAGCTGAGCGAGCGTGGGCAGCACCTGCCTGTTGAGCAGGAGCCCTGACTGCTGGCTGGGAGCACCTGGGAAGAGGCACAGCACATCCACTGGCCCCCCCTGCCTCAGGCAAGTCTGGGCAACAGCTGTTTTCTGAACATGCTGCTGCTGTTCCCTCAGGGTCATCAGCGAGCTGCCTGTGGCCAACCTCCTCCTCCTCCTCCCTAAGCAGCTACTGTCCCTCCTCCAGCACTTTGGCCCATCACAGCCACCAGCAGGATGAGCTGCAGTGACCTGGACACCTATGTGTGCCCCAGCCTGCCGAGCCCAGCCAGTGAGGACCTGCTCCTGCTGGATGCCATGCTCCAGGAGACACGGAAGGTCTGCTGTCTTGGCTTGCTGGCTGCTGCCTTCCCAGCCCATCCAAGCTGGGCTGTTCAGAGGTCTCTCGATGTCTTCTCCCTCGAGCAAATGCTGGTGGGGGTGGCAGCTGTGTTTGACATTGCTCCTGCTGCAAATGTTAGCTATAAGCACTATTACTAGTGATTTTACTTCTTTCTCAAGTGTGCAAGAAAATAAGGAAAGCAATAAAGCAAGGAAATACACTTTTTTTCCCACAGCGATTTTTTTAGCAAGGAAAGCCAAGGAAATCAACTTTTTTTAAGAAGTGGAGGCATGAAAAGCAGCTTGCAAGACACTAGAAAAAGCACACAGTAAGACAGGTATGTGTTTCCCATGCTGAAAAGATCCTTTTCCTTAGAGAGGAAAGGAAAACGTATATCCAGTCCAGCGACTACACAGTAATATTATGAACGCTCTCCAAACGCAATGACCTGTTTGGTTAGCTCCCTGGTTGGGCGGGTAAATCTTATGTCAGACAAAAAGACAGACGTCACTGTGATAATAGAGATTATTTTTTTCCTCCAGAAACTGTGCTAAATCCTGAAAGGCTGAAAGGAATTAGTGTGTATTTACACCAAAAATGAACAGAGCAAGCTGTGCCTCAGAAAATGAAGAAACATTCCCCACAAATCTGCTTGCCACAGGCTGACAACTTAGAGAAGTGGCCAGCAACCTGGGGTTATTCCCAAATAACTCCTCCACGTAACATATAGAATATCCTACAATGTCACAGACCCTGGCAAGTACCAGAATTTTGTCTAGCCATATGAAATCCTATCTAATTACTTTTTTTTAAAAACAGAAGTCTGGAAATTCCACCTCCTCTCTTCCCGCCCCACAACTTGACATGTGTCATTGTAGCTACTACTTCCATATGCACCCAAGTATCTTGCTCATTTAAGTCTTCCTTTCAGCCTACTGCAAGGATTAAGTATTTTCTATAATTAATAAAGCTGTATAAAATTGGAGAAAGTAACATTCAAGACAGAGCCTTTTTCTTGCTAGTATACTTGAAATTTTAAATGATGAAACAAAACGTGATACTTTAAGATTGTTTATTTTAGATGGTATTCTGAAGTTCGTGGTTATATACAAATTTTCAAACTATGAAGCTTAAGATTGCATGGTGACTGTCTTCACAAAATAAGGCTGCTCGGTCAATGTTATCAAAGCTGATTCCGTTGAAGTGGGATCACTCAAGAGTACAGGATGGCTTCAGGAAGGTTGTAATCCATGAAGGCATCAACACCAAAGGAGGTGGGCCTTCCTACATAAAAAGCTACTCAAAGGTCCCCTTGGTTGCCATGAGACATTGGTTGAATTTGGGAGCATCAGCAGCAGAGAAAGGTCTGAGTGAAACCAACAGTCACTGTGGAAACGCCTTTACACTGAACTCACCATCAGGAGACAGGGACACACTGCAGGGGCTTTTCCATGTCTGTCATACTCCCTGTACTTTATTCCTCACTCAGCTGGGCCAGTTATAGAAAAAAACCACACACAAAAAAAGCAGCTTATGCTGCTATGATAATTTAGTCATGAACTTTAGAGACAGATTTTTGTCTTTAGGGATAATTAATAGGCATGAACAGGATTTATGTTAATGCTGAAACTTCAGTTTAGATACTAGACAAGGGGATGGGATGAAATGTATCACCCAGCAGCCAACAGACAGAAACTTCTCATTTCTCTGAACTCCCATGGAAGATAGATGAACTACTGCCTCCTCTCGTGTTCCCTCCTCTCATGTTCTTAAGGCAGAGATATGCTTCATGAGTTTGTTACAACATAGACAATCAAAAATACATTTTAGTAATGCTTCCCATTATAACCTTACTGATAGCACAGTACTGAGATCAGTGCAACAAAACTAAAATGCCAGGAAAGAGTATTTACAACCACATTGTATTGTACCAAAGTTGCAAGACAAGAAATTTCTAAAGTGCAAAGTTGTCTATATTCTACACAGGTACAGGGATCCATTTTCCTGCTTAGAGTACAAACCACTACCGTCGTTACAGACACACCACATATCCATGCTGAACATCTAAGTGACCAAACGCCATCCTCAGGCTGACAGGCAAAATTCCTCTACCAAATCCAGTGGGAGGCAGACATCAGCATCCAAGGGCCAGGCTTAGTCCCTCAGTTGTAGGTGTGTCACATGCTGGATGGAGATTAACTACTGTAAACCCAGGAACACCAAACAAGGAAGGAATGTATTTAAATACATGGAGGAAGGTATTTAAATAGAAATCTTACAAAGAGCTTAATGGTTTGTTTTATACTAGATTAAAGACAATCACTTTTTATTTTTAAAGCACAAAACAGAGGGCCCAGCACTCTGTATTTTATTCAGCTGCAGTTTTGTCCTACTTCAGACTGGGCACAAATTTTTAAAGACTATTTACACCAAAGAGATTTGCAGGTTTAGCCACAAGAGCCTCTAAAACCAGAGAGAGGCCACAGAAACAGGCTCTTGCAGCATTAGAGTATTAAAAAGTCACCATTCAAAATACCTCATTTTTAAAAATTACTAAAGGGAACTATAATAGAAGGAACATGGCTGCTAGGTTTCCAGATTACCTGAAACTTCCAGTCCATTCATCCTTATTCTTAAGCACATTGGACAGTTAATCTACATCCTATTTACAATAATTCTTCCTACTGCCCAACAAAACCAAAACAGAAAACTGCTCATTGGCTCACAGCTCTCTATGCACTGCAAACTAAACAGTCACCAGTTTCTTATTTTTTGGGCATCCAGTGTTTGCCATAGGATTTTAGCTACAAGTAAACAAAGTTTGTCTTGAAAAGCAACACATGTTAAGTGAATTAGTTTGTTCCATTAGTCTATTTTTAAACTACTACATCATATTTACTGAAACAGCTATGGCATAAGAGGTTACACAGCTAGGCTTAAGTAATGTCACCATCTGACACAATTCACTTGGTTATGCCCCAAACTATTTAAAGTGAACTTGATCCAGACAAACCACTTGGTTTGAGAAAGCATCCAAAGGATTCCAATCCATAAAATAATCTTTCCTACCAAGTTGTTTGGGAATGATTTAGTCATGATCTGTTAATTTTAAGATATTCCTATGCAGGAATACACCCGTGGGTAAAAGCCTCAACAAGAAATGAGTCCCAGGACCTACACATGCATTAGCAAACATGGGCAAGTCTGTGCCACGGCGTGTAGCAGGTGGAAGGGAAAATGAGGGGAGGAAGGAAAAAGGAATCTAGTCTGCACAGAAAGAAAAGTAATTAAGCTGAGACATGTACGAATTAACACAAACAGGGATCAGTAACTAAAAAAAAATCATGATTATGAAACTGAGTTAACTGCATGTTGATCCTGAAAGGCGGCAGGATAAGCAAATGTACATGACTACAGATGTAATACAGTTTTAGAATTAACATCTGTACAAGCAAAGTAGTCCCATGTTCCATTCTGGCAAAACCTACGCTGGTCTTTTAACAATGCAAGAAGTCAAATGAGTCACTTGATCAAGTTATGAAGAGATCTGAGTAATTCTTCATAAAACATACCCCAGGCCCCAGTGCAACACCAGAAGAAATGGATCAATTTTAGATAAATATTCTTCTTGATACTCATTATTCTCTAATCACATAGGCCCTTACAGAACAGAAACTTCTTCCAAAGAAATTCAGCTCATTTTACACTTATTTTTATGCGCAGAACTGGCAGAAAGAAAAATCCACCACAGGAAGCAATGAATTCTGCATTTGATTCACCCAGGTCTGCCAACATTAAAAAGCCTCTGCCTTTTGCAGTAACAAATTCCGTAGTTTGGTCCAGTGTCACGGGAAGAGTCTTGAGTTTCCTATTAACCTCCTCAAAAGCTTTTGTTCCACAGGCCTTCAAGGAGCTACACACCAGCCCTCTAAGCTAAGTGACTCTGAGCCCCATGAAAGACTTCAAGCAAAAGCACTGAATTAAACCACAGTGGAAGACAAATCCAAAGAGAACAAAGGGAGGAATGTGTTTACAGCGTACATAGTGATAAGTGCATATGACATCATGTTTGTTGAAACAGTGAACGTTGTCAGGCTGTTCAGATTCTTTCTCAGGTAAAGTGAAACGCAGCAACAGGCACCAGGGATTGCAAGGCTCTCACACCAACACATGCATCATATTCCTTTGCCCTTGCAGCAAATCAGAAAGCTATGTTTTTGCTGTCACGGGTGTTTTGCAGTGCTCAGCACTAAAGAATGCTCCACAGGAGGCAAAAATGGAAGCAGCAAGTTCTACAAAATACTTTCTTTCTCGGTCTTGATTGGGCTTGGCTTTTGGCAAGTTTTCTTCCTAAGGAGCTGATTTCAGTGCAATACTGCAAAAGCTGGGTAGTATCACTACTGACACAGGGCGTAAAGGGAATCTAGAGCTTGGTTTCCCAGTTGTGCCATCAACTCTTCAGCTCATCTTTCCTCCCTGTTCTCCTGACAGCTTCTTACAGACACTACCCAGATGGAAGCACAGCAACTCAGTTACAATTCCATTACCTTACACATGACAACTCCCTGAATTCCAGTGCCAAGAGATTTTAACTGTCTGCAGCTTTCAAACTTACCAAATCTTTCAGGATTCAAAAACTTTGAATTAATGACACAGTGATGCATTACTTTTAAGCATTTTTCTATTACTTGCTGCATCACTTTCAGATACACTTGGATATTAAAGGATTTTAATTAAAGGACAGACAAGCTAAAGTACCTTACCACAAATTCTGATACAAGAACTCTATTCTATAGAGGAAAGAACAGAGGCTAATAGTTTCAGAATACAAATTGTGCTCCAGTTATGCAGAACTTAAGGTTTTCCAAGAACTGTGAAAGTCCTCTGAAATACCACTGGGGTGTTATAAAACAAACCCAGATTTTCTTTGCTCACTACAATTACGTGAATTGGAATATGACAGGGTGCTAAGCCTGAATGACAAAACTTGAATAAATATAACTGTTCACGCAAATCTATGTTTGCAGAATTTAACATTATATAGCATATAATGTAATGGAAAAATCCTCTAGCATTACAATCATGATACTTCCTGTGCTATTTGTGGGTAAAACTAAACCCACAAAAAGAAACTTTCTAGAGGCACAACAGGAACATTTAAGCCCACTCATTCTATGATATCCCACTAAAACCAAAAATAAGTTAGATATAAATAACCTCCTAGAAATCCACTACATTCTCAAGCAAGATAGACACATATTAATGAAGGTAAATTAAATTAGTCTTCTAAGTTTAAAAAGGAGAATCAAAAAAAGGGAGATCAGAACTAAAGCCCCAGAGTCCTATTAATAGAGTTTCAAAGTGAGTTCGAAACACTTATGGCACTTAAGAAATCTGGCATCCACTGTCTTTTTGAGGCTTTATATCTGGTTCCTTCAGAGGTTTTACTTCTTCATCTGGTTTTGGTTTAGCCTGCAAACAAGAAGAAAAAAAAAACAACTAAATACCACAAGTACAAGCCACTGTATCTGCACAGTATTTATACATGATTAACTTTACATATTGTAACAGTCCCCTCTCTTTTCAAGGCTGAAGACTTTGAGTACACCTCAAGCAAGGGGGAAAAGCCAAATATTCTCTGTTTCAGCATCCTTAAACATGTCCTCTTCTAAAAAAGAATCTTTCTATAGCATTCACTCCTGTCACTCCATTTCAGCATATTACACACATTAAAGGGTTTCCTCCCATTCAGGACTTAGTTAAAAAATGTCTCTGAATTCCCAGATGCTTACAGTGTGGCAGAGGTTAATTGACTTGCCCCTGGTACAGCAGAAATTTGCAGCCTTGTGTCTACATCCTGCCCTGAGCTGGAGAATATTACAGAAGAGCAACATGGTAACTCTGTAGGATACACAGAATAAAGCTAACAGGAAAGAACAGTACACCAGGTTATCTTACAGTGTCATCCTTCGGCCTCTTGGTGAGATCAAATGCTGCAAGTGTTTCAGGAGTCCAGTGTGCATTCAAGGCAGGAAACTCAAAAGGAACAGGCTCTACTAAGCCATAGTTTGCTTTCAGTTCTAGCTGTGGAGCCTCTGCTGGCACCTTCTGAAAATAGCTGTAAAAGAATACAGAAATGTATTGAAAATACAATGCATCATCTCTGCAAGTCTTGTTTGCACCTCTAAAGAAAAACAATCTGGGTTTTTACAGTGGCAGTCACTGCTGCTCTCTTCCATTTCATTAAGGCACCATCTAACATGCATTCTGTCAGCAAGATTCACAAGAACAAAAGCAATTTCTTCTTGGTATTACTGTTCATCCCTAACAGTGAGGCAGGTTTTCTCCTACTTGATAACCACTATTCCCAGTGCTTCAATGAGAAGAGCACCTTTTGTCCAAAAAACTCCTTCAAAATACAAATGGGGATTTAAAATACTTCCCAAGAAAGAGGAAGAGGACAGTTCTTTTCCTAAATTAGTCTTAATGTGCCGCAGTACATGATGGCAAACAACACTGCAACACCCACAAAGACTTGGCTACAAGGCAAGGCCTGAATCAGGGTGTAACTCTACCCTTGGCAGATCGATGAGCTGAAAACTCATAAATACTGACACACACTACCTTACTGCTGTGCTGCAGCAGAGCTCTGTGGTAGGCACAACTCCCAAAACAGTCACTGGTTTCTCTTTCAAAGGCTGGTTCTAGAGGGACATGGATTTGTTGAAATCTCCTGTATGCTGCTGCTGTAAGCTATGGCAATGGTTATTTGAACCAAAGCAGAAGAGGTGAGCATTTCTTTTTTTATTTGCAGCTCTGCTTGATGTACTTGACAATCATTTTTGTTTAGTCAATTCCCCCACTATGCAGGTCTTTAAATATAAAAAGGGAAATAACAAACCTATTATGGAATGCTAAATCATAAAAGGAGGGAAGGGGAGAAATAAATGAACAAAGGAATTCTAAAGCCAAACTAATCTTGGTATCTTAAACCACTTCCAAACCCTTTTTGGAAGGGGCAGTAACTAACAGAAAGCCCTATTCAAAATTCTAATTATATTTAGATGGGTAAAGCTCCTACTACCCTAAGAATGTTCTTCACTGAAGGCATGACCATGTTTTGACTTCCCTGCTTGCAAAGCAGAATCACCCTCTCTGTCCTCTTTTGCCTACTAGATTCCAGCAGCCAGGAAGAGGGCATCAGAGCAACACAACAACCTCTGCAAGCCTTTCTCTTTTGCTGGGGGAAACGTAACAAAGGGGCTGAGGAATGAAGGAAGAAAACTGCTTAACCTCTCCAGGTGTCAGTCCAGCCTACCCTGGTGAACTGGTACAGAACACAGAGTGTGACAGCACAGACCCATAGCAAATCTGCTAAGAGAAAACTACAGAACTGCAAATTTATCTTTAAGTTACATGCCATGCCCTAAAGGAATGTAACACCTGGGGAGTAAAATTTACCATCCCATCTTGAAATAACGGCAAATGAGGTAATAACACTTTATACAGAGTATTGTACCAACCATGAATTACTTACATAAATCCATTCTCTCTCTGGCACTTTTCTAGTGTGGTCTTAATCAAACTTCCTAATTTCCTAAAGAAGAGATGTCCAGAAGGTTTGGCAGTAGTTCCAGGCCCTTTGGTTTCTCCATATTCTTTGCACAATGCTTCAGCCTTGGAAAAAACTTTGCAAGAAAGAAACGAAATAAAAATCATTTACACAACCCTCTTAAATCACAGTTCTGCTCTACCGTGCTTCACTTTTAGAAGATACCAGAATCCATTCAGGCTTCTTAGAAACAAAAACAAACTAGTTCAAAGGCAGTACTTCCAGCCAAGATATACTGTATCCAACAAGTGACTAGGAACAGAAAAAAAAAAAAAAGAAAAAAGATAGCCTTCTGGGTGGGAAGACACAGGAAAGCAGTCTTATGTGTGGGGCAAAATGCAACAACAAGCCCAAGAACTGTGTCACATGATAGGGAAAAAGAGAGGGCATGAAGATGTCCATGCACAGTTGATGTCCAACACCAAACAACAACATGCAGTGGGAAAAGAAGCACTCTCCTCTGACCAGCAGGCACAATAAAAACCACAGTATTTGTTTTACTGCAAGTAATCCAACTTAGTTTGTTCTTAATAAATTTTTAATTTATTTTTAAAATTAATCTTTAAGTTTCCAATCTGAAGATTTGAGCATTTTCTATACACTGTGGTAAAGTTATGTAGTGCAGGCTGTTGGGATAGCAATAGTTTTGAAGACAGAAGAATGGGCAGAAGACCTTGAACTACTGCAAACTTGCCTTAATCTATCTTTCAAATGAATAGAAAGGAAATAAGTTACTGAAACCTGTTTAAAAGCAAACAAGCAGGGTCTCGATTTACTATTTAATATAAGGTAGAGCAACCCCCAAAGCAGAAATGGCTGCAGTAACCTAACATATAGACCAGGAAACATGACAAGAAGACCATTGTTTTTTACAGTGTATATTGCAGGCAGTCCAAAGCCAGTCTTTAGCAGGCTGAGAAGTGAAGATGGAATTTTCTGCAGCACTGTTACCAAAGACAGTCTTTGGTAAGACAAAAAAAAAAAAAAAGCACTGTCTCTCTTCAAAAATGTGCTGGATTTTCAGATCAGGTGACAGATAAAATCTTAAGTTTATGGGAGACCAAATAAACACGATACAGCAAAATAGAACAGGCACACACTGTAATCCAATCTCAGCCACACTTACATTTTTCTGATTCCTGCAGAGATCTGATTGCTTCCCCACATTTATCACTCGCCAGTAATGTCTGGCCATGGTAACAGTATGCCTGACAGGAGAGAAGAAAATCATTACCAACATCACTGGGCACTTCCTGAACCAATTCCCTTGTGCTGTCCCTTACATCAGAGATGCATTTCTGTGAAGGTGCCATTCCCTGCAGACAGCTGACAATTTGGGAATGCAAGTCAAAGCAGCGTTCACTGAACAGTGCAACATAAACATCATGAGGCAGGTATGAACCAGGCTGTCTCAAGTCTAGTCAAGAGTAACTTTGAGCTCCATGAAGCTGTTTGACCAAAAGCACTGGCAGACAGTTCCAGTTCAAGTCCCCTCACCTCTCACAGTGAGACTGTGTCAATGTGCAGCACTAATCCTCATCACAGAAAGAGGATGAACCCCAGTTAAGTTTACAAAGCAAAGACTAAAAACTGGAACTACCAGAACACTCAAAAACAGAATCTGTGACAAACACCACTGAACCTGGAAGAGATGAGGTGTTCTGCTGGCTGAGATGTTTTGCCACAGTCTAAATAACTTTTCCACCCCAAAAAGTTTCATTCCTTCACACCCATGCTTGAAGATAGTACTGTATTCCAGTGAGAACTGAATTGCCTCTTATCTATTATCAGGAGCTGAGTTTAAATACTAAATACCACAGGTGAAGAAACAATCCCACCAACTAATACCTACCTTGCACCCTGTCCTTTAATGTCTGTTCTCACAGCACAGATGTACCAAAACTTACCATTACCCATATCACACAAATTAAAAAAAAGGAAAAGTACCACAACTCTGACCCTCCCTCACCTCTCAAACTTGCTAATAAGGCAAGCAAAACTTTTAGCTACAGGTTTAACCTAAGAGAAAGACAATTGTGTTAACTGCTTAGTTTGGGCCTTTTGTACAGTATCAAAAAGCCAGATGACAGGCTGTGGCAAGAAACAAACAGCAAACTGAGCAGCTGAGGATTCCAGAGGTGCCACTGCACTTGCTAAGAGATCAGTCAGGCAAACAGGGACAGCACTTGGAATGGTACCTAGTGGTGGTACTTGATTCAGTTTCATTCAGGGCTTTCAAAACGATGATCAGCTCTGAATTATGCCTAGAATTCCATTGTGATGCAGATAATGGAAGAGGAGTATTATGCTCAGCCTGAATTGGTTCACTTAACTATATGTGATCACAATAAATTCCACACTGCAGTAATTGCACTTGGCTCAACAAAAGCACTTCAAACGCCACTGACACTGCACAATCTCTCTTCAGAGCATGGAAAGAAAGCCAAGGAAATACCTAGCCTCCATTCCCTATCCAGCCCTTATATAACAAACTGTGACTGCTGTCAACCAAAATACTTACGTAGGCCATATAGAAGCAGCTCTTCAAGTTTAAGTACTTCCTCCATTTTCCTGCATAGGTTGGATCCAAACTAGATAATGTCTGATCTATGAACACACACATGAAGTTATTCTTAGGACATTTCCAAAAAGAAAAATCCCAAATACACTCAAATTCTTAAACTTAGCAATAGATCTTACTATAAAGTAGGCAGAAACAAGAGACAAAAATTTTTCCTGCAAAGCATAGAGGAACTATGAGAGAAAACCAAAAAAATATGCAGCTATCACACAGTTTTCCCTAGAATCCCTGTAACTGCTGTCCCCTAAGTTTGGATGGCTAATTCTCAGAAGTATTTTTAGGCAGCTTTTCAAGGCTTGTTCCTAGTTTAAGTTCAAGTAGCGACCTATAAGGTGACATGTGTTACAATGTTCTCCCGACTCCCATGCTTTTGCACTCTTCCCACTTGCCCAGTGAGCACAAGATCAGCTTACTCATCTGGAAGGATGTACATTATTAACTTGCTACACTCTTCATGATCTGTATCAGAATCTGCTGCCCAAGGGCAGCTGGAACACACATCAGTTACATCAGGCCATTTGTCTGCTGCCAGCACATGTTCTCAAGACATTACTCTGTCTTCTGCCTGCCCTCACTAACATTTCCTACCACGAAAACAAAAGGCCTTATCAAAATATATGCTGGTAACTGAAGCCTTAAATGTGCTAAATAGAAGCTAAATATACAAACCATATCCACTGAGAAACTGTTAATATTGCAATTTATGGGTGGGTGAAGTATGTCTGCTGGCAGGTAGGCATAAACCAAGTCACTAAGGATACAAAACAAGACACTTACCAGCTTTTTGGTAGAAGTTAGCTGTTTCATAAGCCAGAGCAGCTATTAGTCCTGGATTATGTTTCAGCTCAATAGCCCGAGCAATTGTCACTGAAAAAAAGTTCCACACCACAGTATAAGTTTAATTGAAATGTCCCTTCACATCAAATCAACAGAGGAATTGGGGGTTTTAAAACCCCTGCATAAACGGAAAATGAATGTTGTGCAGTCAAGCAAACTGCAGTATAAAGACAGATTTTTTTTCTTCGATGAAACAATCCCAATTTAATAGAAAAACTGAATGAATGTCATCCTTAAGACTAGCTAATAAACATAAGCTGCAAATATTTTAAAGTAAAGGAACTGGGAATTTACATTAAGGCAAGCATGGTGGAGAAAAGGTTGCATGAAAGGAAAAAGAGAAGGGATGAATGTTACATGCAAGTCCTTCCAAAGTGGAAGATATTCCTCATTACCTTTGTAATATCAGATTGATTTTTGGGATTTTTCTTCTATAATTGTAACTTAAGTTTCTTTAAAAGCAATCTGCCCTACTAAGCCACAGTACTTCAAGAGAATAAAAAAAACATGACCTTGCTGCCAAGTAGAGTTCAAAAGACATCAAGTGACCCACAAAGACTGTCATTTCCCACACCCAACAAACATATAATTGAAGGTACCTTCTTGAGCTTCAGCTTGGCACTGTATGATGTAAGAGTCTATAAGTCGAGCTTCTAAATCTCTTCCCTTTTCAACAGGTGTAATCAATTTTGGAATGTGACTTTCCTAAACAAAAAGCAAGTCTCAGAGTTAGTTTAGACTTAATACCACTGCTGTCAGTGCAAAACCAGTGCCTCATTCCTAAATGGATGGGGCACTGAGTGAAGGTACCTCACTGTTGAATGTGATACTGGGCAAGCAGACAAATTACTCCTCCACTGCCATTGGGAATGAGTAGCAGGGATTGAGTGGTAGCACAAGATATTACTACCCTTCTTTTTCCTCTGTCATTCAGGTAGTCTGAGGTACCTGTGTATTCTGTAAAATCATCAGAAAAGCAAAGGCTTTTCTAAGACAAAAGGTCAAGTATTTGGAGACACCTTGAAGAACAAACAGCAAAGACAGTTTTTCTACCTTCAGGTGTTTAAAAATCCCAGCTGCTATCTTCAGGCTTCTGTGAACATCCTTTGCTTCATCTTCTGTTATACTAAGAATACAGAATGAGTCAAGGAAACGTGACTTAGAAAGGGCCTCTAGGTGACATTTAGTCCCATCTCCTGCTTTGGGGCACAACTATCAACAACAGTAGATCAGGTCAGTTGTGGCTTTGTCTAGATGAATCTTAAATCCTTCAAGAATCAAGAGTCCACTAATTCTCTAAGTGACCTGTCCCGCTGCTGTGCCACCCTTATGGTAAAGAAATCTCTTACAGTGTCCAATTATTACATAATCAAATAGAACTTGCTTGAAAAAAAGAAACATAAGACCTTGTAATGACTTTCAAGTAAAAGGCAACCTCAGTGTTAAAAGCCAGAGATTTAGAAATCTGTAGGGCTAGAAATCAGCAGAGCTGTGATTCTGAGAATCTTAATTTAGTACTCAGACATTTGGAGCAGGACTGATGAAGGGTTTATTCACAACTGACACTTTCTCTGTATCACAGTCATGTGGTATTAGTGCACTTGGCTTACAGATGCAACGAGGGACTGAAGTGCACTTGGACATTAAAGCATGTGAGTGAGTGAAGGCCAACCACCTCCTTGAACTCCTACTGTCTCAGCTGGACATGCACCACAGCAGTCAAAACCCAGAACCTGCTAAATCTTTGGTGGAACACTGCTGCAATAGAATTACTAAGAAAAGGAAAACACTTACTCTTCTTTTCCAGCAAGTCTCGATGCATATTTTGTGTACCACAGAGCTACATTAAATCCCATAGAAACCAGTTCAAACACTGCATCCTGCTGGGCACTAAAGAAAGACAGACAAAAAAAATCCAAACAACTTAATGTCTTCAAACTGCATCTGCTGATAATTTATGTAGCATAAGTTGACATTTCTCTCCATAAAATGTATTTAATTTAAGTTATCAATGATTTCCAATTCAGAACCTCCTACTTGCTGAACTGCCTAAGAGAGACTTAGATATTTTTACTTATTCCCTTTAAGAGCTCGTAATTAGAATCTCCCACATTCGGATGCCCACCCTTCCCTTTTGGGAACTTTTATTTTAAAACTGTAACTTGAGACTTGTTTAGCTTTGGGTGTGGCTGACATTTTTCCATTTCTTTCTTTTTTTTTTTTTTAAATTGCACATTTTGTGGAAAGCCTTGCTCTGGAATGTCTACTTTAAAGTTGTACTGCTAAGTTAATAAGTCAGAACCTATTACATCTCTCTCAAACGCATGTTATTGCAACTATTTATGTAACTGCAGACAAACAGCATGTGCAAATAGCAGGAAATTTCAGAAGCTAAAAACACGGTCTTTGAAAAGACTGAACTTGGAATCACAAGCTCAGTATGGTTTCAGAACTAGCAAACCTCTAAAAAAAAACAAAGGTGTGGGAGTGGGAAGAATAAAGCTGGCACAAGTACAAGTGTCTGTGACCGTGAGAAAATCAGAAGAAAGTCCTAATCAACAGATTTTCTTCCAAGGGGAATAAAAGCTTTGAGGAAGTCAAGCACTTCTAGCTAAAGCTTGACAAATTTGTAGGCGTGGTTACACCACACAATTACCTACAATAGCAAGAGACAGCTGAATAATCCAGCAGGTTACAGATCTATATTCCTACTTAAAACAGAAGATTTGTTTGTTTGAACCAAGAGTACGTGGACCAGGAGCTTCAGAGGACAAGAGCAAAGTCAGATCTTCAGCAACACTGGTACGGCAAAACATGGAGAAGTGGCTGGTCAGGTAACAGTGCCAAATGAAAAGGTTTTAAATTGCAGTAAGTTTTGTTATCATACTCAGTTTACTAACACCCTCAAGGTTCTTTGTGCTGCTGTAGCCAACTGCAGATTCAGTCTGTAGATCAACTAAGACTCAATGGATCCTTCCACCATTACTGTGCATTACCACATTTTTACATAAAGGCCACACACGCTTCAGAACACCCAACACAGTACGGCAGTTATCAAAAACACACAGAAACATGTTTTTGGAAACTACTTTGTGTCCAACACTTTGCTACACTTCTCAGCTTTTCTTCAGGCCTGTGCTGGCACATGAGCACATCTCTAACAGAGCAGCAGACAACAGCTGCATACCCTGTATTCACAGAAGCACACGCACCTTGGGACTTGTCCTTGTAACGTGTCTGTCCACTTGAAATTCTGAATGTATCTCAACTTGCACTCTTGGGAAGAGTTATCCAGTGAAAGGATAAAACCTATGGAATAAAAAAAGGTACCGACAGGCAATCTCAAAGTAAGAAACAGAAACAAGGAATGAAGGAGAGGGATCAATAAGAATACAGATAGAGATAAAGGAATGTTTCTTTCTGCACCAAAAATCCGTGTTACTTCCTGAGGCTTTTATTCCTCAGTATCTTGAGAGCAAAATTTAGAAAACAAAAAAACTGACTACTACAAGAAACTCCTTGCCCAGCAGGTCACCAAATCAACCCTGTGAGTCTTGACTGCTCAAGGAAAACCCTGCAGATGTTTGTGACTAATTAGGAGTTGGACTGACCCAGGTACAGGATGGCTGAGGCTGCCTGAGGTGAGTGAGTGGCTGTCCCTGTCACCATAATGGCAATTAGGAAATTCCAGGAAAACCTTCCTGGTCAAAAGGGAGAGGGAAAAGGGCTTGTAAGCATTGACTCACCCAGTCATCACCTCTTTTGTCTCCAGGGCTACAGGAAATTGGCTCTTTATGTCCAGCAGCCCAGAAAGCAGCAGTTAGTGGGATGAAGCTCACGCTATGAGATGTTCAAATCCCAGCATATGCAGGCCCAAGGAATTTCTCAGGGAGGCTTAAGAAACACCTTGGTCTGATCAGGTCTTATAGACTTTAAGAACTCAAGACTAGCCACAGCAGCTTTTAGGGCTACACCTTTAGGTGCTGTCACATGTTTATAAAGATGAAAAATACTCATTCCTTTCACATGCAGAAGATTTTAGTGGCCAAGCATGATGTTTTCCCGAAGCAACTCTCCAAATCTTGACTGCAGCAACATCAACTCCTATCTCACCTTTATCTAGATGCGGCACTGCCTTACACCCTCCCAGGAACTGAGGAAACTAAACCAACATGAGCTGCTTCACTTTCCACAGACTGAAAGATCAGTTTCCATGACTCAGCTGACTCCTGAAAACCCAGTCCCAAGAAACTTAGCTGAAAGGAATCATTAAAATATCGGCAGAAGGGAGATTTCAAGGGAATGATCACAGCTGACCATCTACTGAAAATGTAGATACCGTGCTAATGAGCACCTATATGTACACCTAAGGCAAGCAGCAGAAGTGTAAACTTGCAACAAGTCTATGATCTGGTATGAGACAAACTAGAAGTTTACCCTGAAGAGCAAATCCTATCAACTGATTAACAGACTCAACTTATACTCAAGGAACAACTCACCACTACCTAAGAGACAAATAATCATTTTCTCCTCCAGCAGGAAGCAGGATAAGGTTAAAAGGAGGAGGACAGGACTGCCATCACATAGTACTGGCAGGGTCACGAAACACATTGGAACTTGGAAAAAGGGCCTGGCGAGTACCCATGACTGGTATCAAGCACAGAACCCACACAGACATTATCCTTCCTAAAAAGTGCAAAGCTTCCTTACAGAGGATCAGCACAATACACATTCTGAGAAGTGGCATTAAAACTCAGCTGATACACCTCCTGATGTATCAGTAGCATTGCCTACCTTGCAGGAGTGAAAAGTACAGGTCAGTTGCATTCTTCATCATTTCTGGATTACAACTGGAGTCTGTAAACAGCTCCAAGAGTCGTGTTCGGGATAATCTCAAATCACTACGTGGAGGAGGAGAAAAAAAAAAAAAAGAAAAAAATAAACCTAGGATGTTCTACTCCAAAATGTACTATAGAAAGTACCCATCCACATATAGCACCACCCTTTTGGGTCAGAAGGTGAAGCTAAGCATTCCATTTAGCTACCTGAAGGCCTGGAAAGAGATTTTATGAGGAAGATGCCAATAAATATAGAAAAATCTTCCTTTCTCCCTTGGATGGACACGACTGACTCTTTAGCACAATCCACTTTGGACAGACAGCAATGAATAATCAGTACTCAATCTATTGTTTTAATGCAAACTAAAATAACTATGCCTTTACCTACCAAGAGGTTGGGTGCAGGGGGAGGGAAGTAACAAGCAGGAACATTCTTCAACATTAGAATGGGGTGAGATGAAGAGATAAAAACAGATCGGCAAAATAAGCTGAGATCTCTTTCCATTACATTCCTATCTACAATAGAACAGTCAGGCCTTATCCACTTATGGAAATTAGGAATATTTTGTACAGGAATGCACAGTCATCAGAAAGACAATGAAATGTTTCGTCTTTTGCTGCTGCATTGTTATAATTGGCCTTGCTGTGCACTCAGAGACTTGAAAACTGGAGAATTCATTCTTTGTAATCAAATGTTCGGTGTTAGCAGTGTCTTACTGCCTCGCTGCCTACACTTCCAGTCATCTTCAGCTCAAAAACTGAAGAGTAACCATTACTTTTAAGGATGTCCTCCAAACAGAGTGAAATTAGTCAAAGGAACACTTACTTGCAAACCTTTGCTGCAGCTGGAGTGGTGGCTACCCCATAATAATTAAATGAAACAGGAGCCGTAGCCTTCAAAGGGTTGCGGTGGAACCAGTGGGTCATTTTCTCTCCGTAGTGTTGTTTACGCCAAGCCTAAAGTGTGGAAAGGAAAGAACAGTTGCAGGAACAGGTACAACTGAGGTGCTACACAGAAAAATATATTCCAAATGTAAACAATTAGGCATGAAATTAATTTGAAGTTAGAATTCTTTTTTTCCCCATCTGAAACGCTGAGTTTCCATACGCCTTGTCTTCATCATCCATCATTAGTTTGAGAAATACAGATGCTTTCTGAGGCAACTATTTTAAGTTAGGCAAAAATCTATCACCTGCTTTGCTCTATGTGAGCACATACTTTCCTAGCAAATCACCTCCTGCAGAAGGCTGAACATACCTGTAAATTACATGAAAAATACCTCAGAATCACAGAATCAAATAGGTTGGAAAAGACCTTTCAGATCATTGAGTCCAACCTCTGACCAAACACCGCCCTGTCAACTAGACCATGGTACCAAGTGCCACGTCCAGTCTTTCCTTAAACACTTCCAGGGACAGGGACTCCACCACCTCCCTGGGCAGTCCATTTCAATGTTTAACAACCTTTTACATGAAGAAATTCCTCCTGATGTCCAACTTAAACCTCCCCTGGCAGAGCTTGAGGCCATTTCCTCCTGTCCTGTCATTATTTGCCTGGGAGAAGAGGCTGAAACCCACCTGCCTACGCCCTCCTTTCAGGCAGTTGTAAAGAGGGGTAAGATCAACCCTGAGCTTCCTTTTCTACTGTGTCTGGTCAATCTACAAGTCACTTTTATTGCAGAGCCATTGGTATGGATGAACCTGCAGTCACACAGTAATCCTGCCTGAAAACATGGATCTATTTGCTTACATGTGACAGACCTGGAAGTACAGATAAAACTGACCATCACTTTTCTTTCACCTCACCTTCTGTAAACGAATATAACACAAGCATTGCAATGAGCTTCACCACAGTGGTGATGAAACACAATGGGCAGATGCTGAAACATGGGAAGGCTGTACTGGATCAAAGGAGAAACCCCTTCACCAGGAGGACAGAAGGACTGAGGAACAAGTTGTGTGGTCTCCCATTCTCAAAGTCCCCACTGGACAAAGTCCTGAGCCCTTGGGGTGACCTCAGAGCCGACCCTGCTCTGAGCAGGGCGCTGGACTCGAGACCCCCGGGACCCCCCATCACCTCACGGCTCTTTTGGAACCTTCTAAGTTCATCCTTACAAAACACTCCGCAGCTTGGCTATAACAAAAAACCCAAGGAGATCTGCCAAGCAGCGACCCTCTGGCACTGTGCAGATCCTCCTGACCGACCAAGGGGCTTGCTCATCGTGCCAGCACCTATTGCAACTTGTTTATGGTTTCAGCGCCTATTGGGACTTGTTCATGTCAGCACATATCGAGACTTGTTCATCATGTCAGCACCTATCACGACGTCTCGTGCCAGCCCCTATCGCGACACCCCACCCACCTGCGCAGCGGTCTGTCGCACGCTCGGTCGCCCCCGTTCCGGGTCGGTCTGTCAGTCCCTCGCAGGGCTCCGAGGCCCCGGGACCCCCGTTCCGGGTCTGTCAGTCTGTCCCTCACAGCGCTCCCGTGACTCCCGTTCCGGGTCTGTCAGTCTGTCCCTCACAGCGCTCCCGTGACTCCCGTTCCGGGTCTGTCAGTCTGTCCCTCACAGCGCTCCCGTGACCCCCGTTCCGTGTCTGTCAGTCTGTCCCTCACAGCGCTCCCGGCTCCCTCCCTTCCGCCCCGGCCCCGCCGCTCCCGGCCCCGCGTCACGCGCCCGCTGCCGCAGGCAGCGCCAGCCGAAAGCCGATGGCGCCCCCCCGCCGCGGCCCGATCGCATCGATCCCGCCGCTCACCCCCTCCCTTCCCCTCCCCGCCCGGTGTCCCCGGGCCGCCCCCGCCGCAGCCCCGCGGCTCTGGGGGCTCCTCCCGGCACAGCGGGCGCGGAGGCACGGCCGGGGCCCGCGGCCCTCCCGCGGGAGGGACGCCTCAGCGCCACCAACACGGGCGGGAGCGGGGGGACACCGGCACCACAGCGACGGCAGAGGCCGTCCGGGAGGGGCGAAGCACCCGCGGCGCTGCCGGGGGTCGCCGGGGCTTACCTGTGGGCGGGCCTGCGGCGGCGGCACGGCCGGGAGCGGAGGGCGGAGCGGAGGGAGGGGCGCGGCCCCGTGACCGGCGCCATGGCGGTACCGAGGCGGAAGCGGCGCCGGGGCCCCTTTGCCCCGGTAGCGATGGCGGAGCGGGCGCGGCCGGCACCACCTCCCCGCCGGGGCGGTGCGGGGCGGTGCGGGGCGGTGCGGGGCGGTGCGGGGCGGTGCGGGCGGGAGGCGCCGCCGCCGCGCTCGGGTGTCCCGGGGCCGGGCGGGGCGGTGCCGGCGCTGGCGGTGCCCCGGCGCGGGGTGAGCATGGTGCCCTAGCGCTGGGGCTATGTCGGAGGCGGCCCGCAGCCTCCTGCAGCGCTGGGGCGCCAGCTTCAGGAAGGGCACCGACTTCGACTCCTGGGGGCAGCTGGTGGAGGCCATCGACGAGTACCAGATGTGAGTGCGGCCCCGGGGAGGGAGCGGCCCCGGGCGGGGCAGGGCAGGGCAGGGGGGCCCTGCCGAGCTGAGGCCGCGGCCGCCGCACCCCTGGGGCCCCCCGGCCCTTCCCCAGGGCGCAGGGCCGGGAGTCGGGGTGTCCCTCGGCGCGGGAGCCCGGCCGTGGGTGAGGCGGGAGCCGGCCCGTCCTGCCCTCTGTGAGGGCGGCGCGGGGCTTGGAGCAGCCGGGTCTGGCGGGAGGTGCCCCTGCCCATGGCACGGGGATGGACCGGGATGGTCTTTAGGGTCCCTTCCAACCCCAGCGTGGACCGCCGGAGTGGTTGGTTGGTGGAGCCCCCGCGGCAACCCTGGGCCGGGATGCTTCCATCCCATCGCCCTGTTTGCCCCACGCTTGTGGGGAAGGGAGGGGGGACCTGGCAAATGGGCTGCAGAAGCACTAGCCTTAACCGAAAAAAAAAAAAATCCTAACCAACCCATCAGAGTGAAAAGGGGTTCGTCAGACGCTTGTGTGCTTTGCTCCTGATGAAATCGGGGTGGGAATGTGAGGAACCTGGCACCCCAGTCAGATTTGGTGGCACTGGGTGTGACTGCACCATCCATGAATCCTCTGGCACCAGAGGAGTATTGTCTATAGAGCGCTGTTGGTATCCTTAGTTACACACCTGATAACTTTAGTCAGATGCTCTCCCCTACTACTCCATTCATCGTGAAGGTGCAAGTTATTTCTTTGTGATCTAAGTATTTCAGGCTAAGTTTCTCTCAGTGAATTTTCTGGAAGTCGTCAAGAGTGTTTGCACTTGTTCCCAAGAGTAAGTCAGCTGAAGGGATGCTCCCTGAGGAATCTTGTAGCACTGTTCAGGGATGGGTTGTAACCACACTGGCTACCAGTTCAGTTGCCATTCAGAGTAACTAAGTCTCCTGGCCATGGACAGCGTGGTCATGGGAGTCTGTAATCTCATAATTTCATTCACTTACCAGGTGGGATGATGCAAGTTCAGTTATTTGCAGTTTTCTGATGGTCTTTTGAGTAGGGCAAGCTGTTACTATCCAAACCTTGGCGCAGTGATGAAAAGAAATTCTCTTCCAGATCTGTATCTCGACAGAAAAAAAAGTCATTGAAAAGTAAAAGAAGATATTTTTACTAACTGCCCTTATGTGGATATCTACAAGGAATCCAGTAGGATCCTAATGCTTTAAACTATCTTAGCAGTCTCAGCTGCCAGTTTTATATAATGATGTTTCTTCAGAATGAAAAGTCTTTGTGCTTTTCCTTCTGATCACACTTCACTGACAGGTGAGGTCACTAAACATTTGCAGACAGTCCAGTGTGAGAGCTGGAGTACAACTTCTGTTCCTTTCCTCCCTCCATCGCTTGTGTCGGACGAGAACTGAGGTGATCTCCACGCCCTGGCTCTGCTCTGACTTTGGAGCAGTGTGATATCTTTGTAAGAAAGCTCCTCTTGGGTAGTGGTGTGTTGTAAGCTGCTCTTATCAGTGAGTTTCTACTGAGTAGTCCTCAGTAGATGAACTGACTGGTTCCAGGACTGAGAAGAAAGGAGAGAGAAGATCAAGGGATTACAGGCAGGTAATTCCTAGGGAGGAGCAAAACCTTTTCTCTATGTATATCTACTGTTTGTAGATTTAGCAGGTAAATTAATAACAATTTCAAGCTGTGGAGTAGAAGTTTCAAACAAGCAGCAGACAAGATACCAACCTGTAGTTCTGGAGAGACATCACAGTGTGGGTTTTTGTTGTTGCCCTCTCCAATGGCACCCTGAGATGGGATGAACAGGTGTGGTGCTGCTGTTGTCCAGTTGCTGTGAACACCACCACAGTCTGTACTGATCAACACCGGGAGCCTGAGGAGAAGCTGGTTACAGTGAGCTTTCTGATGCTGAGAAAGATTTTCCCAAATCTAAGCTGAGTCCTGATGGATGCTCACGTAAGAGTTATTTACCTCCTGTGTCCGTCCACTCAGGTCTTTGTTACTCCTGGAAGTGCAAGAAGCTTGGTGCAAAGATTGGCCTTCGTTCATTCAGGTGCTTACTCACACAGGAGCCCTTCAAGCTGTTAGCAGTGGCTTCCCTGTTGAACGTCCCCATCTGTGGAACTTGGTCTAATCCAACTTTGAATGAACCTCAAGTGGGATGCCAGATGCATTTATTTGGATTAGGGTGGATTTTTTTTTTTTTTTTGTATTAGTGACAAATGGAAAGAGGGTTGTGTTATTGATGCTTGCAGAAATGTTAATGCTGTGATGCTGCCTGTTGTGGGTGGCATGTTGCTGCTATGGTGATGTTTTCTCAAATCATTACTTTTTATTAAGGGGGACAACAGCACCGCGTTGTGCAGTTACTTGTCCTGTTCGGTTGTGTTTTTGCTGGTTCCAGTTAAAAGCTGCAGCTGCCTCAATCCTTATAGAGTTTTTATTAAAGAGAGTTTATTTTGAGAAAAAGCAAAGAAACTGAGTTCTGGTCTTTGTTTCTGCCACAGGCTTTGACAATAATCTGTTCTGCTGTGTGCATCTTGGTGTATGTATTTTAACCTCCCCACAGAAACCAAGCCAATGCTCCCTGCAATGGTGGAGAGAAGCAGAATCCCTTTAACAGTGCAAACTTGGATGTTCCAGGTGGAAAAGTATTGCGATGTCCTGGGTACTGCTGCTGTCCCTGGGTTTCCCCTCAACCCCCTGTCCTCCCTCCTGCTCTGCTTGTAAAAAAAGTTATTTACAGGGAATGGCAACAATTGCCCAGAGGTTTTGCTTGTTTAATGTTCTCTTTCCTCCCGGGACGGAAACTGTAACTCTTCCCATAGCTTCCCTCCAGCTTCCTTTCGCTTTCTCGAGCTGTTTGCTTACTGTTACTTTCCGAACCCTTGGTACTCCCGCCTCCGTGGTGACAAGGGGTGGGGTCTCTGCTCCGCCTGGGATGCTGACAGGCACAAATGTGAGCTGATCCACCCCGGCAGCCTGGGCCAAGCCGCCCTGTGCCTGCCTTCCAGCGCTGGGAGACCATGTGCCATACCCCGGGGTGCCCTCACCCTGGCAGTCCTTGCCTCCTGGCAATCTGATGTGTCTCACTCTCCCTGTGAAATGCACGTGGGATTGTACCACAGTGAGTCTTCACAGGGGCTACAGTTTGTTAGGATAAAAGAAGAAGATGGTGAGAGAAAAATGGTCAGTGCTTATAAAAGGGGTTGTTGGCTAGAAAAACCTTCTTACCTGTTCTCCATGATGCATTATATACGTAGCCTTTCCTGCCTGATGTGGTTCCATACTTTGTCACTTTGTCCACCTTCTTGTTTTTTTTAAGTATGGAGTACCAAGGTTATAGAAAACTTTGTTTAAAAAAACCTCCAAAACCACAACAACAAAACAAAAACTTCTAAAACTATTTGAAGCAGCAGTCTGTGGACCTTTTGTCTGACACATTTTGTGGAGCCAGGGGAAGGGGGTGTGTTTATGTTGTGTTCCTATTCTACAGTTTTCTTTTCCCCCATCCAGATTAGCAAGGCACCTACAAAAAGAGGCGCAGTCTCAGCACAACAACTCGGAATTCACAGAAGATCAAAAGGTGAGCATTTGCTGTTTGCTCAGTCAAGGAGCTTGACTCAGAGATGTTGGTGTGTGTTATGTTTTTTTATCTTGCTGGCCAGAGCCTTGTGAGACCTTTTTTCCTCCCTCAATATATGCAAACAGAAACAGAGCCCAGCATGGCTGAACCAGTTGCTGTCATGAGATGTGACGGATGTTCTGTTGTGTAGCACTAAATGTCATGTGTGCTGGCCAGAGTCCTTCGTAACCTGGGGGTTTCTTTTTTTGGGTGATGTTTGATAACTTGCTTATTCAATGTTAGTACAATTTATGTTGTGAGTTCTAAATACGAAATGTCGTGAACTGCAGACATGGAGGGTGTGTGAGGGGGATGTTAGCTTAACATGTAACACCTGACAGGGAAGGGTCCTGGCAGAATACTCCCTAGTAGCCTCTTAGAACGTAATTTGTTTATAATCTTTCAAAATATTGGAATTACTTTACTCCTCCCTCCCTCCCCTCAGTTGAAAAGGCTGTTTCTCGTCTCAGTAACATCCTACTGCAGTTCTGTGGTGGAATTAAGTGGACAGTGCTAACTGGGGTCTCATATGCTCAAGCATTTACTGCAAAATAAAATCTTCTGAGATATGAGGCACTCTTAAATTTTCTTGTCTCCTATAAAGACATGCTTTTCTTAGGAATACCAAACTAGAGACTTGTATTTCCAGATTTCTTGGTCATAAGAACACTTTTTTGAGCAAAGCCATTACCAGGAAATTGACATTTGCTAGCTCAGAGTCTCATGATAATAGAGTGCTGGAGTAATAGGGTCTGTGCTTGGAAATGTTAGTCCTGAAAACAGGTCCTGGCTACAGAAATTCGAGATGAACTTGATGTGTTTGAAGAAACTCATACGAAGAAATGCACCTTTGTAGAATCTGACAGAGGTTTGTAACTGTTTCCTTAACCTGTACCAATAAGAAAAGCAAAGAGCTGGTCTTGCATGTTCTGTTTACCTTCTGCAAAGAAGGTGATAAAACTCATGGTTGCCTTAAAGCAAGTCTTAATCTTGGAGAAGGATTTGGTCAACTTTTTCTGAACTGTAAGCCTTGAGAGCCTTGCTAATGTTGGACAGCTGTTTACTCTTTGATTTCTTCTGCTCTCTATCCCTTGCTGGTAGCTTTCTCCATCATTCTCAGCTACAGTTATCTCTGCAGCGTGTTTCCCCTCTGTGGAGACTTTTGAAAATGTAGTTACTCCATGAAAGCAAAGTTGTTAATCTCACTTCTGGAGACATCATCTCCTGTGAGTATGGGAACCAGAACCGCACAGGGCTTTGCTTCCAGATGTTCCCTGAGTCTTATGAAAAGGACCTTGGACCAGATTGTGGAAGTGAATGAGGTCAGCCATGAGGGAAGGCCTGGGGGGCTCAGGAAGTGGAGATAACTGACCTCAGATGTGAGATGCACAACTGTAATCATGTCTTAAGGCAACAGTCTTCTGAAAAAAGTAAAGAGTGGTGGTTTTAAATCCTTGCAGAGTGATACCTGTTTCTGAGGCTGATAAAATTTGCAAAAGAGGTTTGCATTTATATCACTTGCTATTTTTTGCAGATCAGCAAGTGGCTGATGCAGTGAAACTTTGAGTCTGGTTATCAAATGGCAGTAACTATTTGATTAGCCACATGCACAGCCCAATTCCCCAACATTTTGTTGGAAGAACACTCTCTTTCCCACCTCTACCATGAGGAATGCTAGTCACAGCAAAACTAAGAGTCTTCCTACTGCTTTGAAAGAAGCACTTAAAATGCTTTACAACAAAACCTTTTAGTGTTATGTAAAGGTCTTTGCTGTTCTGGTCTTCCCTGTTTCTGCAGGACCTCAGCCAGTATATCATTTAGTGATCATGACCAATTACTGTCATTGCTAATATCATTCACTTGGCAGACTGCTGGCTTTGCAAGCAGTTTGGTTAAACAGAAGTGTATCTTCTTTCTCACCACCCTTTAAAAAATCAGCTACCAAAACAGCTACAACTGTGTTCCTGCCAGTGCATCCGCCAACATGATATTTCCTTGTGGTTCCAAAAAGCCTCTTCCCTATTATCTTGACTTTCTAAGGTTCTGCATGTTGTATAAGAGCCACCTTTTCATTTTTTTTTTGAATGTAGAAGAGTGTGTAAACTTCAGGGTTTGCTTATCTGATATCACTGGCCAAGGCTGCACACAGAATTTCACAGATTGAAAGGCCATGAAGCTCATTATGATTTCCAGTTGCTTGATCTACCCCTATTCCATTTTTTTATAGATTTCCAGTTATCTGTTTTCCAAAGGACTTTCCATACTGCTGAGAATTACTGTGAGGCTGTCATTGTTTCTTGCTTGGTGTACTCTGTAGGGAAGGTGGATTTCAGCAGTACCAAGGGAAAGCTACTCACTTTACAGCTACAGGGAAAGGATAACACAAAGTTCAAATCCTCAACCCTATCTGCCTGTATAAACTTTTACCACGTTTGGGTTTATTTCGTGCATCACAGGTGGTGTTACAGTGCAGACATGGCAACACCATAATTGATGGTGTGTTACTTGCTAATCTAATCGTACAATCTGTTAATCTAAAAACACTTGACAGATATCACCAGTTTCTTTCCTAGGCGTCCTGTGAGCCAGTTATCATTTTTCTTATAATAAATGTCTTGTTTGTGTAAGAATTCAGACTTCTAAGTAGTCATATCTTGCCTTTTTGCTCTTGATCTGAAGAGTCTGTTTTGAAACACTGTATGCTGCTTGCTTTGATAGAGCAGACTGGTCTCCAGATTTTGCTGTTCATTCCTGTATTTTCAGCTTCTGAGGGGTTGTCATCTTATAACTATTGCTGGACATAATTCTGTAGTTTCAGTCCTTAGGGAAGGCTCTGTCTTCACTTGGATAATCGTCAGTGCTGGAATCTTCATTACTGATGGTGAATTTTATTGAAGAATTTCTCTGCAGATACTGTAAACAGAAAATCGTTGTGTTTAAGTCTAGCTACCCTTCAACAGCTGTAAGGAGGCCGGGCAACAGTTTCATCACCTAGAAGCTGCATGTATGGAACATTAGCAGATACAGTTACTGGTGAATTTACCTTAGTCTTAACATGTTTAATCCTCCTGTTCATTATTTTACCTTCATTCTCTAAAAAATCCCGTCTTCATTCATGATCAGCCTCTGTATTTTGCGATATGAATTGTTCCAGTTAGGTTTGGCCGTGGTTGTCAGCTTGCCTCCAGCTACAATTACTCTCACCCAGTTCTCTGTGCAATAAATGTGACCTTTAAAGCCCTCTCCCAACCGCAGTTGTTGCTTCTCGTGTAACTGTTTTTGTGCTCGGCTGAGTTCTCTTCACATTAGAAAATCGTGCTTTTTGTGCAATGATAACTTGTTGAAATAAGAGCACTGTTGAACGGTTTTAGCATGATTCATTAAACTACTGGTCTTCTAACAGCCTAAACCTTTCGTTAAAGCCAAACTCCGCTCTGGCTCTGTATTTATGCAAACATCTTTGACTGCATTACAGTTAGCACAGTCATTACTCACACAACTGCACTGAAGAAACCTTAACTACAAGATCAACTGATTTTTTTTCCCGTTCTAATCACAAGTTTACATAAAACTGAATCTTAACTATTTTAAACTAGCAAAGTTAATTACGGCTTCAGTCTTTCTAATGAGATGCAGAATGTTTTCCCTGCTGCAAAAAGGAGCCTTTGCATGGGATAGTTGCAGCTGAAAATGATAGCAGTGTTTAGCTGCATTTTTAACTTTTGGGTTGGGTGTGGTCCCTTAAAAAAATAGTTATGAATAATGCCTGCTGGGAGCTTGCCATATTTCAATAGATTCCATATAAAACCTATTCTTTACTATTTTAAGACTCCCAAACTCTCTTAAATTAATCTGTTTCTAGAGCCATTTATTGCCCTTCAGCCCCCAGGAGCCGGAGGACACACATTTTTGTGCTGCTCTTTGTTCTGTTAGGAGGTTCCTAGTTCAGGCAGTTATGAGTCTGCAGCATAGGGAATAGTGGTGTTGCTGAACTTATTGGTGAATTGACAACAGACACAGGGCTTGAGTGGTGTTTCTGAGACCTCCCTTATGGTGTGGGCTTAATGCTCTGCATGAGGGACCAGGAGGAGAAGAGCCACATGAAAGTCTGTTCTGTGATAGGGCATGGAGACTGTGTGCTGGCACCCTGCAAACTTGTAGCCCTCTTTCTGTTGTGTAGTTGGAGGGGTTTTGATCTAACACAGGATGGGCATGTTTTTTTTTGCTCGGCAGTCAACACCCAAACCATTGAAACAGCTGGGTTTTTGCAAATGTTAGAGCTGCAGTCAAACCTCAGAGATTCCCCTCCCTTCCCTAGGGAACCTCTGGATTCCTTTCTTTTACCCATTACTTCACACCTTCCTCTTTGAGAATCTACCTTTGCAAATGAATCTTTCCAGATGTTCTCAAATATGAAAAGGAATTCCTTTTGTTACACTGCAGCTCATTAGGTGGATGTAGTGTTTTATAATTATAGGAACTGAGAATCTGCTTCTGTAGTGCTACCTGGTGTCCTCCCATCCAGCCTGAAAGTACATGTAGATAAATCCACAACACCCACGTGTGCAGTGCGAGTCTGGAAATCTCAACATGAATCCAGGACTGTATGTGCTCCTTTGTTTTTGAAAATATCTGTGTTTTTACAAGCTGTGCTGGAGATCCAGTCATGGGTCTCTGTTATGTAGAAGCAGAATTTATTCTGGGGAGGTGGGAATTTGTTGACTGAACCTAGGCTGCAAAATGAGCCTCCACAGAAATGGAGCTGTTAATATTTTTCTCTGCCATGTTGCATGCATGCATATGGTCATGTTACTCCATGCTGAAATTCCCAAACAGTGCTGCTGCATATGCTGCACGTGCTGCATCCTTGGCAGAGGAGAAAACTGTGGGTCCTGTGTTAATACCCAGCACTCGCTGCCTTCCTGGAAGGTGCTCAGAAGAACTAAATTTTTTTGAAACACCTCCATACAATGGACAGTAGTAAAAACTGTGAGAAATTAAAGTCTGGCCCGATGCCATGTTTTAACAGAATGTTTAAGGTGAGAGGAAATGTCAGCTGGGGAGAAATGGCTTCAAAAGCTTTGATGAGCCTGTGGTGGCAGATGAAAATCAGGTGTCTGAGGCTTTTGCACCCTTCAGCTGTTGGCTCTGCCCTGGAGGTGTTGGTGTGTGATCTGCTTATGATTCAGTTCCTGAACTCTTTCACCTTTCAGTGTGCCCTAAGGTGAACTGAAACTGGAGTCCCTTAGCTTTTAGCCCAGCCTAATGAAACTAGTGGTGGCCCAGGAGGTGATTGAGGAGGAGTTGTGACACCTCTCAGGGCAGATGATGGAGGAAGGTGCCTTGGTTTTTATCTGCTGCTACCAACCTCTTGGAGCCCTAAAAATGTAACCCTCCATTTTGGCTTTTGACTGACACTGCATAACTTGCCAGGTGCCCATACTCTTGAAGTTCTTTGATGCTAGAGTTGTCCTCTAGGAAATCTTATCCTCCCCTTACATCCAGCTTGTGGGGGAGCTGTTTTAATACTGCCTGATTTAAAAGGAGAGAATGAATTACAGGTGCATATTTCAACTTTAATCTTCCATCTGGGGGAAAACTTACTTTGAAAATAAACTGCTTTTCGTTGTAGCTTCATTCTTGATGGTTTTCTTGCCTTATAAGTGTTCCACAGAGCATTCTGAATTTATATCTGGCCCTTATCTCTGCAGATAGTCTGAGTTTTAATTCACCAAAAGCTTTTAGTTAATGAACAAACTTGTGATGGCAAGGTAAAGTAAAATACATTGGGCAGTTGTGTCCACTTGATAAGAGATATGGAAGTCCTAACTCCTCCTTTCAGCTGGTAGTGACAGAAACAAACATGACTGTTTTGTGAGACATATAAGCCTAACACTGTCTTAAAAGTAAGACTGCTTGCAATGGGTTTTGAAGCCCTTCCCTCTGTTCTGCATTTTTAAATGAAAATGAGAAATTCAGTTATGGTCAGACATATTTTAGATTGCTGAGAAGTTTGAACTGAAGAATATATTCCATGATTCACTTGGTGTTTAAATCTCTTAAAATGACAAAAATAGAAAGTTAGAAAAATAATCCACCTTTATACTTCCACTGAAACTTGCAGAAGTGAACTGTGTTTTTTCAGTGCTGCTGTAACATCTGAGGAGGGTGGACTTGGTTTGCTGAGACTGTGAGCCTGATAGAGGAGCTGTAGGCATGGCTCCTAAAAGAGCAAATAGGAACAAGCCACTCAAGTTCTTAGAAGTTAATATGCTGGTTGGTTTGGTTTTATTTTTCTTCAGTCCCCTATCACCTGAGAGCAGTTGAGTTTATAAACAGTTTATGATGTGAGAGGCATTATTACAGTTTCTGCTGAGTGAATGACCCCCATCTGTGTTGCTGGGCTGTGGGAGGGGAGTTAAGTGGCAGATCTCTGTTTCATCAATTGTGCTTTCAGAAAATCTTGTGTATAAAAAAGGCTTTTGATGCTGAATGATCTGGTACTGAATAATAGATCTGAAATCTTTGCAAGAAAAAGCAATTGTTTGTATTTATATTCTTTAAAAATGTGAATCTGGAAGAAGGCCGTTTCAGTACTAAATTGTATTTTTTTCCCTTTCAGAAAACCATAGCTAAAATTGCAACATGCTTGGAACTGAGAAGTGCAGCTTTACAGGTATCACTCTTTTTCCTGTTTGACTTCATCTTTTAGCAATAGGTAACTGTAGAGCTTTTTAAAGCTCGTTTAGTGTCTTCAGAAATAGCTAAAACTTCTGAAAACAGGGTGAACAAACCCTTGAACACCTGGAATTTCCAGATTGTCAACACCATGCCCCAGGTGACTGCCTTAAAAAGGACTTAGTGTGTATATGAGCATCTGCAAGGTTTTTTACAGGAATTTAACTGCACATTTTGTGTCTTTGGTTCTCTGCCTCATTTTCCTCCTTCAGAACTGTTTAGTTTGTCTTCCTAACTTGTGTGCAAGGGTAAAAAAATCCCGAGTGACCCTTGCACTAATTCAGCTGCTTCACAAGTCATAATAGACCATGAGGAAGAGTGTGTGTGTAGAATAAAAATGACTTTTTAGCAGTCACGAAAACTGGCAGTGCTGTAGAAAAATGTGGGAAAACAATGGTTTATAAACTACTCTTTGGGCTTTTTTCTAGACTGAAAGTAGATGTCATGGGAGTGAATATCTTTTTCTCTCAGCACAATCTTATCCCTAAAACGAAAGGCAAGTGAGAGAAGTTTCCGAAAGACTGTGGATAGGGAAGGGATGAATCAATGGAAGTGAAGTCTGGGTTACTGGATTACCTCTTTACCAACCAGGAGTGGTGAAAGGCAAATTTTAGTTACTCACAGCAGCACTCCAGAGCACTTTGTGTGGCTCTACAAGGTGCAGCAGCTCCACTGTGCTGCCTTCAATTGCCTGAGAGGCTGGGATACAGCTGCTGGAGCTGGACTAATGAGGTGAGGCTGTCCAGTCTCCAGGCCATGCCGTGTTTGAGGAATTCCTTGGTTAGCACTACCTGTTGTTCTATTTTGGTCTAACCTGGGGTGTTTGAGGAGTGTTGCATTTGCTCTGGGTCACCATGACTGTGATGAGGGCAGGCGTGTTCCACTGTGGGACACGTCTCGGGGCAACAGCAGAAGGTGCAGCCATGTCATAACCTGCCAGGCTGAGGAGATGATGTCGTGCAAAAACAGCCTTCCTTGCTGTTGATTCCTCAGCAGTAACTCAAAGATTTTCTAACCTCATGTGAGGCTACTGGAACTTCTCATCCACTTCGCTTTGAGGAGGGGTTTGTTTTCCTGCAGTTTAGCTATGGTTTCTTAGGAGAGGTTAAAGCAGTGAGTGTGGTTATCTTTTCCCACTCTCCTAACAGGAAGGGTACAGCTGCTTTGCTGTCCTTACATAGTCTTGCAGAAGGTCCCTAGCTACTCTTGGACAAAATCAAGAAAAAACCTCACTGGGCCTTAAATGTTGGAAACAATGGGTAATCTTAAGAGATGCCAAGGGTGCAGTCACATAGTAGGTAAGACCTGATCCTCCACCTAAAAGATGACGTCCAATGTCAATCCTCTTATTTGCACCACTTGTTGTCTCAGAACAAGCTAATTCAGCTTACCAAACTGCTGGTGAGCTACCTCAGAACAAAAAATTAGGAGTTTTTCTGTTGGGTTAGTAAGTCAAATAGGCTTATTGAGAACCAGACATGTATATGCTACAGACAGATGAGGAAACTGCATCATGGAGAAAGGCAAGGTGGTAATTCCTCTTCCATTTGCAGTGAGCTCTTAGTTGAATTTTGTCAAACTCATTGTGTATGCTGTAATTTCTGCCCATGTTTCAGTGTTGAACTGTGAATGTTCCTGTGTGTATTAAGTAAAAATTTGGAACTAGTTGCTTTAAAAATATTTATCTTGTGTTAGAGCTTGGAACACGGGTTAAGTTTGTTCTCAATAAATGAGAAGTAACATCCTTCCTGCCTCACCTGTGAAACCTACCCTTTGTTGGGGAAATTTTATTTGGGTTCTTTAGCATGTAGCTTTGAAGTAACCTAGTACACTTGAACAAAGGAGGCACCCTGCATGCTTATTCTAAGATGTGGTAGCTCTGTCTGAGAGGAGGGTGCATCCTAACATTTAACTCTTTCTTTGTGATGTCCTAGTCCACCCAATCACAGGATGAGTTTAAGCTTGAGGATCTGAAGAAGTTGGAACCAAGTAAGTAGTATCTTTGTGTTTTAAGTGAATGACATTTATCATGACAGTGGAAAACATGACAGCATCACAAATACTGACTGACCACAGTGTGGTTTTAGGTGGTTCTTCCAAATGTCTGCTACCGTGTAGACAAAAACTGATGTGTATTAAGGAATGTAATGTGGGTAACTTCAAAGTATAGTATTCTAAATGTTTCAGATAATATATTCGTCTTTATTTTTAAATAAGTAATTTGGGTGTTGCTAATTTTTGCACAAAATAGTATTTTAAGGTATCCAGTAGTATATAATATCATTTACCTGCAGTTTTCTTGCTTGAACTGAATTTCAACACTTTGTGGTCTTCCTCCTTCCAGCATGAAATTTATTTTTTCTTCTGAAAATATTTAACTTGTGCTCATGGTAGCCAATCACTTGTCACCTCCCACCGTAAAGCTACCAGACTAATTAAGTTAAGAGTCAAAATGAGGATGTGAGTCAGTCTTTGAAGGGTTTTGTGTGATGTTGTTTTTTCCCAACTGATCCTGGGTCAGGTCTTGGTATGTCAATCCAGAAATAACTTTTTCATGTAGGAAGTATCTATTTATCAGCTTCGTTTTCCTTCCTGTAACACTGGCTGCTGTGTTCTCAAAGCATCCTTATGATTAGAGCTTCCACATCTAACCAATATTATCCTGAATGTCAATGTTTCTGCAGTTCTTGGGGAACAGCAGATGTGGAAGAGCTTCTTTCATGCTGACAGAAGTTGGTTACATTTTGCTTATGACACAGTTGTATCATTAAGGGTGATCCTGGGGATAAATATGATGGGTGGGGAAGTGTTTCCCCTTCATGATTAGGCTGAGCTTCTCTGCACAGGATCCTACAGGAAAAGCTTGTCAAGAAGTGGGGCATTGAGCTGAGCTTCCTAATATCTCTACCAAAACATAGACTCCAAATGCTTTTAAACTGTTCCCTGAAAATGGTAAGTGAAGGTATGTTACAAGACCACCAGATCTGTGAAGATCATAACTCAGGAAAGGGTTTAACTGTGTGTTGGAATATTTGGTCTTTCTCAGACTACATCTTGCATATCTGGCCTCTGAATCCTCTGATTTGGGCTTGTTTTGTATAGATACTGCCCTTTCTGTTTACAAAGTATTTAAAATGTTGTAATCATTTAGTGACTGTGGGTTTTAGACTCTGTTTTGCAAATGCCCGGTGAGTGACTGAATGATGGGAGAGGGCGGGGAATCCTGTCCAAAATTTCTATTACTGTGCAACAGGCCTGTTGCTTATCTTGCCCTCCATCAGAAAAGGGATTTTTAGCTGTCAAAAAAACTGTTCAGCAGTGTGAAGTACATTCAGCCTACGCCTCATACAACAAGCAACTATATTAAAACTGAGGAAGAGTGTGTGGCCATCAGTTTTCAAATACACAGAGTTATTTTCCTTGGAGGAGAACGGGTGCCTCTACGACAACAATTGAACATTGATGTTCTTAATGCTGCTGTCTGACTTGGATCGTTCTGGCCTCTTTCTCTCTGAATTGTGCCTTTGTTTTGTGGTTTTTAAGTGTATCTTGAATAGAGTAAATCTTAATCAGGCCAACACCAGCCATCTCATAAAATAGTGTTTTAATTTGTGTGTTGTCAATTTTGTTTTGTGTTGCACTAGAAAAAGCTAAAAAAATCTGGGCTGGCAATGCAAATAAGTGATTCCTTTGTTAGGTCAAGCCATTCCATTAGGGTGGAACGAAAACAGCTATTCACACAAAACAGCTATTCACACAATTTGGCTTGTTTTAATTACTTTCGTGCCTGAAGCTGTCAAAATGGCTGAGAAATTTGGTTTGGGTGTTGTTAGATTTACTCTTTCCCCCCCCCAATCTTGTGTTGTCAAGTTCTAACTTTTCCTACTTGAGCTTACATTTCATGCAGCTTAGAAAGTGAAGCAGTTGGCTACTTTTGTTTGTTTATAGGATTTGTCACTGAATCGTTTGTGCTACAATAATGCTACAGGAGGCCCCATACATACAAATAGTTCTTTTGAGACTGCGCTGTGTGAAGTCATTGTTAACACACTGGATCTCACAAATCCTTTTCTTTGTGGGAGCTTATAGCAGTGTTAGAATACACAGTACAAATGGATGGGCTGGGTGGGGCATCCCTTGTGCCTGTGCTCCTGGGTGATAATTCTAGCCACTAAGCAACTAGGGTCAAACTCAGTGTATGTGTATTACAAGACAGGTAGATACTGGGTTGTACTGAGGAGCCTGGTATCTGAATTATTTTATGTTGTCTATTTAAAAAAAAAAATCACTACAGGTATCACAAAAAATCGCTGTCATAGTTAATGTGTCCTGGTCTTATGGCTCATGTTGACAATTTCTTTTGAAATCTTTCAAGGAGGTGCCAACTGGTGATAAATCAATGTGGTATTGTCCAACATCACAAAAGAAAAGAGAGCTTCTACAGGAGATCCTGCAGAACAATATTTTTTAAAAGCTTTCTCTTGGAAAACAACATAGGTGGAGGCCATGATACTGGGATCTTCCCATTAGTCTGCCTCACACGTGGAGAACTTTCTGTGAATCATGTTCCCAAGTAGCAGCCCTTACAAAGGGAAAGGTCTCTTTTCTCCCAGGGGTGATTCATATTTTTGAAAATGAAACAGAGACCAAAAAAAGCCCAAACCAAAAAAAACTTTTAAAACTTTGATGTCTTACTTGGTATTACAAGGGAGATTCCTGTTTGTTGTAACCTAATTTTTTTTCCTATGATCTGGTTATTTTTATTTGAATCAACTGAAACTCAAACTTGTGGTAGATGCAAAGAGGATTTTCCTTTTCCTCAAAGTTTTACTGATTAGCTTCTTTTTTTTTAGTGACTGAATAAGTATTTCACCAGGTGAGTGTGGTAGTTTTGCTGCTTATCCTTACGATGTTTAAACCAGCACTTCAGTAATTGCTGTGTTACAGCTTTGAAAAATTATTTGCTATTGGTGATGAGACAAAGTTGAAACCTTTTTAAAAACTTGAGCCATAGCTTTCTGCAGCAAAAGGCAAGAGATTCTGCTTCTGAGCTGAACATTCAGCATCACCTTTGTTCCCAACTCCACCAGCGTGTCTGAAGGCAGCTCCTGTGGGCAGGTCTGGTGCCCACCCAGTGCCCGTGTGCGTGACTGCGGCTCTGTGGCAGGAGGGTGTGCGCTCAGCCCGGCCTCGGGCAGCATCAGGATTTTAGGCGCTGTAAAACTGTTGCCTCTTGCCTGTGCTCGTGTCAGTGGAGCGTTTTGTGCCCTCTAGTGATGTCCGAAATGTATTACTAGGAGGGTTTTTTCAGGGGCTGTTCGTTCACTTAGTGAGAAGAACTGGTTACTTGGAAGAGAGGAATCTAGTACTTACCAACTGTTGGAAGATGGGAGGATAGCTACTGAGACTTTTGTCTCTTCTGTATAATGTCCCTATGATCTGTAAGAGATCTCACTTTACTGGGGTTTTTCTGCCTGGGACAGTTTCACTTTCTGTCTCTGGTGTGGTGTAGCTCTCCCAGAGCTGGGGAATTCTGAGACTGGTAAAAATCCCCTTCCTTTCCTGAACCTCAGCTGCACTGGAAGATGACTGTCTGCTATTGATCAGCTTCTTTTCTGTTGGGAAGTGTCTGTCATTCTTAAGATTCATGTTGAGATCTGCATTACTGATCTTTTAGAGCAGAAGCCTTTGGAGAGAGAGACATGGCATCAGTTTTGTTTGGTAGCTCTCACTGAAGGCAGCTTAAACCTTCCTCTGTATTTATGTATTGTGTCTGGCTGGAATCAGGCAGTACTTAACCTCTCATATAGTGGTAGAGAAATCAGAAAAAAAAAAATCAGTGTGAGTAAAGACTGGAAAGACTTTTTAGGTTCTTTATAGTTTCCCTGAGGGATACTTCATTCTTAGAGCATTCAGATGGTGTCTGGTAAGCTAATGCTGGAGCCCATGCTGGCTGATGTGAGTGTGAAGACAGAGAGGGAAGCTCTCCTCCACTGGCTGAGTTGTAGCACAGGCAGAGGGGCCTGGCAGTGGTTCCTTAAACATAACTGGTATTTAAGTACTTCTTGGTATTTGTGTAATCATACCAATCATTTGTTTGAAAAGAGTTTTGTTCTCATCCAGTAGTTGTAAGGGGAGATTTCCTGTGCTCTGAGAGGGCTTATTGCAAAGTGAGGCTCTGTGAGAGGAATCACTTTTTTTTTTTTCTCTCCCCCTACCCAGTCTGGGATATTCATTGTCTGGTAGGAGAGTGCCTTTCCCAGCAGGTGTTTTCTTCTAAATTTTTAGGCCCTTGAGTCATGAAATGCTTATTTCATTCATGTGCTTCTGGAAGTTTTGCTTTTACTGGTAAATGTATCTGGAAATAATAGCTAAAGTTGTGATTACTAAAACTTGAGTCAAGCTTCCAATAAAAATGGCAAAGCTGTTCTCCATAGAATGCTGGAGATATAGTTGGTGTTTATGGGGCTTGGTGCTCAGATGTTGCACTCTCTTCTGAATTTTGCCAACCTTCCCAGACATCCAAGGACAGATAAAAAGAAAAAACAAACAAAGCCGCCACCACCACCAAACAAAAACACAAAGCATGTGAAATGAAGAAATAGGAAATCTCACCAAAGCTTTGTGTTACCAGCACACTTGGTCTCCCATGGTGGCTGCCTGAATGTGCAGCCTCCATGTGTGCTGAAATGTGTCAGTTCTGGAGACTTCAGTCTGTTTGGAGCTGATACCAGTAACGTGGAGCTGTTTGGAGCTGATGCCAGTAACACCACCCCCTCCTTTCAATGGCCACCAAAGATTGTTACCGTCACCCTGGGGTCTGTAGCTTTTTCTCATGATGCTTTTGGTTATTGCCACATTTACTTCCCTGTCTGTGTGAGTGTGGTGGTGAATTCATGCTGGAGTTGCAGCTCACCTGTCTGAATGTTAAAGTGATATATCTTGGATCACAGCTGTGCTGTGTTTAAAATATGAGAGAACAGGGGTGCCTTTTGTGTGATCTGATTATTTTTTAAATACTGTTATTATTATTTGTGTGTGAAGATGCTGTTAGATCTTGTATATATCTATGTAGATAGCTTTGCAAAGTAGTAGAATTAGGGCTGATTTATGAGTATGGATTCTTATTTTTTCCCCTCTCTGCAGTCCTAAAGAATATCCTCACTTACAATAAGGAGTTCCCCTTTGATGTTCAGCCTGTCCCACTCAGGTAAGCAAGAACTGGTTCACTTCATGTACGGATACATATCTGAAAGGGAGCATAGCCTGGGGCCTGGTTAGAATTTCTAGAGCCACCAACTTGCTGTACTGCTTTGTGTAAACTGGTTAATAAAAGAACTTTTGTGTTCTGTTTGTCTAGCTACCACTAAAAATCAAGGCCATACTTTTGGTAAAATCAGGACTTGGTACATCCCTACATCTCAAATTGCCAGTATTGTGTCTTGGTTTTAGACTGTGCTTTCTATTGGCCTGAGCTCCTGCAGTCTTTGTCAGAGTCTATGGGTACAGGCAGAAGTTAAGAAGAAGTATGAAATGACATTAAAGCGTGTTGTCCCTGCTCTGTACCCAGATGCTGGCTTGTGAGTTGAATGCCAGATGATGAGTGATTGTTGGTCTCATTCTTCTTTTTTGTGTTTTACAGGAAGATTTTAGCACCTGGAGAAGAGGAACACTTGGAGTTTGAGGAGGATGACGAGGAAGGAGGAGCTGGAGCAGGGTCTCCAAATTCTTTTCCCGCTAGAGTTCCAGGTAGGGGCACTAGCCTTGCCATACCAGCCCATGTAGCATCTCTAAATTCCGCCTCTGAGAAGCTCCTTTCTCCCCCGTGATTTGAAAAGTTTGGGTGAGGAGCAACAAGCTAATGTAAACTCTTATGCTGTATTGGAGAACCACAAAGGTGGCCAGGGAATTTTTTTCTCAGTGAGCAGTGTCTCATTGTGAAATAGTTGTATGAATAACCTGTGAGGGTGGTACCATCTACCTCAAATAATTAGCCTTTATTCCTTATTCAAGATCAGTATTTTTATCCTGTGCACTTTCTTAACTGTACTGTGTGCAGTGTTTCAAATGCATTAAAATGTAAATTGTGGCAGTGTTTCTCCTGCAAGGAGCATCACATCCTGCTAGAGATGTGATAAATTGTTGCTGGTGATTTTTGTGTTGCATTGTCTGGTGAGACAGTGGCTTAGAGTGAAGCCAAGCTCTGAGAGGATAAAGAGGGGATGTTGGTTTTGATAGCTTAAGCCCTTGTCCACATGAAAGCACTTGTAGAACTGGATATACCTGTAGCTTCAGGTTTTGACAATTTGGATGTTCCAACAGAGGTTCTTCAGGTTCCTGGTGTAATTTCTTTGCAGGAGAAACAGAGCTGGTTGACAAACTTCGTATTTCAGAAATGAGATAAGAAGTAAGGAAACTAGTACTGGAATTATGGTTGAAAGAGCTGGGGTGCTGCGTTACTTGTGCCTGGAGAAAACATGTCTGTGTCCTTAGATGTGAGCCAGGGCACGGTACTGAATGTGGTCCCTGCAGGCTGGACTGATGTAGATGTGCACAGTCTACACTTGTTTGTGCCAAGCTCACAAATAGGCTGTAATGTGTTGTGAATTTTGGTTGCTGACACTTGCTGTCTCGATCCTTGTTATTCACCATGATAAATCCATTTATGGAGATGCATTCTGTCTGTCCAAAGTACAGCACAGAGACCTTGAGTGGCTCTTGGTGTGGTGGTGAATCAATAAGGTTGTGACCATTGCCACTGTGCAACAGGTACCTCTGCAACCCATCAGAGCTGTAGGTATGTAGTGGACATAAAAGCTGTGTATGGACTTAAGAAACAATATAAGCTAATGATAAACAGACTGACTTTACAGTTAAATCATTTTCAAAGAAGGAGGGTAGCAAAGTCTGAAAGAAGAGATGTTTGGGGCATATACTTCTTACAGAATTATTTCTCAGTAAGGTCATGCTTTTAAGAGGAGGTGAGAGCAACTCATGAACTTGCTGTTTTACATTGTCATCTATTTAATAGACTGCATATCTGACTTTTCTGAATTACTTTTTTTGCATTAAGGTAAACTTCCCCAGAGCTACAATAATCTAAACTCCTGAGGTGGTTTTGCAGTACTTTAACACAGATTTTGTTTTCCCCACTGAATGCAAATTACTGTGAGGTTTCTTACCTGATTGGAGTTTGGTCTGTTGCTCCTCCTCTGGGTGATGGGGCTTAAACAAAAGCAGTTTGCAGCCTTCTGGGTTGAGCCTTATAGATGAAGTGAACTTCCCATATTGAATTAACAGAACCATGTTGCACTCCTTGCTTCGTTATGCCTTTAATCCATAGTGTGTGACTGTATTGTCTAACTGATCGTGGTCTTGTCTTCTACATGCATGGCTTCATGGTTATCACATTGCCCCATCCATCTAACCCAGGAGCCAATGAAGGTATGAGAACCTTTTAGTATGTACAGTTATTTCTTTGCTCATGTTCCCGTAGCTGTGATGTTCTTCATTCAGCTCTCAGTTCCAATCCTCAAAATACAGTTGTTGGTAACAATTGCAGTGCTGGGCACCTCTGCACCCATCTTTGTTTGCCTTCAGTACCAGAAAAAGTGAAGCTTGTATCTGTTGACACACCTTACATAGCTCTCTAGAAGTCCTGCTGTGCTAATGAAGGCATTCTAAGTTGTGTAGCCAAGGGTAAGTGTAGCTGGATTTTATTTACTGGAATATACATCTCTGGGAAATCTTACACACAGAGTACTTAGACTTCTGTGATGTAGGGAGCTGAACTGACCAATGGCTTGCTGCCTCTAACAGCAAGAGTTTCCTGCCTTTCTCCTGGTTATATATGACTTTATTCCAGTGCTGTGCTTGCAGTGAACCATTTTCATTTGTGAACCCAGCAGACTTGTCCACTTCTGAACTGAGGTTTGGGAAGGGAGAGACTGAGCACCTGTGTCTTGGTGGCAGAGAGCTGTAGGGCTGGATCATTGTCATGGCTCTGAAACACACTTTGTAGGAGGACACTTACATCATTTGTAGATGCTCCTTCCCACTCTGGGAAAGATGCCCTGTGGTTGTGTCTGCAATGGCTGGCAGTTTTCTCCTGAAAGGCCCCAGTGTGAGCCTGCTGCAGGCCCATGGGCCAGAGCCATGGGGGCAGAGAGCGGTGTGATGGTGCCCAGCCTCAGTGAAGTTGTACCGTGGGGAGGCCACTGTCAGCTGATGGCTCCTGTCTGAGGTGGCTACAGAGGCTTCAGCACCAGGCCTGACTGGGGGGCTGTGACTCACGTGGGACAGGTTACAGTCAGCTGCTCTAGTCCACTGGTCCTCCCACTGAGGCAGAAAGGAAACTGTTCCTTGGAGACTTTCTGTCCTACTATTCTCTTATCTCCTGGAAGTGGCCTTGACTGTTCTGTTCATTGCGACTCTGCAATTTCACATATTCTGGAAAGCATTTTGCAAAAGCAGAATAATTTTTCTTAGTCCGCTATTTTTACAATAAATGCCAGTCTGATGCATCTTTCTGGTGATTTCTCTATCAAGTATCACATCACCCTTTGAGTGGTGGACAGGAAGAACTGAAGGCTGAGTTGTTCCTGGCTCTTGGGGGCCATGCTGCTTTTAGGAGGCAACTGAGAAATGGCAGAACAAAGTTTTGTGCCAAAGAGAAGGGGGGCTTGCTTCTACCTTCATTTAGATTGAAATAAGGACTCTGAACATCTGTTCAAGAGAGACAGCAAGGTTAACTAGAGCATGTGCTGCTTTGCAGAAATGAGGGCTCTCTTCTGAGTTTACTTTTAACATTTCTCACCCAATATCAGAAGTCTTTGCTTTGGAAAAGTGGGTCAAGTTCTGCTGTGGTGTGTTGTGAAGTGGCTGCAGACATGGTACTTTGGAGGCCATGAGCCTGCCAGCTGCCAGGACAGGGAATACAGAAACATACAGCATCATGGATGTGAATTCAGGTCTTGCTAATGATCCTGAGAGGGAGACTGGGTTCAGGAATGCTGATGAAATCTTGCTGAAGCTGTGGCTCTAGTTCTAAGGGCAGAATACATGGTCCCCTCTTGCAAAATCATTCTCTCTCACAGGACAACAAGTCCTTGGTTCTCCAGCTCCTCAAGAGGAAAAAAAAGTATCAAGGAAAAACTCGGACTTGTCAAAGGAAATTATTACTTTCTTTAGATCTTAAGCCTGGGGATAACTTTTTTTTTCATTAGAAAACCAAAACTTTAAATCAAACTTGCTCTTGAGTCTGAGCTTTTTCTGTTCTGGTGCTAATTCATCTAATACTGGAGAGAGGCTTGAAGTGTGTCAGTTTTTGCTAAATTCAGCATGAAATAACCTACTCCATTGTTGATGACAGAATATTGTGGCTCTTAGTAAGTTTGAACAGTTTGGATTTCTTGCCAGCTGCACAGTCTTCCTTAGCACTGTGAGGATTCATTTATGCTGACCACCAAGTTTTGATACAAACCGTTCTTCATGCAGAGCTGGAAACTCCTTTCTTAAGGCAGAAGCCAACTTGGGGGATGCAGATACTATTTTTTCTCTCTTTAAGTAGAGGCCAGTAGAACTGAGATAATTGAGAATCAATCCTCTAGTTCCCTTATGTGCTGTGGGATTTACACCAAGGCCATTTTCCTCCTTAATCTCCCAGTGTAAATGTTCAGCATGAAGCCAAGTCATGCTCAATGGGGTGGGACTCCTGATTAAGTGTCTGAAGCTCCTTCAACTTCAGATTGAAGCCAGCCTCCCAAATTTAATCCTCCAAAATGATATAAAGCGAGTTCCATGAATGAGTTATTCTGCGTGACGGCAAGAAATAACACTTTGAACAAAGCTCCTCTCTGTTGTTATGGCATTAGTTTTTCATGAATTGATTTGACTTGAGACAGTCCTCGCTTTTTCGTGTGGGCTTTGAAATCTGTCAAATGATGTTGTGTGTCTCTGCACACAGACATTCCCATGGTGCTGTGTACTACTGGGATATGAATCCTGGAGCTTCGAACCCCTTAAGGAGAACATCATCTTCCATGAGAGAAGATGGGACAAGCAAGGCCTCTGCTGTAAGATGACACAAAGGGTTAATAATGTGCTTTACTCTTTCCAGGTACTTTGTTACCCAGATTGCCATCTGAACCCGGGATGACGTTACTCACTATCAACATAGAGAAAATTGGTCTGAAAGATGCTGGGCAGTGCATTGATCCTTACATCACTGTCAGTGTAAAGGGTAATGATTTCTGTTCCTGGCTCCTCGCTGCTAGTTTGGACAGAGTGCATTTTCTGAAAGCTGCATTGATTTTTCAGCCTGCTGGGAAAAATGTTTGTTGTTACTTGCATTTTATATTGTGGACTTAAGGCTTCTGCTTTAATCAAGGGTGGAAAAATTCTGTATTTGAGAGATACTGGGAAGGGAATCTGTGCAGGATACACACTTCTCTGTGCACTCCAGGGTGCCTTCCCCATGCTGGGAGCTGAGTGAGTGTCAGTGACTTGGCAGGCAGTGCTTCTCCATTCCAGCTTGTTCAGCTGGCTCTAAGATCTGTTTGGAGTGCTTGTACTCCCCAACACATACTGGTCTCTGGGCTTTCTGGAGATGGTGAACCACATTCTTGGTGACTCCATTCTTGCCCTCTTAATAAACTAATTTTGTAATAAAGCAAATATAATCTTTCCAAGCCCTAATGTTTAGAGGAATGGGTATAAAGCTGGGAAGCAAAGCTTGCAAGTGAAATAAAATATAAAATATGTGTTAGCCTTGGCAGTGAAATGTTTTGGCCAAAGCATGGTAGGCAAATGGCCTCCCCCTCTGAGAGCTTCCATGAATCTGGAAAAACTTCTTTCTCTGTCGTTCCAGGATAGGTAATATTAGGATTTCTCTGTTTTAAATGGCAGCGTGGTTGATGTCTTCTGCTTGACACTGAGATTTTTGGTATTCACACTCCTTCTAGTGGGAGTGTCTGTTCCCCATTTTGCATTTCTTAGCAGGAAGCCCCTGTAGTCAAAGTTGTTTACCCTTAGCCTGCCCTGCTTGACTTCTGCTTCTCTTTACAATCTTTGGAGGTATTTTTTTTTTGTTTATTGTATAAAAATTTGTAGCTGAGCCAGCAGCCTCTGGTTATCAGTTGTGATAACGACCTTGTATGTGTCCTCTTTAGATGTGCCATTGGATACCAAATGTAGGGACTTGTTAGATGTGCAGTCAGTGCTTCCTCCACCAGAGATGATTGCTGGCAGAAGGAAGGGTCACAGTATCAAGTGTCACTCAAGTCCATATCTGAACTTGTAAAGCAAACATTCCTTGTTCCTTGCCACCAAAGTGTTTGTTTTATTACATAGTGGTAAAACTGCTGCTTGCCTTCAGAGCTAGCTCTCATTTCCTTTCTGGAACTAAGGGAGACTGTGTATTGCTAGGCAAGCTTTCCCAACAAGTCTGCCTGTTAACATGTGGCTTTCTATTTCCTAACTCACTTACCTGTAAATGGTGTCTGCCAAGGAATGATGTAGAAAATAGGATCAAAAAGTGGAGGGGGGCAGGCTAGTCTGCTAATGGTGCCTTTTGATACTTTATTTCTCAAGATTTTTAGTCAAGAAAAGTAACTCTGAAAAGTCTTTTTCTCACTATTAGGAGTCTGAAGACACTGAGCAGGTGTTTTCCTTGGTTCTGTACCAAGCTGCTCTTCTGCAGGTTTGGAAAGAGGTTAATTCCTGATGTGACATTGGCAAATCCCAGCCCGTGCCCTGGATGAAGGGCATCAGTGGTGCTCCAGGGCCCTGACCTCAGCCTGTGCCCCAAGCACAACGTGTCCATACTTGTAATCTTGGCCATGTCTTAGCAACTTCCTCTGCCAGAGGGAAAGGGATCAGTAATGAGAGGGGAGGGAGTAAGAGAACACATGTACTCCTGAAAACAGCAGAGGCTTAGTGAGAATCTGTGGTGGCTGTGCCTGAGCAGCACAACCAGTGGCTGGTGCTGGGAGCTGGAGTCTAGCCTGTGGCCCCACAATGCCTCTATCCTTGGAAAAACCAAGAGAAATAATGGACATTGGGTCTAGGCACAAGACAGGGCATATCCAGGTTGTGGAAGCTGTGCCAGCTGTGCCCTGCAGACCCTGTATGGAGGGCAGCCTTTGGTGCATATCCCACTCAGGCTGAAGCTCTGCTAGAGTCCTGTGTGCAGAGGGAATGGAATCTTTTGCTAAGAGTGGAAAGAAATGAACTCTTAAAAATAAAAAGAGGTAGAATTCCAATTTTTCATCTGAAATACTGTCAGAACTTTAGCTGCTTTCATGTTGCAATCAAGAAGAAAATGAACTGACTGTGAAGAGGCATGATTGCCCCTTTTTTAAGTTTAAGGGGAAAATCCAGGTGTGCATTAACTTTTTGTGGCAGGATTAGGAGTGACTCATGAATCTTTTAAAGCGGGACCTTAAGTCTGAGAAGCTTCTGCCATTCTCATGCTGTTCTTTCCTGCAGATTTAAATGGGATAGATCTGACTCCTGTGCAAGATACTCCCGTGGCTTTGAGAAAGGAGGACACATATGTCCATTTTAATGTGGACATCGAGATTCAGAAACACATTGAAAGACTAACAAAAGGTACGTGGTACCAGGGACCTGAAACAGGGCCCGGGAGCTTTGGAAGCACAGGCACTGGTCTGCTCCTGATCTAATAAACAGGCTGTGCCTGAGCTGATGCTGCAGGGCTTGAGATCCAGACAAGGATAAAAATAGACCTTTGCATCCTGTCGCTTTCAAATTGGTCCTTGCAATGACTTGCAGACAAGGGAGAAATGAAAAGAGATAAAAATGCAGCAGTCTGCTCTACTACACGGGTATTGAGCTGCTTTATCACCTGCTCAGTCATTGTTACCTGGTATGAGCAATTGAGTGAAGAGGACAAGCTGTTGTGAGAGTGATGAGCATTTTAAGAACACAGACTAGCTTTTGAGTAAGTAACAGAAGCATTACTGGAGATAATTCCCTCCAATGTACAGGCAGCAATAAATTTTCTTGGCAGATAACTATTAGCCATAATTGCTAACTTCTCTATTAAACCATTTTTCACTCTAGGTGCAGCTATTTTCTTTGAATTCAAACACTACAAGCCTAAGAAAAGGTTTACTAGCACCAAGTGCTTTGCTTTCATGGAGATGGATGAAATTAAACCTGGGGCAATTGTTATAGAACTGTAAGTGACTCACAATTATGGATGACAATGAGTGAAGAAATGAACTAGACTTCAGTTACAATGTGTGACTTGTTGCATCAAGGAAAGTTTCTTGGACTCATTAGATTGACTTCCATAAAGAATATTCTATTTTTAATAAAGAAGGGAAGATAAACCGTTTTTAGGCAAGTAAGATGGTTAGAGACCCTTCTCAGAAATTAGACCATTTCCAAATAAAATGCTGGTGTTCTTAACCTAATTTTGTATGAAGTTAAAAAAGTCTGTATGGGAGATTTTAATTTGGAGTTTAGCTTGACTTTCAGATCAGCTATATTTTAAAAAAATAATCAACTCACAATCTTTTGGTACAGAACTTCCGTAAAGGAAAGCTGATTTGAGACATGAGGTACCAATTTGCAAATTTTATGAACATTTCAAAGCATTATTGGGTGGTTGTGTTTTCTTCTCCCCTTGCCCTAATAAGGAGACAAATAGATCAGCCAATTATGCCACAGTGGTTGTGGTGTGCATCGTACCCTTGCTGTGTGGCTGAAGGTCTGAGTGAGGGTTTTGGGGGTTGGTTTTATTTCAAGAAGAAGGTGAACCTTGCAATTCTGGGCACCTCTAGGAAAAGCACTTTAGTCTATGATAGCTGGAGTACTTCTGGAGTACTGAGTAACTGATACTGGGTCTCCTACAGTCCAGAGCATTATGTTGGGAATCTCCTTACAAAAATATTACACTCATTTACATATTGAAATCTTTGTTCTGTTAAAAAAATAAGCCGGAGAAAATACTGGTTTGAGTTTCTTCCTGTAAATCTACTCATTGTTGTTGCTTCCAATAAGCCTTGTCAGATGTATTTAAAAGATTAGGGTAATAAGATCTGTACAGGACGAGTGTTCTAGTTTGCCATCATCTTCCTGCGCAGCCCTTAGCACTTGGATTAACTCACTTTCTTGTGGTTACAGGTACAAAAAACCCACTGACTTTAAAAGGAAGAAATTGCAACTGTTGACCAAGAAACCACTTTACCTTCACCTCCATCAAACACTGCACAAGGAATGACCCTAGTTGTGAGACTTCTGTGAACTGAACCACACGTCCTGGTAGCTGTGTGTAGTAGCCTTAGCCTCCGAGGGGCGGAAAGATCCGACTGTATTCATGCCAGTAGGTCAGACGGGACCATCACACACTGCACAGCACTACTTCAGGGTCAGGGGCAAGCCCACCATGCAAGTGCAAGGTTTTTTTCAGTAACTTCCAGATACAGGTTTTTCTGAGAGCCCTGAAATACGTTGATTGCTTTTCCTAAGTTTGCTGTTCATCACTTTTTGTCTTAATCGTTACTATCCTTTTGCCTCAACTTCCACCCAGGGATGGAGACTGCCCCTCTGCCAAACCTGCAGCAATAAAGACGTGGCAGGCCTACTAACTGTTTACACTTGCTGTGCTATTGTAGTTCCTCTCATCTGCATTTCAGAGTCCTCTGTAGTGGACAGGGTGGCAGAAGACTGGGAGCGAAGGATGAGGTGGGGTGGGAAGGAGCTTGAGGTACTGCAGGTGCTTTGAAGTGAGAGAGGAGGTGGGCAGGTCAGGTGGGCGGCCACAGCACAGCTCCTCCAACAGCTGCTTGGCCGTGGTCAGGTCAGGAGCAGGACAACTGCAGATGAGAACACTGAACTATGATTTTAACAGCCTTGCCTGATCCACTTGTACTGATTTTTGGATACATGTTACAATCCTTTAAATCACTGTTACTCCCTAATAGAGCTATTTTTTTTTCTGTATCTTGTCAGAGAGTGGTTTGCAAAGGTGGGTGGGGGATAGAGAGGCTGCTCCAGGGCTTTGTCCTGGTGGCAGTGGGTGTTTCACCATTGCAGTGACAGCAGGACAGGCCCCTCAGTGTTGAAATGTTGATTTTCCAGAGCTTTGTATAAAGCAGATCTGGCTAGCAGGCCGACCCACCTTTTACATGAAACTGCTGTTCTTATGGAAACTGATTGTATGCAGTTTTCTGCATATTTTGTGCAAGTCTGGAAACTTACTCTAAAAATTACCTTTTTATGTAAGTAGATAGGATTATCATTTATTTTCTATATTTTTGATTTGGTGTGTAATAAGCTGCAGGACATTGGCTTATTATGACACACTTGCATTCATCTTTTGACCTAATAAAGGGACAGAAGTAGAACCCAGTCAAATTTTTCATATATTTGCGTGGATATTTAATACGATACTTTATGGTTTGATAAACTTCTTGCATATCTAACCTAGTGCCTGAATACTCTGCTATGCTAACTAAGGACCCAGCTCCCACAATAGTGTCAATTATTTTAAACAGCCTGGATGCAGGTGTATCATCCATTCGTCTTCTCTGTCATATAACCCCAAGATGTTACATTACGAGCTGTTACTTTTCCTCCTGCTACTTGTCTGTCTCCAGGCAGGTGTTCAGCATTTTTGGCTTTACCTTACTGATTAGGATAAAAAGCTGGTTTTGAATGTCCTAATCTTCTTGCCTTTCTTCTGTTCTGGTATATCTAGAGATGACATTATTTAGGTGTTATGACAGAAGTCAGCAACACTTTCTCAAATTCCACTGCTGGTTGGAGGGGGGAAAAAAAAAGGCCAATTGATTTGTCCTTTTTATGGTTCTTTACAATACCCCAATGGTATTACAGGTGATAGGGTAACTATCAAGGCCTGAAAAGTTATCCCTACAAGTCATGGAAATACCTCTGAATGCAGCACTCTGGAGACCAGACAAAATGAGGATACACACATTCCTAAAAACCAACCAAACATCATCCTTTGAACTCTGCAAAAGGACGGAGCAAAATGTTTGTTACTCTATGGCTGCAAATAACTCTGAGCTTGGGCAGTAGGTGTGTTACCTGTCAGTGGTCCCTGGCTGGCTCAGGACATGCTCTGACTGAAGGATCTGTGACACCGAGTGTCCCTGGAAGGCCTCTCTCACTCAGCAAGGGAGGGTTCTGGGGCTCTGTCCGGCTCTGCTCCTGTTCCTTGCAGCCCGCTGTAAGCACTGCCCTCACTCGTGTGTGTCCAAGGTGCCTCCTCCTGGGGCATCCAGAGGGCCATTCCATCCAGCTTTTAAGTTTTTCACACTAGCTGGGATGGGCAAGGGAGGAGACACTAAACATCACAAAGCCTTGTATGAAGAAGGAAAGAGCCTGAACTTGGAGAACCCGACTTTCAAACATGTATGTCATCAACGTGTGTGTCGATGGCCACCATGCCAATTGAAATACTATCCCCTGAACCACAAACCCGTCATTTCTGCTGCTTACCTTGACCCTTCCCCAGCTTGTAGCTGTCTGTATTAACGCCAGTTATAAGAAATGTCAACTTTGAAATATTTTTGTTAAATACACAAGTAGAGCTTTGTATTTAACTAATTGTGAATTGATGTCTGTTGAGTGTGAAATACCATTTTTAAAGTTGCTTCTATCCCCTGCAATTTTCTGTGAACTGTCTCTCACTGAAAGGACTGCTGCTGCCCACACCACAAGCTTTGGTATTGTTTTATGCTTCAGTGATGTTCTAGCTTGTCTTTCATCTTGAATCTAAAGCTTTACACTTGTACTGTAAGAATATAACACCTAAATGGCAAGTTTAATGGCTGCTTGTACTCTGGCAGTAAAGCTGTAATGGCCTCCCCAGTAGGGTTTTTTATTATTCCTAGTTGTCTTCCTTTTTCCTCCCTAAGGATTACTTTTGTGCTGTGCACTTTTGAGAAACGTTACTCACTGAGACAGTAAGGGGCCTGGTATTCCAAATACCTGCACTAATACTCAGCTACAAGTGTAGGGCGTGTTTTTAAAGTTACTCAGTGTTCTGTGTCTGCAATACAGGTTAACATGGTTTACATACACCCACTCTGCTTTACAGAAAGCTACTTTTCTTAAACTAAGTAAAAGAGGCTTTCAAAATACAGACTTCAAAATACAGGAAGCTGAATTGGGTTAGGGTCTTAAACACTGAGTAATTGGTCTTAAATTGGCCTTAAACATTGAGTAAGATGAAAACTCGGCTCACACCTTGCTTAATGCTGCAAGCTGGTCTTGAAAGCAGAAAGCAATTAGGAAACTTCTAAGTCCATCTAGTGGAGAGTTCACCTGTGTTTCCCCAGTAACTACACAACTTCATAAAGGTTTCCAGAGCTGGAAACCTTTATCCTCTGTGGTCCTCATTACGTGAAACAAGTCCATAACATGCCAGACTAATCCAGCATAAGGGTAACAGCGTCATTAACCCTGCGGCAGCAGCAGCAATTTGGCCTTGATTCAATTCTTGAACTCAGAAGTGTAGCATTTTCTGGTCACATTACTGAACTAGTGTCTTTTCCGAACAAAGAGTGGCACTGAAACAAAGCCTTTGGGGTTTAGCAAAAGGAATTTTGCTTTTTATTATAACTTTCCTTTGAATACAGTGTCATTTGTGCTTCTGATCTCCGACCAGACATCTTTTTTAAAAACCCCCAGAACTTCAGAGTCCTCATGAAAACCCCTGGCCTACAGTAACTGCAGCTCAATGATGAGATGGAGAAGGCAGGTTGGATAGCATTTTACTTATAAAATTATTTCCACAGGAAATGATTTGATTTACATTTTTAACGAAATTAGTTCATTCGCCAACTGGTTACAAAGGCTACATAGAATTAAAACTATCCACACAGGTATTTCCTTCTATTGCACTTTTAGAGTAGGTTCAAGTCCACCACAAAAAGGTTCTTGCAGCCCAAGTGGATGGATGAGTTTGTGATCATAAATGCACATAAGATGTCTGTAGCAACTGGATAAAAATTAATCCTGCAAAAGCTGAGATATACTGAAATGAGACCAATGTCTTCAAACCAAGAGCCGTTTCCTACGATCCCAACGGCGGGCCGTGCACCGGAGCCAGCTGTGTGGAGCTGCTGTCCCATCAGGGCCCTGCGCTGGGGCTGTGCGTAGTCCTTGGAGCCCGGCAGCCACGTTAGTCTCTGGGTGCCGAGGGAGGCAAGTCTCTGTTGGGAGAAGGTGTATAGTCTCTGGAAGCTTGTGGGGGTAGCCGTGGGCCTGGAGGATAATCCCTGGGGCCAGGAGGGCCTAGGGGTCGAAAAGGAGGGTGCCCACGTGCATAGCCTCTGGGATCTGGGGGAGGCGGGAGTGGGCCAGGAGGCAAATCTCTTATTCCTAAACGTGGACCAGGTAAGAAATCTCTTGCAGCCGGAGGTGGCAAGGGAGCACCACAAACTGGAAGGAAAAGAAATCATGGAGTTAAATGAAATCTTGCTTTAACCTAGATAGTGAAGCTCCTGACTTGTTCCTCACTTCCTTCATTTTCTAGGGCAGCTCTGGGGTCCATCACATGCAAACTTCACAGCCCATGAATTATATTCTAGGGACTTTAGATGCTGATTCCTTTTCAGACTAAACAAGGAAAAATACCTTCTTAATACCTTGGCATTAAGAAAGCTTGAAAAAACCCACCCAGTCCAAGATTATTGAGCAAGACAGCTGGAGCCCATGGAGCACTGGGAAGCGGTGCATTAAGGAAAAGCCCATCTAGGTTCTGCAGTCATGCCCAGAAGGGACGTTTGAGCGCAGGGCGATGCAGCCGTACCTTGGGGCGCAGGGTGAGGTCGAGGCCCGAAGTGCCCACGGAGAGGAGGTGGTGGTGGTCCGTAGCGAACAGGCGGTGGAGGAGGAGGTCCCATCACTGGGGAGGGCATGATGGGTGTCCCAGGGAAAGGAGACGGGCCTTTGGCACTGGCATTACCCTGTGTGAGATGAGGTCATACTTCAGTGCCTTACTGCATCGGAGAAGCAATGACACTGCTGAACACCACGGCCACTCACCCAGAGGCAAAGAGGTGCAAAACCAACATACCCCAAAACAGTAACCTGGTAGAAAATAGGGAGTTACTGCACCATCATCTTCCCTTTACCCAGGACACTGCAGGCACTACCCAGGAGTGAGTGGTTAGTGTAACACTCTGAGAAGATGAGTTTTCTTTAGCTGAAGTTCGATCCCTTTCGAAGTGTCCTCGGTGGACACCCCCTTTGGTAAAGGGCCTGGAACTTTGAATTCCATATGGAATTGTGCTTAAACACCACAGGTAAGTCAGCTGCTTAGGATTATTGCTGTAGTCACTCCAGAGTGTTTGCCCACAGTCCTTAACAAGAAACATCTCATTTCCTCAATTCCACAAAAACCAGACAGCAACTGTTCATCATGAGAGAAGCCCTTTGAGGCAGAGGTAGGAGCCCCTGGTTAGTTCTGCAGAGCATTTGTTACTAAGCAGTTCAGAACACCAAGCCTGTTACTCCTCTCCATCACAGCAGCATAACACCATGTTCAGCCTCTGGATACTCACTGCAGCTGGTTCACTGGATGAAGGTGAATCGGTAGCTACACTGGGGGCTTCAGACTCTTTGGGAGAGGGTTGCTTTTGGGGTTTTTTTTGACAGCAAATAGGGATAGTGACAGGATACAGACAAGACAGAACATGATACAGTTAAAGAAGCAGCAGAAGTACAGTGCATCGTGTAGCAGAAACGCTTCCTGAGGGTTGGGGTTTTCTCAGCTTACCACTCCATCCATTGCTGTGGAAGGGGAGGAGGTTCTTGGCTCACTGCTGATCAGGGATGCTACAGCAGGCCCAATATCTGTAAAGAGAGCCACAAATGCCTGTCTTACTGTGCATAGGGTAAGGAAGGTGGGTTTAAAATTGCCTTTTTGAAGTGAAAGGGTAACTGAATAAGATGCAGTTGGTTGCAGAAAACATAACTTACCAGGAACAGACATCCTTCCAGGTAACTCTGGTGGCCTTCGTAGAGCAGGGGGGCCATCCACCACTGTACATTAAGGGAAACAAGAACCCCAGAGATTCTGATCAACATGGCCTTGAGCTATTTCTATTAACCTCCCCTCCAACCCCTCGTTTATGTATTAATAAAGTAGGTATCAATACTTAACACTACCCCTAGAATCAAGATCTGACCTTAGTGTTGCTGTGTTTGTAGCATAAGAGTTGTCACACAAGGGAAGCTTCAGTACTTACCAAATTCACCCCTTGGGCCTTCCCTTCGAGGAGCAGAAAGGGGCCGAGCAGGAACTTCTATCATCTGCGTGGGGGATGGATTTCCTCCACTCACAGGTGATGGGCCAGAAGAGCCATCTCTGCTTAAGGGACCTATGCCAAAGAATTAAAACCATGTGATTTACTTTTCTGTAATTTAAAATAGCCTTATTTTTTTATGATGTACTGACTCCAAGACCAAAGCTTTGGGAGAACCAGCAGGACTTACCTCGTCGTGGCGGGACTTGGCGATCGGGTCTGCCTGGAGTTGGCTTTACAATTACTGGTCTTTGAAGCATGACGATTTTTTGGTTTACTTCTATTAATCTAATTTTGAAAAATAAAGGTTTCTTATTACTATTCAAACAATACCTGCGAGTTATATTTATTATAAAGCAACAAAGCAAACTCCGTTGTAAAACTTTACCACTTTCACCAAGAGGTCTTATTTTAACCACCAAAAGAGTTTAATAGTGGTTAAAATTAGTCTCTCAAATACGCACTGCACATTCTGAGCAAGCTAAATGAGCACCTGGCACTGCTAGAGCTTCTTCTCTCCCAAGCAACACACAGCACGTTCAAAGAGCAATAAAGAGGGTCTGGTTCCATACTCACTTTTGTCTCAGGTTGGCTGCTTCTCTTTTTTCCTCAGCCAGAGCTCTCTCAGCTGAGCGGGCAATGAGCTGGTAGATAAAATTTTGCCAACTGAATTAATGGCACCAATGTGAAGTCAAATACAAACTGTTTGCATAAGAAAAGGAAAAACATTCTTACCCAATTGTCGTGTGCCTTTTTCTCATGAGCAGCGATCTGAGAAGAAAAGAAGTATTGGTTTTTGTCCAACTACCAGAGCACTGGAATGATGCAGTAAAAGATGACACAATAACCAGCAAGCAAGTTTACCTGGTTCTTGTAAGATCTCTCTGTTTTCTGAAGTTCTTCTTCCATATCTTGGATCCTTTGCCTGTACAGAAGGAAAAAGAGGGAAAGGAGAGAGGTTTAAATGAATTTTCCTCAATGGATGAAACAAAAGGAAAGAATAATCTTCAGAAACTCAAGTTACTTATAAACTTTCACTTCCTCGATGGCCAGCACGGCTTTTTCATCTGCAGCAGACAATTTCTGTTCCTTCTCCTGACGTTCATACTCTTCCTGGGTTAGTTTTCTGCATAAGGGAAAAAAAATATATATAGTCCACCATTCTGCATCTACTACAAATCAAAATCAAGGTACTCCCCTGCTAACAGCAGCAACATCAGAATCTGTAACAATGTGTGAGAACACAGAGAAAAAAAGATTATTTTTTTTTTAAGAAACAGAAATACTGTCTTTTGAAATCAACAGACAAACCCTTTGTGTATAAAACCCTAAAATTAAGCATGCAGAGAAAGTTCTGTCAGCATCCAAAGATCTGTCAGGATCTATCAACTGCAGACAGTCCATCTCTTCAGATCCTGTAGTTTTCTTAGCAGTTCTACAGATCGTAATCCAGACTTACAAAGGTACAAACACGGAAATACACTGAACTGACATTAACCAAGGGAAATGAAGAAATGGAATGTGTAGTGAAACGGGGAGAATTTGGGGCCCAGGTGATAAACACATCCAATAGTCATTAACTGTGGGGAAAGAGGATTTTTCTAAGTATTCAACATACCAATTTACTACATGACCAATTATCACAGTCTTTTTCTAACCTCTTACTCTCACAGTTCACTATTTTTTTTTTATTTTTGACATTTTTCTGAAAGTATTTAAAAGGTCCATAATGTGTTCCTAATTTAGAAGAGCTATCCCACAAAACTGGAACCATTGAACTAGCAGCAAGTTAGCTGTTGCTAACAGCCAGCTCAACATAATCCATTTCCTTGGCTACATGTCAAAGCATTTTTCCAGGAAAAAAAAAAAAGTGCAAGAAGTTCTTTATTCTAATAAAGAAGTAGTAACATGCAGTGTAACCTCATGTAAGTTTTGGAAAGAACAGACATTCTTTACAGAGGTCAAGAGGAAGTTTTCTTGAAAGGTGGGCTACCCTTCACTTCTCCATTGTGTGTTTCCTACATGTGCATCCTGAAGTTACAAGGTCAGGCAGTTTCACTAGTGAGGTGCTGTATAGCCTCACCTCCTTGGCTTGTTCCAACCCTTTCCTTCCCCCAACCTACACACTCAAACCTTAGAAATTTCAATTGCTTCTCCATCCCAATTTCAGCTTTCTGTAGAATTTAGCAGAAACTGTCCCTGAATTCTATTCTCAAATTTTCCCCAGTTGAGATGGAATTACAGACATTTCAGTAAGTAAATAAATGAATAAATAAATGAGGAATGAACATAGATACACAATGGATCCTCACTGCTCACAGTTCATTCACCTCAGTTGCCATCAGCAACCCAGCCTTGATTCAGCCCTTTGAGAATGCAAGAAGCTTACCGGCCTAAAATACCAAGTACTAGCTTCAACTGCACTGAAAGGGCAGTCATCATCTTTCATTCCAACTATAACTTCAAGTTATTTGATCCTTCTGAGCAAAGAGCAGTTGGATAGTGGCAATGATATAATATCCTGTGTCGTGGCAGAGTAAGGAAAGGCTTACTTCTGGAGTGCCATCTCCTTCTGCTGGTAGAGTTCACCAAGTATCTCCACTTTCTGCTGAAGAGTTTTGCATTCATTTTCCAGTTGAGTTTTGGCTGACTGGAGCGAAGAGGAGTCATGTTCCAACGTTTTTATTTTCTCTGTTGGAGAAGCGAAGGTAAGTGAGGAAGTTGAAGTTGCAATGAGAACCATTATGCCACTTACACGCTCTGTTTCTTTTTAAACCACAAACAATTCTTTTGCTAAACCTACCTTCCAGCTCATGTCTTGCTGCTACTTCATCATTCAGTTTGGACTGCAGAAGATTTCTGTCTTCTTCAACTATGGACAACATAGTTTTTACCTGAAAAGAGGAGCTGAGTGTTTCTGATCACAGGCATAGCAGTAATGTGACTGCATTTATTAAACATGTTGTGCAACATACCCTGGAGACATCCATCATTTGCTTAATCTGAGTCTTCATCTTCTCACTCTCAGTATCTAAAAGAGAAAAATATTTTTTACTCTGTTTCTTAACCCCAAGTCCTTAGACTCTACAGCTGTAAAAAATAACATTCCCTACACTTTAGTCTAGGATAGGTCTTCTTACATGGTTTAAAAAAACAAAAAAAAAACAAAAAAACAAACCCAAGAGTGTGAGGTGAGGAAAAAGCACAATAGCAAATCCACGACCAACACAACAGAACTATTAGATTTATTCCAAAAGGTGTTCAGAAGATTGCTTCTTGTCACTTCTGGACACCACACTAATATTAATGTGAATGCAGCATCTATTACTGTGCAGAGTATCTGAAAATCAAACAGTGGAAATTTCCAGCCCACATATACCATAGATAGAAAAAAGTGAAAAAAGGGAAAAAAGAGGATTTCAAAACCAGAGATGTAGCAAACACACGTGCAACATCATAAATGACAAACTGCCTGAATAGTTTTGAAAACATCTATTTTGGTCTTTCAGATTTAAAAAATGTGATTACCTAAATTAGTTATCTTGCTGGAGCCAAGTAGAATGTTCATTAAAAATTCATATTAAAAATAAATGTACCATAACAACAAAGCTGAGATTCTCAGCTTTCAGAGTGCCCTTAATTGCCAACCTTTATACGCAATCTTTACAACTGTGTCATTACACTCATGATTTACCTAAAAGGGCATCTAAAAGCAATTACTGGCCTATTTGACAGCTCTTCCCTTCAGCTAGGGGCTATTCTGTGTTTGAGGATTAAAGCTCTCAGCCTGTTAACCCACAGGCAGCTCTATGCATGGATTGTCCTTGTTCCCTCTGTGACATGCTACAAACACACCACCACATGTGCTTCAGCCGCAGGGCAGGATTACTGTACCTGGCAACTCTCCGTTGGCCAGGTCATCTCCTGGGCTCCACTCACATCCCTTCTCGTCCTTCTTGGCCTCTGGATCCATGTCCAGCTGCTTCAGCTGCATAATGCAGTTAGTTAAAACCTAGTAATGAAATCAAAGGTTCGCTGAGGAAGAATTGCTCCGCATTTTGCAAAGTATGACAAAGTATTTTATGATGCATAATATTTGAGGCAACCTGGTTATAAAGAACCTACTTCAATTTCATTTTCTTTGTAGGCAAGTGTTTCTTCTATGTCCTTCTGAGATTTCTGATACATTTGGATCTGCTCACGGAGCTCAGAATGCCTCTCACTCCAACCTTCAGCTTCTTTTAGCAGCTGTATGAAGCACCAAGGCAAGATGATTACTTGCTTTATTTTTAGTCCAGGGTGTATGTAATTAAAGTCTATTTTACTGCCAGCTCTGCTGATAACTGATCACCACAGGTCACAGATAAAGGGTAAACTTCATAGTTATCAGGCACATTGCTGTTCCATTGGCAGAACTGGATGCTGGGAATATTTCTGCAGTTTATTATTAGGTGACTTTACAAATCTGACATTTTCTCAGCTAATAACCCAACATCAGAATCAAACTGCTCATACACTTCGAAATACAAGGAATTAACTGCGGTCTAGAGGTAACCAAAACTCATCCCTTAAAGGCCACCTACTCCATACATGGAGAAAGAAAACAAATATTTACAATTATTTGTAAAAGAACTGTCAGAACATTTCAGGGTTAAAGGTCCTCCCCACTTAGCTTCACTTCAGAATTGCTTTTTGGCAATCCTTTACCATTACTTCCTTGGGTCCTGATCCCAAGTGGCAATCGGTGACTACCACATCAGCACAGACTTCCTGTGACACTGCTGACCAAAACTGAACCACTGGAACTGGCAAAGCCCTCGTACCAGAGACATGTACAAAGCTCACCTGCACAGAAAGTCTGTGCAGGCAGGCACAAAGCATTTAAATTTTATCGTGATAATAGGAAACACGGAATTCTGCCATGCTAAGAAAATGGACACACGTTGAAGTAATATGCAAAAAAACCCCAGGAATAAAGCCCTGATATTTCCTTCTAAATACAAGGTTGCCTGGCCTGGGCATAACTTACCTGCTCCTTGCTCTTTTTCAGCCTAGCATTCTCTTCCTGCACGTGAAGCAGCTCAGATTTCACCTTTTCTTCACTTAGTTTAGCTTCATTAAGGGCTAACTGCACCTACATGCGAAACAAAAAAGGAGAAAAAAGAATAAGTCAAACTACAATAGAGCTACATATAACCTGGTAAAATGGAAAGGAAAAAGGCACATATGCACACACAAACTGGAGCCTGCCAAGATAGCATTTTCTGTTACATAGATATGAATTTTCCTGGTACAAGAACTTGTGACTGTTGAGAGGGTGTAAATCATGCTTTACCTCTGAAAGCTCTGCAGAATGCACATTGATAGCCTCCTGCAGTTTCTCCACGGACTTCTGGGTTTCAGAGAGCTATGTAAGAAAAAGATGAGCGGTGACAAAGTATTAGCCAGGTACATGCCTCAGCCCGAGTGATTATTTTCCCTGTATAATCTGGAAGTATGAAAGAAAAGTCAAAACACCAAAGAATTTCCATTTAAAGCAGCCATTAGACTGGCAGCCACACAGCACTGCCTTATCAATAAGGTAAGGAATAGAAACATTCAGCACATTGGGATCAGCTGCCACCTATGACTCCTCCTGTTTGTGGCAAGGAAGTTCCCCGTACACCTGTGCAGCCTACTATGAAAGGAACACACACTGCCGTCATTAGCAGCAACCTTTGATCAAAAACAAGAGCAAACAACTTGTTGATACAGAAAAATCAGGCCTTAAAAAGAAGAAGAAAAAAAAAGAGAAAACAAGAACAAGAGGCAGCTTAGAGATCCTCACATTTACTGTAGAGCTAGATGCTTCTCTAAGCACAAGGAAACATCTCTCACAAACCTGAAACCTTCTGTTCTGCTTATACTGTCAAGTAGCTTTCTGGCTCCAGCTAGGAGTATTAGACTAGCCCATGACCTGAATACATTTGTTTGTTTGTGAAAGCACATAACTGCACAAATCCATCAAGTTATTACAAAAAAAAAAAAAAAAAAAAGGCAAACCATCCAAAACCAAAACAAATAACAAAACCAAAACCCCAAATAAAAAACCAAACAAAACCCCAAACCAAACCAAGCAAACAGATTCTCCCGCTAGAGCCTGGGATGAACGTGAAATTTCACTTCAGTTCTTTTTGAGGTGGCTCACCTTGCTTGTTCTAATACTATCTAACTCATCAGGTTGTGACCAGCTTTTAGGGCACACCAAGTTAAGAACAATATAAAACATGAGTGTCATTGCTCTAACCTTGTTCTGTTTCTTCTCATTCTTTTTTCTCTCTGTTTCAAGCATTGTGTGCAGATTTTTCACTTTGTCATCCAGCTGATGCTTTGCTTCTTCCAGTTCTTTAACAGTGTCCTTAAAAGAAAAAAAAGAGGGGTAAAAGACCAACCTAAAGCAAACTATTTTAACTGATATTTCTGCTGTCAGTACAGAGTTAACTAACTGTCTCTTACCTTAAGCCCTGCAGTTTCATCGGAGAGAATGTCTTTTTGTTCTTGGGCCACTTTCATGGATTCCTTTGCTTCCTTTATCTAAGCACAGAAACAACCACACAGAACTGAGGAAATTGTCAGCATAATAGAAGATAATACATTAGCTGTTGAATTGTCTGTGTCACTAAAGCAATAACAGAAGCAAAGGACAAGAACTGAGAAAAATACCTTTTGATCATATTCTGACAACTTTTCTAAGATTTCTGTTTTTTCTTGCAGAAGGTTTTTAATCTTTTCAGCAAGTTGCTTTTCAGTCACTAGGAAGAAAAAGAAAGCTTACAATAACTGTACTTCATATACTAGCAGAAAAAAAAAATCAGCTATCATTACTACCACTTTAGGGAATGTCTTCAGGTAATGACTTAAAAGCATAAATCAGGATAGTGCCAATTCCTTGGCAGTCAGCCCTTTCTGCACCTCCAGCTTTCATTTAGAGTTAGATTGAAAACGAGATAGTAAAGCATTGAACACTGACACAAAGCACAAAGCTCTTGCATTCACTTCACAGGAGCTGGTCACAGAATCCAGAGCAGAGTAAGGTGCTGGCTGTGCACAGATGAGGTATGTTCATGGGAAGAACTGGCAAGCAAGGGTCTCAGAGCAGTCTCAGAATGCTGCTCGGACACTCTGGGAGGTGCAACACCTCCCCCACCAACCACCTTCTGCTACATTGAAGCTGAATGTTTGGTCAGCAAAGGTAAGAGGATGAAAGCTCTGTTCTGTTCCTACTGGGAACAAAAAGGAGACTGTCGGCTAGGAGACAGCATCAATAAATCTCAAGGAACTGGAATGCTTAGAGCTCAAAAATGCTGTGACCAAGCAAGAGCCTTTAGGCATGCATTTGCTTCTCACCTTGAACAAGTCACCAACCAATCCTCAGGATTCATCAAAAATCATTAACATACTTAAATTATTTTATTGCAAATTAATAAAAAAAACACCCAATTGTAGTTATTTTTCAAGTCCTAAGCCACCTCTGTCTGTATCTGAACGCTGCAAGCGCCATTTGCCTCACAGCAAATCCCGCAGAACAAGAAGCACTGGATGTTCCAACTGCATCCCACAGAGTGCAATGGTAACTGCTACTCCTCCTTCCCTCCCCTCCCCCACGAGGGCTCCTGGGACATCCCCAGCCTCTCCCACTCTGGGGACAGGACAACCAGCAAGTGACTGCCAAGGTATGAGACAGCTCTCAGCCGTTTAAGGGGGACAGGAACCTTTCATTAGCTTGGTCTCACAATTTCACTGCTGTCATTAAGAGAGAACAATAGATTTTTTCTTTATGACTCTAAATGTAATCTATCTTTATTTTTGTCACTGTTAATATTCTATTATTTAGGGTAAAGATTATAATAACATGAGCTTTATCAAGATTAAGGAACATCTATTTGTTCCTAGCTTCACCAGTTTCTGTACAGCACCATATAGGAGAATATTGGGGGGAGTGGAATTAGATCTATGTTCCTCACTGGTTTAGGGTGGGCTGCGCTGCTAAGTAATTTCTACACCACCAATACCAATGTTTTTCCTGCTCTACAGAAATCACCTTACAGATCTAAGATGGACTTTTTTCAGCTCATCAATTCTGCATTAACTGTACAGAAGAAAACTGCAGCATAACCACAATGAAACTAGAGAGGAATGAGTGGTAAATAGTATGGTTTGTAAGGAAGAGGCAGAGAGTTCCTGTGAAGACAATTCTTCCATATTTTCAACTTGTATTCAATTATGAATTTCAGCAATCACCCTACTTTTAACCCAATTTTTTTCCCACTCAGTACACTTCAGTTTTAGAAACCTGAAGCTGGAGAAACACTCTTGTAAGAAGCAACATGCTAGCCACAGGAATACCTGCCAATTTAGGTCTACAATTAGAGTGTCTTTTTGCAAGTGCCCAGCAGTCAGCTTCAGGATCCCCTCAATCCAAAAAGGCAAGAGGAACCAGCTCCTGCTTTCTGAGAGAAACAGCAAGCAAAAGTAGATCCACTGCTAGTCAGAAAACCAAAACAAACTGCCCCATGACCACCACATCAGTAAACCCATGGTTCATTTATTTTGAACAAGGTGGAGCTGTTCCTTGCCCTTTATTTTGCAGGTGTGATCAAAGCATTATCACAGGCAAAATTTAAATCTTCAGATTTAACTAATCTACTGGCCAAGCTTACACTGTAACCTTGGACTTAGCATTCTCTTTGAAAAGGAGTGATGATGAATAATTGATCCCCTGAAACAATCTAACAATCTTCAAAACTTTTACATGCTCAAGCATCAACTACACTGAAAAGCAGAGAGAAACTTACCTTGATATATTCTACTCTTTACCTACAGAAGAGAGAGAACACAAAAAAAAAGGAAAAAAGAAAAAAGATTAGTCATAAAAAGTGGTAAGTGAAAAACTTTATTAATTTTCCCTATAGAAAAAAGCCACCACTTATATGCAGATTAAAGCAGCATATGGAAGACACATCTATCACTGCCAACAAGTGTTGAGTAACACTACAAACGAGCTTAGGTTGTTTTCTAATAAAAGCTTCTAGGCTAAACCCCTGTCCCAGAGCCTTAGAAAACGTCTGTTTACTCACTCACTAAAAGGATAGTGGTAACTGCCTATATCCAATTTGAAAGAAAATGAAGCCATTTTGCACTAAACCACAGTCATGAACAAACACAAAATCCCAGTTCTGATCCCCTTTAAAGCAATGTATGTTTACGTGACAGGTGCTTGTTTCAAAATTAACACGGAAAAAGAAGAATTTCAGAAGCTTTTTTAGCCTCCTCTATTTACACTGCTTTGTGTTTGAAACGGACCCTGTGTATTCAATACCTAAACCAAGCAAGGGAAAAAACTACCAATATTGTTTACAGATAATATTTAGTTTTAATTCATTTTTGTCAGGCAAATATAAAGCATTCCACGGATTTCTAGAGCATATCATGACTGCACCTGACAGCTGTAAAAGAAATTGGCCTATTTGATTCTCATCTCAGCCCCCAAGGAGATGCACTGCTATACTTGAGAGTGTTATACTTGATGATGGTTTTGTTGCACAGAAAATTATCCATGTAAGAAAGGGGACAAACGTAGAGTGAGTAGAACAGTGGGGAAGGAGGTCTCCAGTGAGAATTAATATCAGGGCTTCAGGTTTCTAAATGCAGTGCCTACAAGCAGCTGGACAACATGAAGGGGGGAGGATTAACTGCTTGTTTTGGAGGTAGTCAGCAACAGGCTCAAGCACATGGAAGGCTTCTCATTTCAAAGATATGCTGACCCTTTCCTAAAGCTTCTTTATTTACATCATACGCCTCTATTTTACTTTAAAATCGCCTTGTGCTAAGAGATCTTCAATTAACAGCTTAAAGAAAATGCTTCTTAGCTCAAAGAAAATTGCAACTTACTTTAGCTATTCAGCCCAGTGTTTAGTTCACATTAATGCTCTAAACAGAAAAAGTAAAACCATGAAAGACTACATACTGCTTTGAGCCCAGTAATGCTGAAACAGTTTAACCATACAAAGGACCGCTCAGTAAGTGAAACATCAGCAGGCAAGCATGAAGTATACTCACTGAAAGGCAGGTTCTCCAGAAAAAAATAGCAAGCGTGACAATTCCCACTAAGGCAGTCATAATAACAGGCTCCCATGGAAGTCCATGGAAATCAGGCCCAGGACGCATTTCCTCAGGCAGGGTGGCAACCAACTGAAAACCAACAGCATTGACAGCTATGAGCATGTTTTCATTAAATACTCGGGCAAAAGAAACGGTCTGCGAGGTGCTTTTATCTCTCTCATAAAACCAGAGAACCATCTAGAGCTTTCTTGCAGTTTTTGCGCAAACTGAAAACCGAAAATTAAGAAAACCACAGAGCAGCTCGCTGCCTGCATTTCAATGCAAAACTCCAAGTATCAGGAGGGCACCTGGCAGTGACAGACTGCTGGTGCTCACATTTTGTGTTACACAGCACTTGTAGCTATCTGAGTTGCTTCCAAATAAAGCTATAAGGATGGAAAAAAATATAGAAAAAAAAATCCAAACAATTTTACATCCGGACGTCTGTCACAGTCCAGCGAAAACGGCTCAGATCTCTCCCCAGCTGTCTCCCCGGCCACAGGGTCATACGCCAGGTGCCTCCTCCTCTACCTGGAGGCCAGAGAGCACCTGGTGGGGGTGTGAGTGCCTGGTACGCGTTACAGGGCTGATAGTGACACGACATGGCGCTCAGGGAACAGACCGTGCGACCCACACGGGAACAGCTGCCTTCTCCCTCCCTACCCTCTCTGCAGCCGACAGCGACGAGGGACCAGAAGGAGGGCGCACATCTGCCCCTGCAGAGCCCGGCCCAGGGGCGAGCTCTCCCCGCCACCCCGGGAGGCCCGGCAGGGATCCCGGGCGCCAGCGGCCGCCTCCGCTCCCTCGGGATCGCCCCACACCGCGGGGCAGGGGCCCGAGACGTCAGCCTCCCCTCACGGAGGGGCGCGGCGGGGTGACCCCCTCAGGGACGCGCCTCGTTCGGGGGACGGTGTCACCGCCCGGGCCGGGCCTGGCTTGCGGGGCCCCTCCGCCGCTCCTCACCGCCCGCCCGCCGCGACCCTCACCTGCAGCAGCCGCCGCCCCGTCGGGAGCTCCGCCGGCCGCCCGCAGCCTCCCGCGGGATCCATGGCGGCCCGGGAGCGCCAGGCACACGTCAGCCCTTCCCTCCGCCCCTTCCCTCCTCTCCTCCCTCCCTTCCCTCCCCGCTCGCGCACCGGCCGCCCCGCCCCGCCCCCTCGCGGCCGCCCCGCCCCCCCCGCCCGCGTCACCGCGCGCGCGCCGCCGCCACTCACCCGCCGCAGCAGCTCCCGCGCCGCGCCCAGCGCCGCCCGCCAGGGGGCGCCCGCGGCCCGGCCGGCACCTGCGGGGGGAGGAGAGGGAGGGGCGGCGTCACCTCAGGGAAGGGGCAGCGCCGGGGAGGCCCCGCAGCGGCCCCCGCGCCGCGGCCCCGTGGCCGAGGGGAAGGGGCAGCGCCGGGGAGGCCCCGCAGCGGCCCCCGCGCCGCGGCCCCGTGCTCGGGTCGCGGCCCCCGGGACTCCAGGGCACCGAGGAAAAAGTCCTCGGAAAATAACGCTGATAAGTCCGCAAGCGGCGTTACAGGGCGGGACGCCGCTGTGCAGCGTCACTTTGCCGAGCTCTGCCTCTGACAGAGCGCTCACAGCTCCGCCAGCTGCGAGTCGGCAACAGAGCAGCACACATTCTTCATTTCCTATCCTTACGATTAGTTTCCAGCACTGTCCACAGAATCACAGAATATCCTGAGCTGGAAGGGACCCTCAAGGCTCATGGAGTCCAACCCTTAGCCCTGACAGGGCATCCCCAAGCCTGTGGGCATCTCCATGTGCCTGAGAGCACTGTCCAAACGCTCCCTGAACTCTTGTCGTTACCCTGTTAGTGTGGCATAAGCTTTAAACAATCTTCACACCTCTACCCTGACCTGAATCCTGCCACGAGTCCAGGCCAGAAGATTCCACAGCCACCTGCCTGTTGTTACACCACGGAACAGCTGCTGTGACCAGCGGCTCGACAGCGTCTGCCCTGTTACTGCGCAGCACTTCTACCAGTCCTCGTAGGAAATCCTGGCAAACATTTAACCACCCTTAGGAAGGAATGGAAGGTGGTCTGAAATACAGCTGAACATCTGACTGCTTAACCATGTAAGTTATCCACCAGCCATTTAAAATTCATTAGGTGTCTTTGCATTCAACATAGAGCTTCCCACAGATCTTAGAAGCTGCTCAAAAATACTTCGCTATGGGGATGGTACAGCACCTCAGGAGCGTACAAAAGCTAGGCAAGATGTGCCTGAATTCTTTTTCTAAATGCTCAGTGGAGACAGATTTATTAAGCATAATCAGAGGTGAATGCAGAACAGCAAAGCCGAGCTTAGCACCGAGAATAGAGTCAAAGATAGTTTCATGCCAAAACAGAGCTAGGGAAGATGACAGTAATAGGATCTCTTCTTGGCACAATGACGAGTCAGCACAGATCAGCACTCTAGCTCCAGAGGGATAAGGCCTCATCCAAAGAGAGTCAAACCTTGCTCCTACTCCAACACACAGAGACATTACTGAACTGCCTGAGGGGGAAGGTACACACCATCTTTCCTGGAAAGTAATACAGCCTAGAGACACAGGCTAAAAAGAGTGAGAAGAGAGGGCACATGATTCTGTGGGCAGTCCCGTCTATAGCACATGACATAGGGCTGTCAGTCCCTGCAAGGAAGAAACCTGGGCTAATGGTATGCTTCCCGTGATTCCTGCTCTTTATCCACTACCGTCCTGAGACACAGTCCACAAGCCCAAGCACAGAGCTCTAACTATGATACTCACAGGAGCACTTTTCTTATTCCTACACTGAGAAATGACAGAAAAACTGCTGTGCTGAGATAACTTCATGACACAGTACTGCCACTAGAGGGACTGCCATGGATCAGGGAAAGCCATTAGTATTACAGCAACGGACAGTAAAAAGATAGTGAAAGCCCCTGCTATTTGCCTAAAAATACATTCAACCATGCACCTCTTTAAGAGCAAAAGAACAAAATAACCCAATTCCAAATGGTTACCTGCAGCAATATCTTCCCTGGCACTTTGTTCTGAATCAACCGACCCAAAGGAAGTATCTTCCAGGAGCGAGCCTCTTTCACTGTCATAACCTTCTTCAGCTTCTCCATTATTTGAGAAGTTGGCCTCTTCATGCTCAGGTGGAATATTAACAGCCCTCTCTTCCTCCTCAATAGGCTGCTCGGGCCTCTTATCATCAAGCTGCTGAAATTCCTGATTGCCCTCATCGATGGCATTCGGGTTTCTGATGGTAACTCTGCCGTATTCAGCCTCTTTTGCACTATCTGTGACAGACAAGGAGACCAGAATTAAGCAGAGCTAATGTATATTTCTTACCCACAGCTGTCTTTCTTGACACTTTTAAAATATTTCTGCTTGTGTATCGCTTTCAATATATTCTCAATCAACTTTCAGTAACGTCTAATTAAATGTTTCTATGAAATTTATGCAAGATATCAACCACTGACCTTGCAGTGAAACACTGCAAGGTGAAATATTTTCATCACTCATGACCTTGTCACAAATCACATACTTAACATGTACTGCTGTAAAAGGAGCCTTGCTAAGAGTGTATCTTAACATCTAACACAGTAATTAGAAAAACCAGCAAGTTTGCAGCAGACTGTATCTCTGGTTCTTCCCCCGTGAAAAGATCTCTTTGTTCAGTATTTCTACCTACATGCTGCTCTTTTACGAATGTGGGAAAAAAATATAATAGAGACACCAGAGACTTTAGGTGCAGGGATTTAGTACCTCAACTTTGCATTAATCACTGGATCTCTCATAATTAGGTGCTAACTAGTTCAGGAAAAAAAGACTGTTCTAAACCCTCCAGAAAGTTCAGCACAATAGTATATATGAATCTCTGTTTCTTAAGGAGGTACAGACATGCCCTGACTAGCTACTTCTAGCCATATCCATGCATGGATCCCCCTTATCTTACAGAGAGCTTGGCCCATAAGAACAGGCATGCTGAGCTCAACATTTCCTCTCAGGATTTGTCCCTGAGCCACTCATCACAAGACTGAAAACATGCATGAAAAATAAGCAAAATCCCAGATTTCACAAGGCCTCTTTCAATTCTACTCCCTCACACTCTTCTTAAGGCTTCTCTGGGTTACATAGTGTTGCCTGGGATAGGGTTTTACTTCTGTTTCATCTATTTATTAGCTGGTTTGACATCCTACCTTGAAAGTCCAGCTGGTCATCTTCCTGTTCTGGAGCAGATGCAAGTGGGACACTCTCACTAACAGACGAATATTTACTCCTTAAAGAATATATTAATTCTTGAATGTCATCCATCAGTGCACTCTCCTCATCATACAAATCCATCTCTTTCACCACCTCCTCTTTATTTTCTGCCACTCTGGAATCCAGAACTTTTCCTACAACATCCATAATGTTCGATTCCGAAAACTCAAGTATCTGGTCCAAGGCTTTTTCTACATCTCCGTTATTATGGCTTGCCTTACGAGCAAGCTCCATCTCCACCTTCATGTCATGGAACATGGCTTCTATCCTGACCACGTGTTGGAACCCAAGGTACTTTTGGAGACGCATCACACGCTTCTCATCCAGAAAATCTCTTATTATTGTGAGCCGCTTCACAGACTCACTGAAGTCTGTTACGGTGTCATTCGTGGCTGCTGAGCTGTCAGCAGGGCTGGGGAAATGTGCAGATTGCTGCTGGTCATTTCTTGTAAGCTCGAAATTTTGCACCTCTTTTGAGTCTTTTTGTGAAATGCCCTCTGGGAGATGGTCTTTCTTTTGGTCAAAGTCATCGCTGTTTTCTGTGTCAGGAGATTCAAAATTATCTTCTTCTACAACTGATGGCTCCTCAGTTTCAGAAGACTCCTCATCATCTTCCATGACATGTTCCATCTCATCCAATTTAGCATCTTTTCTCATTGGTACATCAACATCTTTGTTCCCAGTCTCGCTTGCATTTTGCATGCCGATTGTTCTTTTATCCTCCTTAGAAACTGAGTTTGTGTCCTCTCCTGTTTTGTAAGTAGGATTTGGGGTTCCTGAAACAGCTTCACTAAGTCCTTCCAATTCAGGATTTGTATTTTCAACATTTAGTGTATCACCCTGTACATTTGCAGCCCTTACTTGTGACAGCTTTGCACTTGCTGCATTCTCATCTTCCAGCAGCTCATCCTCTTCTTGTTTCAGGTCAGGGTCATCTTCAGCATGTGGCTCTTCAGATTGCAATTCTGGTCTTAGAGTTCTTTCTTTAGCTAAATCTGTGCCAAGATTTCTGTCTGAATCTGCATCCTCAGTACGAGCAGTTCCTTGCTGAGTAAGATTCTCTGTATCAGTATTCTGTGTAGTGCTTTTTGATTTTTCTTCTGGGGAACTTTTCTCAATGCTTTCTTCAAATATTGGCATCTTGCCAGGATTTCTTGAAAGTTCTTCATTCACATCTGCCTCTAAATACTCAGTCTCATTTTCCCATGGCCTATGTTGCTCAACAGCTCCACTATGGCTTGGGTCTCCCTCCCCTGCAGGAGTTTCTTTCATGTTTCTATTTTTTATTGCCAGTTCTTTGTTAGGAGAGGCAGGTTTTTTATTTTCGTGATCGGTCTCCTCTCTTTGATTTAAATCTTCTTCATGTCCAAGAAGTTCTTTCTCCACTGCAGGCATTCTATGCTCCACTTTCACCCTCAAGGGGTCAGTATCTCCTAAGTCACTTTGAGATGCATTTTTTACCTCTTCCACTGGTTTGGCTGGAACATCAACAGAAGGCTTGTTCTCAGCTCTTCCTTTCTCATTTGTTTTGTCCCATGACCTTTCGTGCTTTAAATCACTCACCAAGACCTCCTCTGAGGTATCACCCTCAAACTTTTTCTCACTTTTCTCTGTTTGAGCAAGAGGCATTCTTTCGGGACTTTTGTTGATACCATCAGCAGATGGTTGTAAAGCATCTTGCTTGTTTTTAACAAATGATTTGGACTCCAGATTATCTTCTGGACTAGGCAAAGCGGGAGAATCAGGCACAGCTGTACTCTTTAGCACTCCAGGATGTGACCCTCCTCCATCAGTGAGCTGCTCTTCAAACTGTTCAGTTTTGTTTGTTTGTTCTTTTGAACTCAGATCACCAGAACCTACAGGTTCCTTTCTAAGGAGTTCTTTGGAGAGATCCTCAGGCTGAGTTTTTACTGGTGCTTCTCTTTTACTAATTAGCACCACGTCATCCTGTTTCTCTTTTGTCTGTTTAGATTCGGACCTGTCCACACTTCCACTGTCACCTGACCTCTTGCTCCTACTGAAGGCATCCTCAAGAATTAATGCATCTGAATTGGGTTTCTCCTCATTGTCTCTTTGGTTATTTAGCTTTGTAGCACCCTTTGCATCTTCATCAGGTTCATGGTTTTGTGACTCAACGTCATCGTTTCCATCATCTTCTAAATCCTCTGGGGATGTAATTTCATCCTCTGCCGTAAAAGACAGCAAAGGGATTTCTGCAGACTGATCTTCAAAGTCTGGCTCCTCCTCTGCATCAGCAGGATTAATGCTCAAATCATCATTTAAATCATCTTCCAGTGACGTAACAAGGCGAGTCACTTCATCATCCGATACAACAGCATCAGCAGTTGAGCCAAATTTTGTTTTCAAGTTCACAGAGAGCTCTCTGTTTAAAAGTGTGTAGGCATTGACTTCTTCATTCTCTTGGTCGAGTTGACTTGTTTCACCCTGAGGAATACTAGTGTTTTTGGTATTTTCACTTTCTAGCCCTTTTAATTTCCCATGTAGCATGCCTTTCAAGTGCTCATGTGCAATTTGATCTCCCTGAGAGTTTTCTTTGTGACTATTGGCACTGGAGTCTCCCCCAGTATTTTCAGTTCCTTCTGTAAGAGAACTATCTACTTCGTGTGTCAAGACAAGGTTTTCCTTGTCTTCTTCAGCGCTTCGCTCGCCTGTCTCCAAAGCACCAGGGGACATTACTCTACCAGCCTGTTCAGTCTCCTTATCCCTCTCTGTTCCTTCAGCTGGTTTTGTCCCTGGATCACTCGATTCAGCTTCCCCTTCATTTGCTATCATCTCTTGCAATGACTTTAAAAGCTCATCCACATTATAATTATCAAAGTCATCCCTTCCGCCATCAAAGCAAACAAAGTCTGTTTCCTGAAATGAAAAACAATATGTAGTCAAAAAATATTATTTTCTTTATTACAGTGATGACACCAAATCCATTCTCCTAGTTAGAGAGAGATGCAGCAGCAAAGTAACTTATGTTAATCATGCAGAATTAACCTCTTGCGTCCTTAACCAAAGTTCTGAAATCGGTGGAGGTTTCACCCAAGGACTCATAAAAGCCTAAACAAAAAGTGTTTGGCTTTGCCCTTCCAGAGACCTACTAGCAAGGAACAAAGTGGAAGTCAGCAACAGAGTTGACAGTATTACACTTTACTCATCATCATATATCCTGAATCAAAAACGAGTCTATTGCTGAATGCCAGTGAAGAGAAGAAAACAAATGTTGCTAAGCTTGTTTGTCACAATCTCTTTTAGCTGATGTCTCCTTAAATGACCAAGTCCTCCAAGCTGAAGCTCCCTGTCACACAATTTCTGAAAAATAAATAGAAGCAGTGCAAGACACTGAACATGATTGCATAGAATGGTTTGGATTGGAAGGGACCTTAAAGATAATTTAGTTCCAATTCTCCTACGATGGGCAGGGACAACTTCCGCTAGACCACATTGCTCAAAGTTCCATCCAACCTGGCCTTGAACACTTTCAGGGATGGGGCATCCATGACTCCTCTGGGCAACCTGTGCCACTGCCTCACCACCCTCACAGTAAAGAATTTCTTCCTAATATCTAATCTAAACCTAATCTCAGTTTGAAGCCATTCCCTCTTCTCCTGTCATTATGAATGGTCTTATGAATGATCTCTCTGCAACTTTCTTGTGGGCTCCCTTCAGGTACTGGAAGGCCAAAGTTAGGTCACCCCAAAGCCTTCTTTTTTCCAGACTGAACAAACCCAGTTCTCTCAGCCTTTCCTCATAGGAGAGGTGCTCCATCTGTCTAATGATCTTAGTGGCCTCCTCTGGACTCACTTCAACAGGTCAGTGTCCTTCCTGTGCTGGGGACCCCAGAGCTGGATGCAGGTGTGGTCTCACCAGAGTGGAGCAGAGGGGCAGAATCACCTCCCTTGACCTGCTGGCCAAACCGCTTTGGATTCAGCCCAGGATATGACCGGCTTTCTGTCTAACGCTGCAGCCTCAGAGGCCTTACTCACACAACTGTGGAGTTACCAGCTACTAGTGCATGAAACCCATCCATGCGTGAAAGGGCTGAAGGACCAATTCTAGAATCAAAGGGCTAAGTGTATCAGATTTTCTTTGTTTCTGACAGTACTTTAAACCTCAAAAGTTCGGGAAAAGAAACCGTTCTGAACACATACCAAACAGCCTATGCTTAAACCAGCTAGTGGCACTTCTAGAGTTCAATCCAAGCAGATTCCATTAGAAGAAAACCATAACATTCAAGGAAAGAAAGACCAACGCCCACATTTTGGGCTGATCCTTTCACACTCATCCACATACATAGCTGCACAAACATCCACCCCCAATATATATGTGCACCCTTGCACATATGTAGCTGCTTACTAACAAAAAGTTACTAAAAATCACGATATTCCCATTCTCCTCCTCAGGGATTTTATTGAATGCTTAGGAAACAGTAAGAAGTCCAATTGAAAAAAAAAAAGAATACTTACATCTGTTGGCAATTCTAGCTCCTCATTGGAATAATTATGATTTATTTCAAGTAAATCCTTTGGAAAATATCCAAAATCACTTCCAACCTGGCACAAAACAAAAACATAAGCAAACAAAAAGCCGTAGAGAAGCTTTAGAAATCATGCAACTATGTCAAAAATCCTAATTGCAGACACCAGTAACAAATATGTCAAACTGACTCTCAAGTATTCTAAATGACGTTTAACACAGTGAATGAAAGACCAGTGACACCTTATTTATAGTTTTCATTGAGGTTTTATACTACATTTCACAACAGCCTTGTGAAGTTGGTAGGTTTTACTGTTCATGTTTTGAAGCCTGACATATAACAAATTATTAGGAGAGCTGGGAACGAAGCCCACGCATTCTGGCTCATGTACTTTAGCTGCTATTGTGTGCTCTCAGGGGCACCACACATGCCTCGAGGATTTTCTCAAGCAGCAAGCAGAAGAGGATCTTCGACTAATAAGATTTACATCCATGCACAATATTATAGCCCAGACTATGCTCACTTTGTAACTTACAGGAAAAAAATAAATTCTTAAAGCGGATTGTAGGAAAACGCAAAATTGTACCTGAAGTACTAATCATTTTAAAACCTGTGTGGAAAATATACCCTCCTCTGCAAATGCACTGTTGCTCTTCGTTGCCTAACACAAGCAAAAATCAGTCACAAATGGCTATTTTCAAGCAAGTCAACATGTTAAGCGAAGGCAAACAGTGGAAGACAAGAATCTCTCTTATCAATCACCCGATAATATCTACACAGTAACACTGTCACTTGAGAGTTCTGACAACAGCTGTCAAGAAGCTGATATTAATAGCATGCTATCACTACACAGATTAGATAATTCAGGTAATTAGACACCTAAAAAGGTACAGAGTTCCTAGACGACCAAAATATCTGGGGGGAAAAATTATGTTGGTCATTTCCTCAATCATTTGTTATAGGAGGAAAATGACAATTGCCCATTTTCTTGAAGAGTTTTTTTGGGAAGAGCAGTCAGCTAAAGATCAAATTAAAGAAGAAATCAGTTATGTCAAAACAATTAGGGATACAGAGATATATGTATTGTTACACTGATTGCACTGAAACAGGTTAACCTGAGTTGAAGTTTTCTGGATTTACAACAGCATAGAAAAAAAGAAAGGGAATTAGTATCTAGTAAATAATAGGTTCTAATAATTTTGGTGGTGTTTGTTTCAATATGCAAAGTAAGCCCTGATGACTTCCTTTTTTTACTATTTCTCATTCAAATCTTGCCTTCCATAGTTGATATCTCTGAAGTTAGTTACAAATATATTTAAAAAACCAAACTGTTCGCTCCCCACCTTTTGCAAACACATATACTCTCTTACAGAAAATAGATAATGAATACAGGTTTATTATTGGGAATTACCAGGAATGAGAAATTAATTTTGCCAAGTCAAATCAAAAGCTCATCCTTGCATGGTATGCTACAGTTTTACTCTAAATAGGGTTGTTTTTCTCTCCAAACTTCTACTCTAGTTTTAAACAATCCTTCTGAAAACAAAAGCTGAAGCTTCAAAGTAGTCTTCTTACTAATCTCTGTGACTCCAATTATAATCAGGCATCACAACTTGAAACTCATTTATTATAATCCAAGCTGCTGACCATACAAGTCCTCTGCAGTGACCCAGTTAGCCACTTCTGTGGTTTATGAGCCATATGGGATCTGCTTGCCCAAAATTTCATCTCCTTCTCTCCCTACAAGTCCTCTCTTGTAAAGGAAAAAAATGCCTCATTGTGCAAATAAAGGAAACATTCTTCATTCTCTACAGACATGAGAGAGGAAAGGCATTGTGAATGCCAAGTAAATAAGGGAGAAAAAAGTGCATCTTTCATTTCCACTCTCTTTCCAGCTGAAGTGTTGAGCATGGACAAAGCACGTAGCTGTGTGTGCAGCATCTGTCCCCACCAGTGCCCACGTGTGACAGGCAGCTGCAGCAGATTCACTGACCAAGAAGCCAGACCCTCACACCACCTACCAGAAAACAGACAGCTGGGAAAAAAGAGGTTCACATGTTTTTAGTCTTAAAGCCCACATCCCTAAAGCACAGGCACCTAAAACTGCAGAACATTACTGGGCAAAGATGAGCTCGTTTGCTCCGTCCTTGCTGAATGCTGGCATTGTTAAGAAAACACAGAATTTCCCTGATCCTCTGGGTCTTCCAAAAATACTCTGTCTTCCTCTCTTACCTTAAATGTACCCCTCCTGTCTTTCTTTTTACTAACTTATGTACAAGATTTGAAAACAAACAAACAAAAGAAAAAAACAAACCAAAGGGCAACTACCCAAAAAAGCCACAATCTGCAGACGAGTCCATTTCTTGTAATGTTAGGCCAGAAATAGTTTTCTCAACCTTGAATCACAGGCATAAAGTTCATCCCTTTGCCATAAGATAAAACAACAATCTTAAAGTGTATTTGACAAAAAGGTTTTCTTAAAAAGCAGCAGTTTTTACTTGGAATTACCTGAATTACTTTGGGAGTTCTGGACCCTGCTAAAGTGAGGGCAGAGTGCAGGGGAAATGCACAGGAGGAGAGTCTACATAACAACTTGATGGAGTAAGCCACACAAGGTTGATGCTGAAGAGGAGACTTGATGTATTCATGAAATTCACAATGTAAAATGGCTATTAAATAGTGGTCACAGAATATTTTCCAAGCTTTTGGGTTTGCTTTATTACTGAGGTTTAGATAGCTCTGCTAAAAACTGCATGCTATATAATGTATAGAATGTACAGCTGGATTGCAGAATTTTTTCACATGCAAAATACCCAATGAGCATAGTGTGTGCTCTGTAAGCAAGACTGGGATCATAAAATAAGGGACCTATTTTATCAAAATACAACATGTCTGCTGGCACAGGGCAATAAAAAAAATAATCAACAATGGCTTGAAAAGGGTGGAGTGAATTAGGAAAGAAAGGCAAATAAAGTCCAGACCTAACTGCTATAGATTTTCAGACTTGGTGAAAGGCTCCTTTTCTTATCAGATCATCTCTCTTCAGGTCAGAAATACTGTTGTATTTCTCATGGCTCCTCCAAATCGATTTCAGGATCAGAATCTGTATTTACAACTTGTTTCAAATAAGGTTGCATTAGTTGAAGCTTCTCATACACACATTCTCCTAACCTCTGCCCACACCTGAAGATCAGAATCCCAGTTATCCCTTGATTTCAAAGTTTCTATTAGCCCCTAACAAATCCTTTCCCCCTAAAACTTTGGGGAATGGAAAAAGGCGGTAGGGCAGATGCGTGGGATCAAATGATGCCCACAAAGCCCACATGAAGTGATGCAATGTGGGCAAAACGTAAAGGGCTGTGGCAGAAGGTAACATGCCTTCCACTGGAATTCGTTCGATGGCAGATCTCACTGGGTAGCCTGTTTTTAATTAGCAAGGAGCAGCTTCCCCCTAGCTCCAAGACTGCACACAGCAGGCACGGCTGGTCTGCATAAATCAAGCTGCCCAGCCAAACCTGGCATGGGAAATCAAGCTGCTCAGCCAAACCTGGCACGGGAAGTCACGCTGCAGGAGAGAGACCCCAGTGCTATCTGTGAGTCAGGGACAGGGGCAGACTCAACATGCAAGGGCAGGCACCTCTGACCCTGCTGCAGCACCTCCACACCGAGTGTTGCAGTGGTACAATTAATGCAGCAGCCGTCAGTCAAACTGGGTGAAAAAGAAATAATGGTTACAGCCACCAAGCAAAAGAAATCACTCTGTCAGCACAGCTGTAACAGGAACATTGAAAATAGTGTAACACAATTGAAAAACGACAAAAAATAAAATGGAGCTTTGAAATTCTTTCAGACCTGCCAACTTCAGCTTTTACTTGTTAAACTCAAAGCAAACATCCTTTTAACTTGGAGACACACCTAACTGTTGCATGAGCTTCCTATCAGCGAATAATGCAACTGAATATTAACTCAGCAATTACCTTAACCTGCTGTCTGATCTTGCAGCCCGCATTACACCTCGTAAGAAGATGCAAAATTGGCCCCACGCTGCTACTCCGTGTCTCAAGACCCAGTAGCCCTGGAAACCTGTACCAGCTAATTAACCAGATTATTTATGGTACAGTACCCGTCAGCAGGGAATTACCAGCACGATACAATTATAAACTCGTCTTTAACCACGTGCTACAGTTTTTCTACTCTCTTCTGTATCGTTCTAATTGGATTCAGCTCCTACTGAGAGCTTGGCTGTCCACGCCCAGCCTGAAGTGGTTACAGAAAGTGATACATCCTGAGTTTCACTAAACCACTAGTCCCACAAGTCAACACCCAGGTGTGATTTCGAGCACCTTGGACCACTGGCCCAATTTTCTATCCCTTGGGAAGACCAGAGTAAGAAAGGAGGTTGAAGTAAACAATCTGGACACAAAAAAGGTTATAGGGTAAACAGGGGGAGAAAGCAACAGGGACTAGGTTTAAGCAACCTCCAGATTGCCAGCATTTTCAAGGGAAGCCCACAAAAACTGCTCTTCCTCTGGGGTATCTCAGTTCTGTTTCTGTCAGGCAAATAAGGTGCTTATGAAAGTCAAGAGGAGTTTTCTATGAAAAAACTGCAAGTATGGGGATGTTCTTTTTCCGTTAGCAGAAGCTTCTCAGATTGCCCAAAGACGCTGACTCAGGCAAGGCCACTACTCTCCAAGCTGCTACAGTGCGGCTGTGAGAGATACAGGCCTTTTAAAAAAATCAAATTTACCTTAATCCTTTTTAGTTTTACTACTTTTTTTCCTCCAACTGCAGATGAATATTAGGAAGAGAAAAGCAATTAAAAGATGTACATGGAGCGATCTTTAGCAGGATTACAAAGAGCAGGATGAGACCACGTTCTGGGAAAACACAACCACAGGCTTAAGCCACCCACAGTGGGAAGGGAGGCTCAGCTTCCAGACAGGCCCAAGGCCACGACTTACAGTGCTGCAATGGGAGGTTTCCAACACAAAGGCAGTTTTCTAACAGTTTTTAGCACACGTTAGGGTTGCCCATTTTCCACAACACTTAGGTTTGGTCAAACCGCATCCCATTTCCCACTGGTCTCAAGAAAAAATGGCATTCGTTATGTCATTTAGTCATATTCAAAACTCTAAGCATTCTCTTAAAAAGCAAAAAGAAGAAAAATAGATTGCCAATAGAAAGCACCAAGAAGAGCAAGAAGAAGAAATGCTTTACAGTACTTACACTTCCAGCCCAAAGCTCTGTTGATTTTCCTACTAGTTTGTAATACACGTACACCGCTTCTCCCTTCTTAAAATTTACGAAGCGACAATCTGGACCTTTAAAATCCCGCATTGCCTTCCCTCGGCACATTAACACTGTCCAAAGAAAACAAAGAGAAGAGTACTACTTAAAAAAATAACAATAGTAATAATACACCCGTTTCGTTAAAAGGGACTTTGCCAACTGGCAGTAAACAAGACCTCTCCGCAAGCACCGCTTTCCTATTTTTCCAGATTGAGTCAAGAGATAACTTAAGTGAAAGTATAGCTAAAATAAGAGATTAAGTTAGTTATAGAAAATATAACTAAATAGTTATATTTAGTTATAAAAAAAAGCGCAAGTATTCTGATCAAGGCAAGCGTTTGACAAAGCATTGGAGAATTACATTTCTGAGGTGCACTATGAAGCTAATTATTAACGTTAAATTAGAAAGATGACATCCACGTCCCAGCGAATCAAGTCCTGAAATTATCCCACGCACAGAGAACACCCAGAGAGCGGGTTTACCACGACAGGGCTTTGCAAAGAGACAAAAAAAAAAAAAAACCAAAAAAAACAACCACGGAGCTGCGGGGACCTGAAAACTTGGCCAGGGGGAGCGGAACGGCGCGCGTGGGCGCCGCGTTCCCGTTTTCCCGATTCTCCCCAGTTTCCGTTCCAAAGCCAGGAGGAAGCGGGGGGAAGGGGGCTTTGGGAAGCGCCTCCGGGAGGCATCGTTGCCCACCACCACCTTCCCCCGCCGCCCCCACTCACTGCTGCACTCGGGGTCGGCGCAGCGCTTGCGCTCGGCGAAGCGGCGGCCCAGGTCGGGCGCGGCGGCGGCGGCGGAGCAGCGCAGGGGCGGCGGGGGCAGCAGCAGCAGCAGGGCGAGCAGCAGCCGGGGGTCCGGCGGCGGGGCTGCGGCCATGTCGGCAGGCGCCGGCAGGGAAGGAGGGACGGAGGAGGGAGGGAGGGAGCAGACACGTCAGCAGCGCCGGCGGGAGGGCGATGTGGCGGGGGAGGGACAAGCGCGGCCCCGCCGCCGCCGCCGCCGCGGAGGGAGGGAGGGCAGCGCACGGAGCTTCTCTTTCTGCCGGCGGCATCCCGATCCCCGTTCTGATCCCCATCCCGATCCCTGCCGCCGCGCCGGGCAGGGATCTTTTTCAGATCGCCGGCTCTTTTTCAGGCTCGCCCCGCAGGGGAGAGAAGAGGGAAGGTTCTACCTCTTATTTGTGCTTACTAATAGAGGGTCTCGCTAGTAGAGGATCGCTGGGGTAGCGAGCGGCGCAGCGGCCTGGCCGCGTTGCAGGAAGGATGTACTTGGCCCCTGTAAGGATATGACAGACCCGAACATCCCTCTGGCTGCTCTCCCTGCTGCCCTGCCGAGCAGTTCTCATCTCCGCTGGGGAGAAGCAGCCGCCGCCTCCCTCAGTGGCCTCCGAGAGCCTGAGGTTACACCTGCAGTGAAAGCGGGTTTCTGAACTCACTCAGCCGTGGTCCCACTGGGGAAAGTGCAGGGTTTCACACCAGGCAGCCGAAAATACAGGATTCCCCACCAGGCCCATCCTTGCCCTTCTGTAGCTGCAGCTTCCACTTGCTGATATATTTTAGGTATTGAATGTTTGCAAACAGAAAGATGTGCTTGCACACATCTGTGCCCGCCCTTGCAGAATCCTGAGTTGGAAGGGACCCACAAGGATCATTGAGTCCAATTCCTAGCCTGGCACAGGAAGGTCCCAAAATCCCACCATGTGCCAAAGTTTTGAGAGCAGAAGAATTTGGCTTATTACATACACAGTAACACCAAAACAGTGAGTAGTTAATGAGAAATAAATACACTGGTGTTCCAAAGTCCTCTCATCAAAATTACCTATACACATTTCGCATTCCTGGAATTATGCTGCAATGGTAAAAGAAAGAAAAGAAGATTTTTAGAACCATAATCACCAACAACATGAATTCAATTGGTTACACAGGCTTGAACTTACTGTTCTCTGGCCTTTACAATCTTCTGTTTTGAATGGAAGTTGCTGTGTCAGAAGCAGTTCTGGTGAAGGAAAGCTGCACAGTTCCGTGGGGAGAGAGCAGAAGAGAATCATGAAATCACAGAATTCCAGAATAGTTTGGGTTAGCATTCCCTTTTCTTCACACCTATCACTTTCATGTTGCTTTAGAGATCTAAAATAGCAGGATGACAGCAAGAAGTGACAATGCTAATGTACAGCTGAAAACCAAAACTTTTTATCCCTCCTTCTTTTCAGTCTCATGTTAATTAGCAGAGCCTCTGAGCGGACGAAGAAAATAAATGACACAGCCAAGAATGGACAGGTAACATAAGACAGTCCTCTTGCTGGTTAATTTTAATTTTTTTTCACTTTCCAAAGGGCAGAGTCTGAAGCTGCTCCCAAAATGAATAGGCACTCAGCGGAACTCATAGTCAAGGTGGATGTTTCTGCTTTTTTTTGTGAATGTCAAAGGACAACTCTGAGCAGCTGAGGTTGTTTTTAAGAGCCCTTTTAAATGCTACATCTCAAGAGTTAGCCATCACCACTTCTAATTGCATGTGTTCTTATCCCATCCTCATGGCTACTGATTTTTTTGCTCTACAGACTCTCATTTCTCCATCATACAGGGCCTGAGATCCAAGTTTAGTTACTGCTATGTAATTTCTGAAAACTATATAAACATTTAATTTTCAGCCTTGAGCAGTTTAATGTTTTAATCACACTACAAAAAAGTATCAAGGTAGAAACAGGTATCTTCCTTAGTGCTGCAATGAAGTGTCGGTACATCTTTGCCCACCTCGGACATCCTGCCTGTCAATCCTGAGGATCCACATGGTACAGGAATGCAATGATTCATTCATCCAGTGCCTTTGTTCTCCAGACCTAGTGCAATACCGTGGCTGTAGCCCCCCTGTAATTTTCTTGACATTTTTGTGTTTCACTTCCTACAGAATGAGGTGATACGTATTTGCCATTGCTGATATTGGCTAATAAAAAGCTCTAGGAGAGCCTAACTCAGAAAACCTAGAAGTGAATTTTGTCACAATTTACAATATAGAAGTAAATGAATTCAAGTCACATTTTATGATGACTGTACAAATGAAAGACAAGCGTTTTCCCCTCAACACTAATATTTCTTGTGTTCTAGTGCCCACACCTTTAGGTCCAATCTCTTGTGAAGAAAGAGCTGTTTAGTAATTTTCCATCAGTACAAAGTTATCAAGCTTATCTTTATTAAAAGACCAAGACAAAAGGTAACGGTATCTGTTGGTCATAAAGACAAGGGCAAGAAAGGGAGATGTGAAAAAAACAAGATCACATAGTTCTTGCATAAGTCATTGCCTTTATTGTGCAATAGCGAGCAGCCAATAGGTATACACAGGATTACCACTGCAACCGTCCAGCATTCCCTAAAATTTCAAGTATTTCAGAGTAAAAGCATACCCACTTATTATTAACATACCCAGCTTTCCCCAATGTGTGACACAAACCAGAAATATTTTACTTGGTTCAATTTAGATATTTTAGGCAAAATTTCCTTCAGTCTTCAACCCCAATGTTGGAAACAGATGTATTCAACTATGAGAGTAGCCCCACTGTACATGAGAAATCTAACATTTTGTGTGTATCTACAGTTACAAAGCAGCTCTCCTATCTATTCTGCAGTAGAATACCTACTAAAATAACTAATACCCACTAACAAGATCAGTTGGCTAAATTTATCTAAGAATCTGCAAAAACTCTCACCAATGTATGACATAGGAAAATAAAAATAACAAGCCAAATGTAAATATCCTTCTATGCAAACATGAAAACTTTTGCAAATTAAGTGGGGTAAGCTGGATACTGAAATTAGGGAATTGATCTAACAAAAGATCAGAAGTGTTGCAGGAAGTGCCATCACGCTTGGGGAACACCAAAGATCAATGAGATACTCACAAAGGGTGTCAATTATAAAGGACAGTAAAAGAAGATGACACTCTTAGAGAGGTGGTGCTATATAACACTTTATCATCACTAGTCCAGTAAGTTAATCGTCAATTAATAATACAAAATATTTATGAACTGAAATGCTAGTTGTATACTGGAAGAACACAGGATTAAAAATACAGAAAAAGTAAAGGGAGACTTCTGTTGTCCCTACACACTTATTAAATGTCGTATTAAGGTATGTACTGAGGTTCAGTGTTCATATACTGCAAACAACTGTTCTGCCTTGTACTATTCTCTTGACACACATTATTGATCACAGCTGAACCAGGATACTGCATTACATGAACCTTCAATCTGAGCCAGTTGATTGTTTGCACACTCTCCCATTTTAGAGCTGTTCTGAAAAAACTCTGTAAAATTGTACACAGAAAACTGGACTTTACCCACATCAAAATAGTCCACGAAAAACTCAGTTTCCACAAGTGGTTTAAAGAAATAAGTCCCAGCACAAACTTGTACAAATCAGAATCTGTGGTTGAGGCAGAGTCCCAGAATCCAGGTATTCTGCGGTAGCATAGGCAACATTGTTGCTCTGCAAGGCACAGGATTTTGACTGGGAATCCTTTACTTCTGTAGAACATGATGAATTACAAACTTACAGAAAAGCAGCAACACAGCTAATGGAAAGAGTGACAAAGGACCTCGCTAAGTCACTTTGAGAGTAACCTGTGCATTAGCCAGGGCTCTAGTGACGCTTTGTTTGTCATAGGTGTAGAATTAAACACCGCCCTACCACACCACTACACACTCCCGGCTACCGTCCTGTGCCGCTCCCCATCCCTCCTGCTTCACCCTTGGCCGACATTCCTCATTTTCCCACTTCCATAGGCAGAGGGAAGCGGGGAAAAGCGCACCCGCCCCACCGCCACGGGGACACGGAGCGCCCGCTTCCATCATGGCGGCGGCGATGCCCCGCTCTCCCGCCGCGCATGCGCACGGCCGTTTCCCGCCCCCCTCAGCGGCCATGGCGGCAAAGCCGCTCCATGTTCCTCAGGGCGCGGGTGCCCGCCGGGATCGCCCCGCCCATGCCGCACGCGCCTGCCGGGAATCGCCGGCGTGAGGAGGAGGTCCGGTAGCTGCCCGCCCAGTCCGAGCTGACCCTCCGGGTTCGGCTTGGCCGGCGGATCTTGCCTCACAAGGTGGGAGGTGCCTACTGCCCGCTGCGGATGAGCTGAGGAGGTGCTGGTCTGCCCGCGGCGCCATGGACAGCTTCCTGGAGGAGGAGGAGGATGAGGAGGCCGCGGTGGGGAGGAGGAGGAGCCCCGCCGCCCCGGCAGGGAGCACCTTGCAGCCGCCCCTGCATCTGCCCTTCCTGCCGGTGCTCCTCCACCAGCCGGGTAAGGGCGGCGCTGGCTGCGTGAGTTCTTGTTGTGAGCTCCTTCCTGCTGCTTTGGGAGGGATGGCACCAAATTTCAGCTCCCGTTCTCCAAATCGTCTGTTAGCGGGGAGAAAGAGATTCGAAAATAGCCTTAGTTGTTTTATGAGCCGGCAGCGTGCCCTTGCGGCCAGGTGATGTCCTGGGGTGCATTAGGAAGTGCAGGGAGGTGATCCTGCCCCTCCACTCGGCCCTGGTGAGGCACAGCTGCAGTGCTGTGTCCAGTTCGGGGCTCCTCAGTACAAGAAAGACAAGGAGCTATTGGAGAGGGTCCAGCAGAGGGCCACAAACATGACAGGGGGTCTGGAGCATCTCTTATGAGGGGAGACTGCAGGAGCTGGGCCTGTTTAGTCTGGAGAAGAGAAGACTGAGAGGGAATCACATTATTGCATATAAAGATCTCAAAGGCGGGTGCCAAGAGGACAGTGCCAGACTCTTTTCAGTGCTGCCCAGCGACAGGATGAGAAGCAGTGGCCATAAACTAAAACACAAGAAGTTTCACCTCAACATGAGGAAGAACTTCTTTACATTGAGGGTGGCAGAGCGCTGGAACAGGCTGCCCAGGGAGACCATGGAGTCACCTTCTCTGGAGACATTCAAAACCCACCTGGATGAGTTCCTGTGTCACCTGCGAGAGGTGGCCCTGCCTTGGTAAGGGGGGTTGGACTGGATGATCTCCAGAGGTCCCTTCCAATCCTAACAGTTCTGTGATTCTGTGCTAACTCAAATGCTGGCTAAGTTAGGTAATTCTTTTGCCTCCTCCAGGTAGGAGGTGTCTTGGTGAACACTTCATGTGTCTTGCAGAAGGCTTTTATGGATGAGCACTGTTGTAGGGCCATGGCATGCAGCCGTGATTTTTAAACAGATGTGGGCACGAAGTGCTGGTTTCAATATAAGTTGACCCACTATTCATGTAAAAAGGCTAAATGGCCTCTTTTGTACTCAAAAGAGAATAATTATCTACATTTATCTTTGTGGGAATTGCTTAGCTTTGGCACTGGAATAGCCTGTTTGTATACATGTATGTAAATCTTCAGCAGAGTGGGGTCACACACTTAGACAATGATTAATAAGTGAAGAGAGTTGCCCCTAAAATATCACAAAATGTGCTGTGAAGCTATCTAAGCACTGTGGGCTTCTAATTCTGGTAGGGCAGTAGTGTGAAATAATTGGCTCATCACTGTTTTAAGTGTCTGCAGCTGTGTGCTGTTTGTAGAAAATGCCATTTCATATTATATTTTCGGCTTTTCCCAAAATTTTTTTTTTTTACTGTGGACTTGTAGGTGTGTTTATCTTCAAAACCACAGAGTTTAAGATCACTTTCTGTAGTCCCCAAGAAAGATCATATAAGAAAGATACTGAAATAGGGGGCACATTGTCATCTGAATAGGTGACAGTTGTGGGCTCGGTTGACCTTTTTGTTGTTTGTTTGTTTTTTAGAATCTTCCCATGAACACAAACTGAACTTCAAGAAGAGCAAGGAAGCGTGTCTAAGTTACATTCAGGATGCCATGCTACAAAAGCAGTGGAAAAGGGCTGCAGAGTTTCTGACCTTCTATGTTGAGTCACTGGAGAAGGACTATTCCAGAGAACCCATCAGTCCATCAGAGGTAAGTCCATGTCTGTTATCTGGGTTCTTTTGCAGTTGAAAAAATACTTGCAAGCAGCATCTATGACACTTCAGGACCAACATTTGTCTTAATTAATTAATCACAGGTTTGATTTTTTTTTTAATTTTTTTTGATTTTTGATTTTTTTATTTGATCACAATTAAAAAAAAAATTGCAGGTAAGACCTGAAAAATTACTCAACTTTCATAAATTAGACTAGAAAATAAAGACGTTGAAGCTTCTAAAAGCAAATGAGCAACTATTCAGATGTTGATGTAGAAACTCTTGAGTGGCAGGCTGCAGGAAGTACACCAGACCTCCTCACTGCAAGTGCTCAAGGCAAATGCTGTCCAATTACTCACCAAAAGCCTGCCCCTGCACAGACATGTCTCTGCTGAGGGTTTAACCCATCTTGCTAGAGCTTGATTCTGCTGAGATCTCGCTTTCAGGGTTGCTGAGAACCTGCAGTGTTTTCCTGACAGTCCTGAAAAGTTCTTTGGGCTTGCAGGCTGGTTTTGTGGGGTTGTGTTGGGTTTAGTGTGGGGGTTTTGGGTTTTTTTTTTGGTGTTGGTTGTTTTTTTTTTAACACAGATTCTCAGCGGAAGAGATGAAAACTTGGCTTGGTATAAATTAATTCCATCAGGAGTGTATCTATGAAAAGTCAGCTTAAAGTAGTCTTCTAAAATGGAAAAGCAGTGAGTGTGTTTGCCTCTGGCACAGGCATCAGTCAGAATCTGTTTGAAAGTTAGTGGCTTATTTAGGTCGTTACTGGCTCTTCCAGTACTTGCAAAACTCCTCACAGGTACTGAGATGGAAGCAAGTGGAAGGAAAGGGATCAGAGCTCTTAAAGAAATGGAGTACTTGAATATTGCTAACTTGGAGACCTTTAAAACAGGTGCATGTAGATGGGAAGCTACATCTAATTGGAAATAATTTTTATTACTAAGTTCAAAGAACTGTGTATACCTTCTGTCTCAGTGGGATCATATCAAAGGAGAACATAATTTTTCAGTGATAGGAGGGAGGAACCTTCTGACAATGCAGTTTCCATAAGCTTTGCTGGAGTGCTGCATTTATAATGAGTAATTATGAAGCATGCACTGAATGACTGCAAAAGTCTTACAAGATGAATATGTAAGTTACTACAGCAGTAGATAATACTTAGTGTTATTTTTTTATTCATGATTCAACTGTACATTTTTTTTGATGTGCTACAGTAACTAAGTTTGATAAGACTGTGTATATGGTGACTGTTGCCATTTTTGTACTAAGGTTGTTTTTGAATCTCTTGCTCCCCATCCATAGATGATTTGGAGAATAGGAACTGAAATTTTGTGCCATCGTTCCCATAGCAGCATGAAAGAGTTCAACTGTTTCATGGAACAGATGAAAACTTTAGGAGTAAAAAGGTATTTGAAGGTGAGTGTACTTAAAGCAGTCTTGATGATTTTCTACATTTACCTGAACACTTATTGAATATTAGCTTCTGAATATTGAATATTATTTCTCTCTTTTGAAATATATTACTGATATTAATGTCAAAAGAAGAAAAAGATAATACATTTGAGTTACCAACTGCATGATATTTTAATGTTATTTTATACCTAACCTTATCTCTTTTGGCCCATATATTTGATCACAAATGCATATTGTCAGTTCTTAGAAGTGCCTAAACCCTTTAATTAAGCTTTTTATTTGAATTTGAAACAGTTAAATTAGTTCTCATGCATGCCTCAATGACATCTAATTACAGGTTAACACCTGCCAAGTTTTGTTTCCAGTCTTTAATTTGACCACTGTGCTCCTGACTTAAATGTTGCTATCGTTATCTCACTTTTCGAGTAGCTAATCTGACTATGAAACAGCACACTGTGCACATCTATGTCACTCAGCTGCAGGGTTTTTTCCTGGGGTGGCTCATTCAAACCTATACTGTTTTGGTTTCCTTGGCTGTTTCTTACTTGGGATGGTGCTTCTGTCTTTCATTCTGTTGTTGAAGGAAGTTGTGTACAAGAGTTTTTTAGAGTTAAGTGGAGTGCCTAATCAACATGATAGGGTGGTAGGACATCCCTCTTTCAGGTGCTCTGCAGTTGGGTAGACAAATGAAAAATCAGCAAATGCAACCCAACTGGGATTCCTCACGTCATTTCTAGATCTAAAACAGGTACAGCACTTGTTAAAGATGAGCAGGTTTTTGAGACAACTGCTTTCTGCTGCCTTGATAAGTAGCACTGAGTGTCTGCCACCTGATGGGTGGCTTTCTGCCCCACAGATTTCAAGTGCTTCAGCCCTTTTCCTGAGAAGGTATTGCTGGGAAGTGAAAAGGCTGAAGCTTTTGAAACCTGTGGGGCAGAAAGTATCTTTCTATGTCAGATATGCTTTTAATTACTAATGTTTCTCCAGCATCTTCAGACAGAAAGAAATATATAGGTTCTTTTCTTATCTCTACCCACAGTGACACTTGTAATCTCCCATTCTTTCCTTTTTCTCCAAAATTCTTTGTAAAGATACTTTTTGGATAAAAGAATATTTTGATTTCTAATTAAAATACTTTATTAACTGTGTTGACGGTATTTTTTTGTGCATGTCAGGAAGTCTCTTTTGCTACAACCTGTGTGTAGAACTTTGCTGTATTGCTGAAAATCTCTCAGTTGGAGGTGTGAAGTGCTGTGGTTTGGACTGTTTGAATTGCAGGTCTGCTTGGAGCATGTCTTTCATCTCCTTTGTAATGGGCAAATTGATGAAGCTTACCAAAACCTGTCCCTGGCAGAAAGCTGGAGGTTTGGAGAACAAACAGCCCTTCAGGATAAAGAAATGAAACTGATTCAGGCTTACAGGGGACTGTTGGACTACTATAGCTGGTCTAAGCAGAAGAACGTCCTGTTGGAGCGTGGTAAGTGTTTTTTGGATTGAAGTGTAAACTTCAACTAGCTGGCCTGTGCAGACACCACAGTTTGCAATGATGCCTTTTCCTTTACCAGACTTCAACATTTGATGGTATGGCTGATATGTGATTCTGTATCAGCAGTGATGGTGGTGCCAGAATGGCACACTGACCCCCACCTTTCTGAAGTGCCCTGTATGGCTGTTCCGAAACTTTTTTGTCCCCCTGAATCACATTTCTTATATCCAGCCAGCGTGAAATAGAACCAAATAATGTCAGAGGAATGTATTCACTTAAAGCAGTGGGTTAATAGGTGTGCAACTGCTTGATTGCTGCTCAAATTTTGAGTGATAGCAAAGCCCTGAAAACTTGTGTTTGAACTTCTGTTTATTTAAAGATACCTAAGTTGCTACAAGTGTGTCACATCTAATTCTGCATATGCCTATGTTATCAGTTAGATTAAGATCTAATCTAACTGATAACAGTTTCTGTGAAACTTGTTTCTGTGAAAACTTAAGTGTTGGATTTGGTTAATGGACCTTGTGCTGGTAGCATCTTCGAGTCTTGGAGTACTGCTCATCGTGCTCCATAAGCTGAAATTGCAGGATAATAAATTTGACTGAAGAGCAGTGAAAATTTCTTGTTTCATTCCTGAGAAAACCGAGGCATCTTTTGTTAGAAGCTCTTTGCCTGGAGTCCCTGTTTAGCAAAATGTGTTCGTCTCAGGTGCACCACCTCTTCAAGGTCTTCCTTTACTTGGCAGAGCTAACTTTGTGTTATCCTTTGGTGTTTTGGTAGGTCTGGATGGATTTGCAGACTTGTCTGTTGAACAGGAAATGCACAGTTGCTTTCGGAAGGCAGCGGTGAACTTAAAGGAGATTATTAAAATACCTGGAGTCTGGGATCTCTTTGTGAAATGCTATGTGGACGTAAGGGCATGCTTCACACATGTATTTCTTTTGTCTAATTTTCATTAAGATGCCTGTCTGCAGGTTTTTTATGTGTGTGTGGGTGAAAACAAAGTATTTTAAAAGCACCACATTTGTATGTGTATGTCACTGGCTTTGATATAGAGCACAGTTTACTCTTGGTAGAACTGCAGAGCCTGCACAGAGTATAAAAAGGACTTTATCTGTGCATTGTCAAGAGAAAGAAATAGACAAACAGCTTGCATTTTTTTTTTCCATGGTGCTACAGAAATTGGAGCATAGTTGCTTTTGTTTGAATTCTTGAAAACAAGTTCTCTGTTTTTTGGCAGGGCAGTGTTTTTTCTGGATACATTAAGTGTTAGAGGTGCCAAACATGCAGCCCCTCTATGTTTTGTTTTGGGTTTTTTAAATATCTGCTTAGAATTTGTAATTAAGAAATAAAGTTAACCTTAAAATCTCTTTGGAATTATTTACTCTTTGTCAGTGCTGATAAGCTCTGACTTCTCTAAGCACATCTTAGGGAATTTTCCTTGGTGCTGGCATCCGCCAAGTTCTCTCTTTAAAGACATGACAGGCTCTTTTTCCAGAGAGCAAGTGCTGGTAATTCTTTGACAATGAAGTGTTAAGGAATTTTCTCATGTAGTAGCTTCTTTCTATGTATGAACTTTTGTCTCTCTGTCATGAGAGTAGCCAGTAAAATGAAAATACACTGTTCTTACCTAATATGCTGCACTCTTAGCTACAGATTGTGCTATTGGATAGTTTTGTGGTAGTCCAAAGTTAGTTGTAGGAGTTTGATTACAAATATCTGGCAAACTAATGACTTAACTTCTTCTAGCTGTTGGAATTCTATGGAGACCATAATGAAGCCCGCCAAGTATTGAATGAATATGCCTACAACTCAAAGTTTCCTGCCAATCCCAATGCTCATGTCTACCTCTACCAATTCCTGAAGAGACAGGGTGAATCAAAGAAATCAGTCGTCTCTGCACTGAAGGTATGTGTTCCATGGGAGATACAGTCTGTGTCATTCATGTTGAGTCTGACACTTTGGTTACCTTGAACTCTGTAACATTATTTACCCTGTTGTATTCTTTGTGGGAAGCAGAGGGTTAGAGGGAAGTTACAGGAGGGAGCAGTATCCTTTGCTGTCTTTGAATTCCAGTTCTTGATGCATCGTATCAGTTTTTAAAGTCAGTGTGCAAGCTCAGAGAACATATTTACATGGTCCTGCAAGTCTGTATCAGCAGTCTTGTACATAACAAGCATTGATTTCTGTTAAAGTTTGACCTTCACAATATTGTAGAAATTATTAGATGCTTGCTCTTTCACATATTGATCCTATCTAGCAGTTAGTTTCTCTGCTTGTTTTTAATGAGCTGTGCATTAAAGCTAAAATAAAAGTTAATGTCTGCTGGTTGTTGACAGGCAAGACCTTCCTTGACTAAGCTTTTGTACAGTTGTTCTTAATTATCTGCTTTCCTTACCCTCACTCCTTGATCTTCGTACTGCTTGCAAACAACGTTTTGCAGTCTGTGTTGCCACTTGATGGCACTAATGTGCTTTTGTTAGTGCAGGTGGTGTTTAAAAACAGCTTTATAAAGTTTAGGCTTTTAAACTGTAGGGTATATGTATACAATTCCACCTTCTCAGGGCTTTTTAGCAGTTGCTTTAGACACTAGCCTCTTAAAAAGTAGTGACGTATCAAAGAACTGGTTTGATAGGTCCAGAGACTGATCCAATGCACAGAGCAGTGGACAGGGCAGCTAGGACTGGTCTGGGAAGAAAATGACATTGCCTTCTGGATTTGGTCTTCAATCTATATTGTATTTGCCTCATGTAGTGTTTTTTTAGCAGCTGTCAAAGTATTTCATTGACTGTGTCTCAGAGTAGTGTCACAGATGTGCAAAATGGACCTAGACACTCATTCTTTACACCAAGGCAGTAAGGTACTAGATTGCTTAATTTTCTGAATTAGTCCCCTAAAATTCTGAAGCCTGCACTTCTCTTGATCAGGTAGAAGTGTTCAAAAGTTTTCACATGAAAATAATGTGTCTGGGTTTTGCCTTTTAATTTTCAGATCTTGCATGATATTGTTCCGTCTCATGAACTTATGATAGATTTTAATACCATGCTTCAAAAATCAAGTAAGTCTGCCTTTTCTCTTTTCTGCTTTTTAAAGTAGTTTTGTCTGTTAAGAAAAAAAAACAAAAAAACAACCCAAATCCCAGCTTTCCAATCACAGAAACCTTTAAGTTGAATGTGTGAGTAGGCATTTACAAACTTCTGTAAACAAATGCCTTTCTCATTTTAAAGGCTGATCAAAGCAAACTGTTGTAAGGCACAGCCAGAATCTCAAAAATAATTTAAATTTTTTTTTAGGTATTCTACTCTGAGTTCCAGGGTCTCCGTTCCCTTTTGAGGATCTCTGATTTATTTATTTATTCTTTTTCTTCTAGAGGAATTGAGATGGATCTGTTATTTAGTTCATTGCTATTGATTAATCAAGAGAGCTTTATCTTGGAGTTGGCAGAAAAGTCTTCCAATTTGGAGACTTTTTTCTATGCAGATCAATTGTATTCCAAGTTGTCTGTCTTATTGTGATCTGGTATGTCCCAGCAGGTCCGTGAAATGCCCCTGAATGAAGTTTGTTCTCCCTTCTAATAAGATAGGGCTTAATGGCTTTAAACTGACAGAGAGTATGTTTAGAAGAGATTTTAGGAAGAAATTCTTGACTGTGAGGGTGGTGAGGCACTGGAACAGGTTGCAAAGAGCAGCTGTGGATGCCCCATCCCTGGAAGTGTTCAAGGCCGGGTTGGATGGGGCTTTGAGCAACCTGGTCTAGTGGAAGGTGTCTCCGCCCAAGGCAGGGGGTTTGGAACTAGGTGATCTTTAAAGTCTCTTCCAACCCAAACTATTCTGTGATTCTTCATTGGAGGGAGGTAAAAAAGACTGTTTGGCTGGAACCTCCCTTTTTCTGTTCATTTGTGATACATTTGCTAACTTTTCGTAGCTAATGAATACAACCTGATTTTTTGAAGACATTTATACAGGTAAACATAACTTTTTCCTCATTTACCTGCTGTCATAGGTCAAGTGCTGTTTTAAGAACTCTGGTGACACCTAACAAATGATGTGAAATGTCCACTTCAGTCATTTTGGTATCAGGTTTGATTTTTTTGGTGGCATCTTGGGATTTGAAGTATTCCAGAGGCATTGTGTTCCCTTCCTATGGGAAGAATGTATTGAGCAGAGGTGCAAGTTGGAGGCACTGATTAATGAGCTTTGGAAATAGCAACTCTCTTTGGAAAAAGCAAGGCAGTGTGTGATAAGTGAGTGTTGTATGTGTTCCTCTTGAATCAGCAGTGTTTGAGCAGGATGGGAGTAGGGACAGAGTGTCTCTGGTGTGAGTTGTTTTCTAGAGACAGGAAGTATTCCTTAACTTCATCTCTTGGAAGCAACAGAATAGGGGACACCCTCAGTAATGGGGACAGTAGCAGCATTTGGGGAGGCAGGATAGAGATCTGTATTTCACTTGTTGCTTACTAATAAGTTTATCTTGGTCTAAGTAAGTCATTAATCAGCTTAACCTTTTTTCAGAGAAAAGAAAAAAGCGTCGGCTGGGGCTAGAAGTTATTTTTGCGGCCCTGGATTATGCTGGCTGGAAAGAAAATGTAAAAGCGTGGAGCTGCTTGGCAAGACAGGTGAAACAAATTGTAATGTAAGTATCTCTGATGCAATGTGCTAAAAACAAATGTATCAAGCCTCTGCCTTTGGCGATTGGCAAAGTGTCCCTGTGTAGCCTTTCTCTTCCTGCTGGTGAAGGGAAGAGTTGCCTGGCCTACTCTGAGTTCTGTGGCACTGCTTGGCTGCAGTGTGCTCTTGTTAGGAGGGAAGAAGAAAGTATTGAGAAGAATTCAAAATTTCCGGTACTGCATTTCCTGAAAAAAGCTGTGGTGTTTGGTTTTTTTGTTGTTGTTTTGTTTTGTTTTTTTTTTAACAGGTTACATCTTTATGCAGAAAGAGTTATTCAGATGTTGGGGTAGCGTTTGCTGCCCGTCACTAATTGCCCTCTTTTGGGGCAGGAAAGTTGTTGGTTGTTCAGTCCTGTTCTTACATGTGCATTGTTGGAAGCTGTTTTGAGAACTGCTGGGCTGCACCAGGGCTGGTGCTGTGCAGATTGGTGGGTTGTGTGATGGTGGTAACTGTTACAGGTGCAGCTGGTGGGTGTATTGTTAAAATCTGAGCCAATGTGCCTGGAGATTGATGTCCTTGCCAACTCTGACAGACATGGCCTCTGATTTCAGAAGAAACCATCTCTGACAATCTGCACCCAGAAGGCCTCCAATGTCTAGGCTTTATTTTACCCAACAAACAGGCTGTTGTGTGTTTCAAGCCCTGAATATTTCCGGTAAATTAATTTGGCACTGAATTTGACCCATTCTACTGCTTTATTGCCACCTCTACCTACACAGCATCTGCTGTTAAGACCAGAAGCTAGTGGATTAGAGCTAGGAGTGTTGTTGCATAAATTACTAAAAGTAGTACGATACTCTAACTTTGCCTTCATTTTTGTTTTTGAATGCACAACTTCAGAGTATCTTGAAATATACTGGGCATCTTGGTCATTTTATGGGAATGTTGCTTCCTGTTGCAGATGGTTTATAGAATCTTAGAATACTTTGCGAAGGGACCTTGAAGACCATCTAGTTCCAACCCCCCTGCCATGGACAGGGACACCTTCCACTAGACCAGGTTGCTCAAGCCCCATCCAACCTGGCCTTGAACACTTCCAGGGATGGGGCACCCACAGCTTCTCTGTGCAACATGTTCCAGTGCCTCACCACCCTCAGAGTGAAGAATTTCTCCTAATATCTGATCTAAACCTGTCCTCTCTCAGTTTGAAGCTATTCCTTCTTGTCCTGTCACTACAGGCCCTTGCAAAAACCTCTCCAGCTTCCTTGTAGGCTCCTTTGAGGGACTGGAAAGAGCTTTTGTTTCTGAAATGCTCAGTTTAGAGTTGGACTTGATGATCCTTGTGGGTCCCTTCCAACTCAGCATATTTTATGATTCTTTTTAAGGGTGTTATGCAATAACAGTAATAACTGTTTGGGATAAGTTAGTCTTTGAGTATGCCTAGAGTAACACAAACCTTTCCTAAAAACAAACCAGCCCCTTCATACTACCAATTTGTTGACAAACTTGAAGAAACTTCCATATTACTATTGACAAACTGGCACGAAAGTCAAAAGGCTTGCTTCATTTCACACTATAATTTGTGTTATTGCCAAATCTAAATAAGACTGCTAAAGTCTTATTTAGACTGCCTCCTGCCTCAACGAGTGTTGCCAGTGATTTAAAAAAATAGCTTATTTCTGTTTAGATTAGTGTTTCAGTCTGAGTATAAAGTCGGTGTGTCTATGTTAGCAATTTAGGAGACTTGTAGCAAGCCGGTTATAAGTGTCAGTGTCTCCTAATAATCTTTTCATCGCAATTTAAGCTTTTATGTAACTTGTTTAACCTTTTTCCAGCTCTGAGAAGCATCTTGACTGGATCAAGCAAGAGTGGAACTCCAGGAAGGACTGGTGGCCAGCCTTCCATTTTAGCCGGTACTTGGCAAAAAGGAACTGGCAGGAAAATAAAAGTCTTTCATATGAAAAAGCTCTGGTGGCTGGAATTTTACTGGGAAAGGGTAATACTACATGTTTTTTCCTTTTCACTACACAGAACAGAAATACTGTCTAGTTCTAGCCCTAATAAGATGGGATGCAGCTGTTCTGCTCCTTGGAAGAAATGCAATTTCTTCCTTCTAGGAAATATCCTTGTCTTTGGAGCTAAACATGAAAGATGTTTAAATTGGTTTGATATTTAGCAATGAGGCATATTTTGCATAACTTGTCTTATCCTGGTTTAGAATTCTGTTTTATCTGACCCTGTTGAGCAGTTACAATACTGTTTATCTTGTTTAACCTTCAAACCACAATTTCACAAATGCACAACACACCCCTGAGGGAATGTTGTGAGGACAGTGGAGAGTTTGCTTGCTGGCTACCAGCTTAGACAGTGTCTCAACAAATGCTGGGGAGCAGCTGGACATTAAGGACCATGGGGGTGTTGTAGTGCAGGAAAGAGGAGGACAGAGGGTCTTGAGTGAAAACCATCAGCAGTTTGGTACAAAGATGAAGATCTTTATCTCTTCAGTAGCATTGTTTGGAATGCTGCCAAAACCAAGTGGAGGATCAGGCAAAGAATCAGCTGCTAAATTGAGAATGGGAATATGGCATGGAGACCATGGCTCATACACTGGTGTGGACTTCTGATTGTCAACTTGTTTGTTGTCTATAACTTTGTTTCTATAACTTTATCTTCTGGACTTAATAAAACAATTTCTTATAATGAAAGTTGGGGTTTTGGGGTTGTTTTTTTTTTTTGCTTTCAGTAGTATGTTATCAAATGTCTTGCAGCTTTTATTTCCAGCTGGCTAAAAAGGTTGTTCCAGTTCTGATTTTCTTGAATGAAGTTTTAGTGCTTATTGGTGTCTTATTGGTGTCAATGTGAGCCTTTATTTTCCTCATCCAGCATAATAAGTTAATGTATGATATCAATGCTGCTCTACACCCTTCAAATTTTGCTTTGTGATCTATTTGCAGAGCAAAAATTTAAGAAAGAAAAAAATATTTTGCAAAACAGCACAATTTATATACATGTAATGTTTTCTGGGTTAAGTGAGGATAGAGTATTTATCACTACAGTTATGTCTCTAATGTGCATGTCTTGGATTTTAATACCTTCAAGTACTGAAAAGTTTCTTAGATGTTTGCATATGATTTAAACAATGAGAGCATTTTGTATTTACTTGTATCATGGTATAACTTACAGTTTGTTTGTTTTTTCCCTAGATGGCAAGTACTTTAAATATGTATCACACCAAGGCTGCAAAGCTCAGGTGAAAAGATTCCGGATTCTGAAGAAATTTGTGAACAGGCACAATCCTGTCTACCTGAGAATATCTGGTCTTTCTGATTCTTCTGTACAACCCTGATTAGAAGGCATCCTTAAGGTTCTTGTACTTTTCCCTCTCTGTAAAACTGACTTCTGGGTTGGTGCTACTCTAAAACTTCTGGGCAGACCCTGTCGACTCAGTACTAGACTTTTTTATATACTTCTGTAAAACCTCTTTGGTTTGTATTTATTTTATAATAAAACAAATATAAATCAAGTGATGAGGTTGAAGACTTTCTTTAATGTTAGTGCCATATTTCTGTGTGAAATGCAAACAGCACTGATTTCAAATACAGCTTGAAAATTACTTAGTCACTATGGTTTGGAATCTCTATTTCACTAATGTTGCAAGGTTGAGCCTCCTCATGTCTAGATGCATAGATGGTGGAAAGCAGTTCAAACTCCATTCAGGACTAGCAGTGACACTCATAACAGGTGACATGTCTTAACCCAAGAACAGTACTTGACACACCGTCAAAACGTGTTTTCAACCTGTAAAGGTTACGTGGCTTCTGCTTATAACTGATCATTTCCTGAAATAGGGAGAATGGAGAGGCATCAGTCACTTTTTATAGCGCTGTATATTGAGAGGAATTATTGATTGTGAAGATCTACTGCGGCTTGTTCAAACAGATGATGCAGTTTTTCCATATGTCATACTTAGGGGCTGTCCAGTTCAGGGATTGTTTTCACACTGGTGGTAGGAAAGAGTGAAAGGTTGCTGTAGCTGCATGGCCACACTGCTTTGAAAGAGCAGAGGCACAGAAATACTGAAAACTCTACTTGGTGGAAGAGACTTTCTGGAATTTTTTTTTGCAGTCTTGCCTATGAGTTGAAATGTGCAGTGTTGCTGTGCTTGGAAAGCTGTTACACGTGCTGTTACAAACTAGCATTCCAGCTTGCTTGAAAACAACAACAAAATGCTTTCCAAGTACTACTTCTGTTTTAATGAGAGATCTGTAGAATTCTGGAGGATAAACTGCTGGAACCCACCTCTGGGAATGAAACAAAGATGTCTTTAGTAGCAGAGTAGTTTATGGGTAAGTACACCTATGCTTTTAAAAACTCAGTGTTTATCTGGAATTTTGGCCTGGATTAATATGGGTCGTGTGAGATATGCCTTAAGACAGTGTTTCTAGTGTTGAGAGCTACTTACTGTAACTGTATGTTTTGTTAAAAAAAGACAATTACTCATCATTCCCAACCTGTGTGCTCGTTTAGTTCTGACTCCCAAGAAATGCTGTTGCCTGGCTTTGTAATAGTCAGGGGGTTTTGTTGGAGATCTTCAGCTGGGTTTTGACTATTTTAATTTAGATTGTGAAGTTTCAAAATGTTCTTCCCCAACATCTCATAAAGTACCCCGCACCCCTGGGAAGCAACTCCCCCATTAGCTGAGAGAGGTGGTCCCGGTGACTCGTCTTGGTGGGTTTCCCGTCTTGCCGGGAGGCAACCAGGCAGAGTATCCCTTCCCTTGAGTCCCTAATTTGGCTTCCTGCCTACCACTGTGCTCCTCTGCTCCTCTGGACTTGCAAAGACAGGCCTTTGATGGGCTGGTGACTCTCCTGTGATGGTCCTGGGAGCATCGCAACAGGGTGTTATTTGGGCTTCCCCCTTCCACTGTCTGTGCTCCTTTGGGGGCATGTGGAGGAGCTTTTGTTGAGGAAGAAATATGAAACAAAGCATCAGGTACTGGGGTGAAGGTAAGGACAGCGAGAGGACAAAGAGGAGCTTGATGTCTTTGAAAAATCTGTTAATCCACTGAGCTTCCAGCTTTCTCCTGTGATCTCTGGAAGCAGGACTGCTGCTGGGGATCATGTCCTCTCCCGGTGGTAGAACTACTGTCCTGCAGTCAGGAAGTAGAAGAGCAGCACAGGCATAGATTTTGTGTAATTATCTCGAGCATTGCTCTTGTCCTGCAAAAAACCTGCTGTTTCTTGACACTGTAGTACTTCCATGTGAGACAAATCTACGGATCACAAGTCCTCAGTGAAATTTCTGTGCAAGTTATTCAGTGCGTACTGTGTTTTCAGGCCTTTGTGTTGTACTTTGAAGGTGGTAAATCCTAGGGGATTGGAATGATCTGCTTTGGCTCTGAATTCTGTGCTCTAAGTTTGATTTTCCTATCGATTGCCTTCCCCATCCTGTGTGCAAAGCTTCTGTGAGGATTTTTTTTTTCTTTCCTTGAAAGCAATATCGCATCTTTTCTTTGCTGTTCTCCTTTGTGCTGAGTCAAGGAACTTTTTCAGGGAATCCACATTTTCTGCACAGACCAGTGTCTCTTGTCCCTCTGTTATTCCACCTCTTGCTCTGGTATTTTTCATATTAAAACCTAACTTAACGATAACACAAAATTACACATCAGCTCTACCTCTTCTGCCTTCCCTGTTGTTCCATCCATTGTTTTGATGCTCCTGTTTGCATTTTCCTATTAAGTCTTTACTAAAGTTTAAGACAAGCCAGGTAATGAAATGTCAGCTGCTTTTTAAAGCATGTTGATTGTGTGTATTCTTACTGCCTTTCTTTTCCCAAGCAGGTTCTCTGTATTCTGAGCAGCTGTCCCATTCTGGACACCAAAGTAATGCCTTAATTTCAGTGATTGTCTGCAATGTACGAGAGCAATAACCGAGATAAGCTGACACTTCAGCAGATATAAATAGTTGGATTTAAAAAGCTTTATCTCCTGACAGTGCTGAAATCTTGTGATTGGCGCATTTCCAGTTCATTGAAGTCTAAGCACAGACAGGATTATTGTGAGGCTGCTGGACAGTCAAGGTACCACAGCAAAATAGGTGAAGGTTAAACCCCCAGAAATTTAAAATAACTGTCTCCCAATAAAGACTTAAAGGAGGCTCACAGTCACAGAGTATTCTCAGGTGTCACATTACGCTGGTGATTGTATTGAGAAGCCAGGACTGGGAGCATTGACTTCTCCATGAGCTAGATCCTGGGAGTGAATGGTGATGTGTGGGGAGACGGGGAAGTTTTGAATGAGTGGAGGTGTCCCCATATGTGAGATACTCCCTGCAGCTTCCCTTTCCACTTGGTTGTGATCAAAGTTGCCTTGTTCTGCTTAGGGATGAGCAAAGTTAGGGAAGTGTCATACTCAAACACAGGCTGAATACAGTGTGTACAAACAGGGTGCACCTGTATGCACAGCTGATGGGAAGGGCTTGCTCGTGCATTCTTCACCAGAGGGGAAAGTGGGCAAAAGTCTTGTGTAGCTTTAGATCAGTTTAATATCAACTGGGATCAAACCCTTAAAAATTCATGAGCTTAAGCACAGTACAGGGTTAACACAGAACATCACAGTTGAGTTGAGGTTGTGCCGGTGCTTTAAATAAATCTTTTCTCCTTCACTTTCTGAATTTCTTCTCATTTTAAGCCTGAATATATACCTGGATTTGTGGGTAACATCAATATCCCTGTAAAACTTTCAGTCCTGAAATTACTTGTTCCTATGGCTAACTGCTGCTGCCTTAATTTGGTTGTATTTTATGACCCCTGTTCAGTCCTTATGAAACCAGACCCAAGTTTGGTGCATTTTAAAAGCTGAACAAAATGGTAGTTAGCAACTGAAAATTGTTCACTTGTGTCTTGTAAAGGGGGAGATTATCAAGTCCTGTGTATACATATCATATCTTGTATTTCTATTATCCATATTTCTGGGCGAAGGATTTCTTGGCCAATTTAAAATAAAATGTAGGGATTGGATTTGTGAGTGCCCAGAAATGCCCAGAGGGGAGGGTTCAGCTATGTGACGTGTGAAATACCAAAGAGGCAGCCCTGAGGGTTTCTCTCCTGCCAAGTAGTAAACTTCAGAGGGAAAAAGGGAGAGAGAATGTAAGCAAACCTCAGTGCCTGCTCCGTGGCTGGCAGTTAATAAAGTGGAGAAGATGAATGAACCATACTATGAAGAAGTCCAGGATTTCTATACATCTGACCTCAGGACACCCACACCTAAGGAAGTGAATATTTGGCCACAGGCTGAAAGGAGCAGCAGCAGCTCTGGAGTTTCCTTTTCTTGCCCACATGTCTGTCTTTGCCTCCTCCTGTTGTGCCTGATAGGCTGTGTGCTGGGACATCCTCAGTGTCTAGATTATGGGCCACCTTTCCAGCCCCCTTTTCACTTGGAGTTCTGCTCTGCCTATGAAAAATTTGGCTGCTGTGACCAGGAGAGAGACAACAGCATTGCAGCAAAATACTGGGATATCATGGATTACATTGATCCCCGGGGGCATAAACTGTGTGGAACATACATCAAAGATATCCTGTGTCAGGTAGGGCAGAAAAATAATATATGTATCCTATGCTTTGGGCTGGTTTGGGGGTCAGTTGAGGTTCTGATAGCTCCTTATGGCTGGTCTGTTGCTGTGAAGGGAGGTGTGGGAGCAGGGAAAAGGTGGACTGACAGGGTAATGGCCCCTAATCCTCAGCATGCATTTTGCAAAATGCTTTGTGTAAGGTGCATCACTCTGGAATCTGGCAATATATAGTGACATTTGCTAGCAATAATGGTTTATGAAAGGATTGCCCAGTGCAGATGATGATGGGAATCCTGCTGCTCAGTTGATTTTTTCATAATGAAGGAGAGAATTACAGATCAATATTTATCTTCTGCTTGCAGCTACCAGGTGCTGGATTACAAATTCTACACAATCAAATGATGTGGGAATTATGGGCAAAGTGTTTGGATCTCTGCACTGCATGAAGGATGTGTTTTGACTGTGTTCCTGCTGAGGATGCTCCAAATGGTGTGGTTGTTAAAGCAGAACAAAATTTAGTAGGCAGTGGTTTCAAACAGCTGCTGCAAGGTCTCGAGGCTGCAGTCACAGTATTTTCATCAGTGCTGTCTCTACACTGCCCACCTGGCTCATGGAAATGGGCACTGTGCAGGGAGGAAAGACCACAGGCACTGTTCTGGCTGAGCTCCTCTGCATCCCCGTGATTAGAGAGCAGAACCCACCTGCCTTTTTAACAACTGGTAGTCACACAAAGCTGGACTCACTGCATGCCAAAATTCAAAGCAGCCAAAAGACACACTTAATCTTTCTAAGAATGTGTAAAACTCTTGCAGTTAATATTTCCTTAGCTTTAAAGTATTATCTGTGTATCAAAATGTTCCCACTCTTTTTGGATGCTGGCAAGATTGTGGCATCTCCTTGGTGTAAGGGACACATCCTTTCAGCACCAGGGCTGGAAAAAAGTAGCATCAGGGTGGTTTGTGACTTTAAAGTTGCTAAACCAGAAAAATACGTGTTGCAGGTCCTAGCAGAACCACCGGTGTTGATGTTATGAAGATTTTTCTACGTGTTTCAGGTAGAAAAAGAACACTATAAAAATTTACCATTGCTTCTTTGATTGCTCATTCTGCAGGGCATAATGTAATTTTGTTCTATTTTGTAAACAAACAAACCAAACCAAAACAAAAAAAACCAAACCCCACACCCTTATTTACTTACAGATTTTCAAAGTTATAAGCTATTACTATTTTTTCTATCTTTTAGAGTAAGATTGCTGTTAAATCTTTGAGGAGGAGCTTGTGATTGTGTTATGTGTTGCTCTTCCTGGTCAAGTTGGTGACAACCATGGAAATGATGTTGGGTTCTCTAGCAAATATTATTTGGCTGTTGAATTAGTGAAAGAGTGAAGATCTACCAAATGGTTTTGCTTTAGGAAGTCACTTTGCTGGAAATTGTTGCTGATCTCACGTGGAAGGGATGTGAAATGATAACATCTCCATTCTACCACCTCCACAGTATCCTGACAGTTTGTAGTCACTACCTGTGAAATGTTCACATGCACTTATTGCCACATTAAATATGAAAATACAGATGCATTTATGTGATCAGCATGTAATTGTGCCAAGTGCTTATTTCTGCAGTGTATGGCAGGACTTCAGATAAACCGCTGCTGTTGGTAAGGAGTGCTTTTATTGATATTCTCCATATGGAACTTAGGACACAAAGATTAGACTCAGAAGCAGCGGTAGACAAAATAATATTGTTAGCTTTTGCCTTTTGAACAAAACATTGCAGGAAAGTGGTGTAGGTGCTTACTGATAAACCTGAATAGTAGCTGCTCTAATTTAGCAAAGGTAGCATTATTTCACATTTTTGGGGAAGATCAGAGCAGTAGCTGTGTGTTGCAACAAAGCAGCTCATTCAGTTAGATGTCCCTTCAGTGCCAAACCCAGCAGACAGTAAAAACCAGACAACCTTCCTGGTGTGGCAATGAGGGGAGTGCTGAGCATTGCACAGAGGAAGCTGGTTTTGGCAACAGCAGCAGCCTCGTTGGTCCCACAGAGCCCAAGAAGGATGCCATGGAGCGCACCTTACCTTGGCAGTGGGGCTATGTGTTTCTTAACAGATAGATGATTATACAGGGATGTGTTCTGGATCATGGATTTCCTGCTGTCACTCTAAACCAGATTCATTTCTCTTAAAAACTAACAGGCTAGAGGAGCCATCTAAAGCAATCTGGCTCTGCTGGCAGAGCTGTTTCAGTTTGCGTCTGGCAAGATCTGGGTCTATTTTGGTTAGCTACATTTGTGTTAAGAACTTAGAGTTTTAGAGTCTGACAGCCAGCTGAGATGTTCTAGGATTTAGCTTAAAAACTGAATATGAAACTCCGAAAACTGCCTGTAATGTTCTTAAAGAGGTGTTGTACAAGTTGCGTGGCTAGAAAATTTCCCTGGATGCAAACCTTGCTATGTGTGCTAGAACACCTGTTTGGCTCATGGCTGGGAGGATGCTTCTCTGTTTAGAAAACTGCTACAGGAGAGGCTTAAAAAACCAAAAAAGGTCAATTAAACCTTGTTCGAGATGACTGAAAGCTGTGATATTAGCATGCGATGGGAGCTGATGCAGGGAAAGCAATATACTTTCTAAGCCAGTTTTAATCAGAGGCTTGACTTGATTTCTGAATGCATACTCTTCAGAGAAGCTATTACAAAACAGCAGAGAAGCATCAATGTGATCTTAGGAGTTTCTTTGGTTTTATGAAGTGGTGAGATTAATTTTCCTGCATGCTTGAGTGAAATGAAAGCAGACAACCAACAGTGACTGCAAGGCCACCTAATCCTGGGAGTTTACACAGACCCCGAGGAACAGCCTCCATCTCATGTGTCTTGCTGGGTCTATGTGCTGCAGGCATTGTTTTGTCAGGCAAACACTGGGGGGGAAGCCCAATGGCTGGGAAAGCATGGCAGCTGCTCAGGGGCTACACTTATTCAGGAGCATGAACTGTAGGAGACCTTTATGCTGCAGCCTGTTGGCAGAACAGAGTTGAGGAAGCTCAGAGGTGGTGAGAATATGCCTTGTTTCAGAAGCAGCTGTTTCTTTAATGTTCTCAGGTTACAGGTCTGGGAGCTGGACTCTGCTCCCACTTATTTGAGAGAAATTAAAATTGTTTTCAAGGGTGTTAATAAAGTAATCACTTCAGAACAGAGCTGAGAGGAGCTTTAGTTTTCCAGTGACTTGTGCACAATGGAATGGTGAGCCAGCTGCAGCCACATGCTAGTGGGAATGAGGGAGATTCCCAGGACTACAAATGCAGGTTAGGCTCCGTCTACTCTCCCATACCTTTCCTTGGAGACACCTTATCAGGCTGTCACCTCTCCTTGCCTCCTAGTCACTTGAAATCAGCACCACATTTTGTGCAAATATGGTGCTAATATAAATATAACTAAAACCTCAGCCCATTTGGGGGTGCGTACATGAGTGTGTAGTGGTGAAAGCAGGCAGGGTGAGCAATGGCTAATGGGCTCAGGGCAGGAAATAAGCATCAGGGCAGAAAATGCCAGCCAAGTGTTGTTAAATGCCTGCACCAAAGCTGCTCTCCTTCAAGAAGGTGAGAACAGAAAGACAAGGACATTTACCTGAAGCTTTGGCTTTTGCGGATGGTGCTCAGGGTCTGGTGGTGCCCTTCCTTGTTATGGAAAGAAATTCAACATGGGCAAAATGGTGTGGTTCTGCCAACTAGGGCTGGGGTCAGGCTGCAAGGGCAGGCCTGGGAGATTTGGCCTCCCTTTGCAAGGCTGGAGACTTCTGATTTGGGAAGTGGGAGAGGTTCCTTACAGATGTGATGCAGGAGCAACAGAAACAAGTTCATTCTATGCAGCTTAGTAACCAAATGGCAGCAATGAAAAGTGAGAAACTTGCTACACCATTCAAGAACTGACCTTTACTACTTACAAATCATATCTGTTCTTATTATGGCCGGAAGCCCTCGGGTACTTCTGTGAGCACAGGAAACAGCTTGCTGTGTGAAGTTCGGAATCAAGGACTGTAGTCTTCACATTAAATATCCTGGAAAGGCTGCTTCTTGCACAAAAAAAAAAAAAAAAGCCAGTGCTTGTATAGCTGCTCAGATTTTTTAAATTAATTTTGTTTAATGAAGCAATCTTGTTTAATGAGGCAGAAAAATTGCTAATGCAGTAGTTCTTCGTTCGTCGACTTCCTACGTACTTACCTTCCTACATAAGTGCCCAGTAAAAGACCTGGATAGATTGTTTTGAACTGCTGGCATTGAAACCAATAAAATAATATTTCTGCAGAGTTTAGTCTCTTCTGTTTTAACTTCTGCAACTTTGTGCTGATTAAGATAGAGGTGGAATTTTAATGGAAATATTTTATGGAATTTCTGGCCCAGAATTTAGGTACAAATTCAAACGCAATACCTGATTTTCAGAATTTAACCTATAATTTGCACAGCTAAAACTTAGTAATCTTTGAAGGAACATAATTTAAATACATAAGACTTGAGAATGTTGTTTGCAGTGGTTTTTTTCCTGATGATCATATATAGAGTCAATGATATCTACATGAATTGCATAAGCTGATATTTACTTACCTGAATCAGTTTTAAATCTCAACTACATCTGCTTCAGTAATACTGTGCATGCAGGAACACGACTGGAGTTGTACAGCATCAGACCAAAGATTAATTTAGCCTGTATATTTAATTGATATACATCTTTAACAGATGTACATCGATGTACATCTGGCAGTTTCCCCTTCTTTTTTTAACCTGGCTCCTATTACCTTTATCTGATGCTCCCTCATTTTTCTTCTGGGGGTAAGTGTAAATATAACAAGTGACTTCTCCATGTCACTTGTGATGTTTACAGACCTCTGTTAAGCTGTTACCCTGCTCTGATTACCTCTCTGCAAGACTGTTGAGTCCCATCTGAGTGAGTGGAGAATCCCCATCCTCCACAGTTATACTTCTGTTGGGAAGAATTTTGCGCTTTGATGAAAGAAACTACTACTGATCTCTAAATCCATTTTGGCCATATCCTGAGTGACCTTCTACTACTCCACATCAAAGGTGACTCTTTATGTTCTCTGCATTACTGATTTTTCATTTTATTAACCAGTTTGCTTTCATGAAGACATCTTGGCTGCTCCCAGATGTGTGTACACAGCCACATACTTAGTTTCTTTTACTTTCTAGGAATGTTCTCCGTATGCTGCACACCTCTATGATGCAGAAAACCCTCGGACACCTCTAAGAAGCCTCCCAGGGCTCTGCTTTGACTACTGCTCCGAGTTTCATTCCAACTGCCGCTCTGCCATCCGCCTGCTGACGCACGACAAGCACATCCAAGAATGCTGCGAGACAAACAGAACACGCTTTTGCAACCTCCTCCAGCTGCACGACAAGGACTACTGCTTCCCCAACGTGCTGAGGAACACAGCCCTCAACTACAACCTGGGCTCCGTGGTGGAGGACCAGGGAGGCTGTATCCAGCTCTGCCTGAGGGAGGTTGCCAACGGCCTGCGGAACCCGGTGCTCATGGTGCATCCCAACGACCGCTCCCACCGCCTGTTCGTGGCCGAGCAGGTGGGCGTCGTCTGGGTCTACCTGCCCGATGGCAGCCGGCTGGAGGAGCCCTTTCTGGATATTAAAAGTATAGTGCTGGCTACGCCGTGGCTAGGGGATGAGAGGGGTTTTCTGGGGATGGCTTTTCACCCCAAGTACAAGTACAATGGGAAGTTTTATATCTATTACTCATACATGGATAAGAACCGAGTGGAAAAGATCAGGATCAGCGAATTGAAGGTATTGGCGTCTGATGCCAACAAGGCTGATCCACGCTCTGAAAGGTAAAGTTCAAGTTGAATGCTACTGTAGGCCACAATGAGAAATCATTTTTCTCTGTCTCTGTCAGAGAGACAGGTAGCCCCAGGTATCAGTACAGACTAGGGATCAATGGACTGAGAACAGCCCTGCTGAGAAGGACTTGGGGATGCTGGTGGATGAGAGGCTGGACATGACCCAGCAATGTGCACTTGAAGCCCAGAAAGCCACACTGCATCAAAGCAGTGTCGCCAGAAGGTTGAGGGACGTGGTTCTGCCCTTCTATTCCACTCTCATGGGACCCCATGTGGAGTGCTGCATCCAGCTCTGGGATCCCCAGTGCAGGAAGGATAGGGACCCATTGGAGCGAGACCAGGGGAGGGCTACCAAGATGACTAGAGGGGTGGAGCACCTCTCCTATGGGGAAAGGCTGAGAGAATGGGGATTGTTCACCTTGGAGAAGAGAAGGCTCTTGGGTAACCTAATTGCAGCCTTCCAGTACCTAAGGGAGCTTACAAGAAAGATGGAGAGAGACTGTTTACAGGAGCATGTAGTGACAGGACCGGGGAGAATGGCTTCAAATTCTACCTACTGAGAGTAGGTTTAGATTAGATATTAGGAAGAAATTCTTTACTGTGAGAGTGGTAAGGTACTGGCACAGGTTTCCCAGAGAAGTTGTGGATGTCCCATCCCCAGAAGTGTTCAAGGCCAGACTGAGAAACCCGGTCTGGTCCAAGGTGTCTCTGCCAACAGCAAAGGGGTTGGAACTAGATGATCTTCAAGGTCCCTTCCAACCAAACCATTCCATGATTCTTTCCACTTGCAGAACCTGCACATTCCCAGTCACCCTGGTTCAGGTGTGTGACTACCAGAGACAGGTTGGCTCAAGGTCACACAGTAAATCAAAATTGAAATTAAAAGAGGACCCGAGATCTAGACTTCCAGGTCATCTTCTCTCTCCATCTTGTACTCTTGTCTTCTAAAGAGAAATGACAGCCTTAAGCCTATTATGGAATTCACATCTGCCCTAAGTGTTTTGTACTGTAGGAGAAGCCCCTTTCTGTAGCTTCACTACAGTACTATACACTCTTTTTATCTGCTGTGTGTGCACCTACCCTGTTCCCTGCTAAGAAAAAAACTAATTCTCAATTATGGAGGAAAATTTGTTAAAAACGGTCTTCTTTTCTCTAGAATTTCACAATCACCCTATGATGCTTCTGAAGCCCTCAAATTCACCAATTGCTTCTCATATAAGAAAGCAGAACCTACCTGCCACAACCAAAGCTGAAAGGGCAACAAGTAGTCCCTGAAAAGGAATGCATTGTGTATTTGCAGTTCTGTTTTCAGAAGAGCTGTGGTACTCCTGTGCTCATGGTGGTGGGTGAGCTCTGTAGCACAGGAGGTGCTAATGCAGTGCAGGCCAAAGCAGAAATGCTGCTTGGTTCATGGGAAAAGTGTTTCCTTGAGGGGTGCCACACTGAAAGGAGCTCTGCTGCACGGCAGGAAGGCGGCCTGATGCTGCAGGCTCACAGGAAATCAGATGCCACCCAGCAACGTGTTTGACAAAGCTGGCACATCTGTACAGCTGGGACATCCTGCTTTCTTCTGTAGGAGTGGTGATGTGATATTTCTGCAGCCTCCCAAATGTTCAGTCCTTCCCAGTACCCACATCTGGACTTATTTGTCTTTTCTTTTTTTTCCCCAGGAATATTTTGGAGCTTGAGGAACCAGCTGCAAATCATAACGGTGGGCAGCTGCTCTTTGGTGTGGATGGCTATATGTATCTATTCACAGGGGATGGAGGGAAAGCTGGAGACCCTTTTGGAAAATTTGGAAATGCTCAGAACAAGTAAGTAGGAAGGGAGGTGAAAGCTTTGAGCTTGTTCACTAAGATACAAGGTTTGGAAGTGAGACAGTGTGGAAGAATAAAGTAAGAGTGCTTCCTGAAAGTGCTTGTGCACCTGCAAGTCTATCCAATGCAGTATTTAAAAAAAATTCTTTTGCATTTTGAAAGCCAAGTTGTTTAGGGAAGAGAGAGTCTTCTAATTTGAGAAGGTTGCAAGACATACTAGCAGTTGGGTAATTAATTTTGGACAGATAACTTTCCTTTGAAAAGGGGGAAGAGAAAGATAATTTTTGTGTTTTCAGTTGGCTCTCATGCTGGGGTTCCTTTTTCTGTTGTTCTCCTTAGGAGTACTTTGTTGGGGAAAGTTTTGAGGATCGATGTGGATGGAAAAAGTCCTGATGGAAAGCCTTACCGCATCCCTCCTGATAACCCGTTTGTGTCTGATCCCAAGGCCCGCCCTGAGGTTTATGCTTATGGGGTCAGGAACATGTGGCGCTGTGCAGTTGACAGAGGGGACCCTGTCACAAAAAAGGGAAGAGGGAGGATATTCTGTGGGGATGTCGGGCAGAACCGGTTTGAAGAAATTGACCTCATTGTTAAAGGAGGGAACTACGGCTGGAGAGCAAAGGAGGGATTTGAATGCTACGACACAAAGCTTTGCCACAATTCCTCTTTGGGTAAGGAAGAAGTTTTCTTATAGAAGATTACTTTATCACATGTGTATATTTAGTGGGCTATAGCACTGTTTTTTCATTGAAGCTGAATAATCCCACGTTGTGTGTTAAATAGAGATTGTTTACTTAAGAGCGGAAATCCCTTCTCCCCAGCCCTGCAGTGTTGGTATGAAATTATACTCTGCTTATTCAGGGAATTCCCTGCCACACACTGCACCTGACAAGGTGTTCAAGTTCAAAGCCTGTGCATTTTGTAGACAGCGTTTTCCCAGTGAAGCCAGGAAAGCAATGGATTTGGTTTATGTAGAAAAGAGATTCTCTTCAGAGGCTCTGAGCCATGACTGTGGCTAAGGAGAGTGGACCAGGCTGATCCTGAGACCCTGAAACAACTCCTGTGGCAGAGGCAGTGTGTCCTAGCAAGCAGGGTGTTGCAGTAGAACGCCCCAAAGCTGTTCTCTGGGTCTGAGTGTGGGTGTGATGGACAAACTCAATTCATGCCTCAAAAAAAGAGTAGAAATTGGTGGTCTTTGTAAAGGTCTTTGCAAAGCATGGTAGAAGAACTGGATATTATTATAATGCTCCTTAAGCTGAGACCAGAAGACACCTGGTCTCAAGCTTGTGTAGGTGTTTCTGAAACATTTGCATGAGCAGGCAAGTGCAGAGTGTGCATTACCGCACAAGTGCAATGCAAGTGTGTTGTGCATTTCTCCTCTGCTGTGCCAGTACCCACATAGCTCTCAAGTGTTTTGTTTGGTTGCTTTCCTAAAGGCCCAGTCCTCCATTGAAAACAAAACTGACTTGGATTTTGCTGGTTAATCTATGGTTTTTAATGAATTGCATTTGTGATCTTTATCCTCATCATTAAAGACAAGCTACTTGATCCTGGGGAAAAAGGTGAGGACAGGATTAAAATTTTGTGGGATCTAATAATTCAACACGAGAAAGGGCTGAATTAAATTTTAGCATTGCTAGAGAAAAAGTCTTTATTTTATTAAAGTCTCATGACATAGAACAGAGGTAGCAGACTTATTCATGTTCTGTGCTGAGAATGTTAGTGAACCTATGAAGATGTTGAGTTAAATTGCAAGTGCTTGATCTTACTCCCTTCTCTAAAAATACTGACATCAGTAAAGATGATCCCTGTTGAAATGATTGGTGCAGTCACAAACCTGCAAGATAACACTTCCTGCAGGCTGATACCTTTCTGCATTGCTTGCTTGATGCAAAGAATCTTGGTTCTATGTGTTATGGAAGCTCATTGTGACTAAGCCCTGATAAGCAAGTACACAAAGAGCTCCTTAAAGCCCCTGGGCCTGTTCTGTCCTAAAGTACTGAGTTCCTACTGAAATTTCACTGTGTGCTTTGTTCAACTGTATTGGTCCCTCTTTTAATTGTACCTGTCAGTGTCATTGAGCAGTTGCTTTTTGATGCTCTCTGGAAGTAAATTTTCTGACTTTTTATTTCTCTGAGTTTAACAGATGACGTTCTCCCAATATTCGCATATGGCCGCGGTGTGGGGAAGTCAGTTACTGGAGGTTATGTCTACAGAGGATGTGAATCGCCCAACTTGAATGGCCTTTATATTTTTGGTGATTTCATGAACGGGTGAGACTAATTGTTTTCTCTGCAGCTCCCATTTGGTACCCTCATCTGGGCAAATAAGTGTATTGGAGCATCCCAAACCCTTTTGAGCTGGAGTAAATAAGAATGTCGGATGTCTGTGTACTAGATCAAATGCTCTGTTTGATTATTATAACAACTTTTTTTGTTGGAATCTAAACTTACTCCAATTTAGAATCCTTAGGATATGTTTGCTTTTGTTCAGGCCTATTTTTCCAAAAATCAGCCAACAGTCAGGGTCCTCACTGACTTTTTTTCAGTAATGCATGATTTTGACAGGAACTAATTTTGATAATGGAAACATAAAACACAGGGTTTTATTTTTCATCTAGTCGACTTATGGCTTTACAGGAAGATGAGAAGACAAATAAGTGGAAGAAGCAGGATATCTGCATTGGCAGCACAACAGCTTGTGCTTTCCCTGGAATGATCAGCTCTTACAGCAAATTCATCATCTCATTTGCTGAGGATGAAGCAGGTGGGTATCGTGCTAGCCATACCTTCACTGGAAACTGTACTGTCAGATCTCTGTTGTAGGGAGAATGTGCAAAATTATGTGGCTCCTCACATGTTCCTACAGAGTAGGCATTGCAAACAGGTTTGTGGCTGTCTCAGCATGGCAGGGAGGGTTGGTCTGTGGTTCAGAGAGGTCTCCTGCCCTGTGTGGCTATTGCAGGTTGGCTTGACGGAGAGCTCAGGAGACAAATCCTCACGTGAAATACGCCAGGTTCTCTAAGGAGGCTGAGCTCCTGTTTGTTGCAGCCTTTCCTTGTCCTCTTGTTGATGTTTGTTTGTACTGTTTCATTAATCAAAAGGCTATATCAATGCAATTCTCCTTTTCATTGTAACAGCTCATCCTCGCTTGAGTTCTTAGAGCTTATCTGAATTTTCCCTCCTTCCCTAGTATAAGTTTCTCAGTCTTATTCAAAACATCAGCACTTTACACTATGGATTATAGACCAAGGCTTTATTTGGGTATCAGGAAAGCCACTCATTTTAAAATTTAGTGTAAAGGTCTCAGCACATGAGATATTATTAAGGTCACAACGACCAGATCTCTCACCAAGGTGGAAGTACCAATGCATATTTTGTGCACTTTTCTACAGTCTCCTGACATAGCTATGTAACACAAAATGCAGCTGTGAGTTTTTGGAGAACACAGGTGTGGTTTAGTGAGCTCTGATGCTTCACCATTCAGCAGAAAAGAGATTTGCTTGCAATGAAAAGATCCTAGATGGTCTGGTTAGCATATTCTGTCAAAGCTTCATGGAGATGCAGGCTTTGTTGTATAATGTATACAATTTTTAACTGTTCTAACAACATGTGGAGTGAGTGGATATTAAATGTCTCTTCTGGTGGTGCTTTTAGAAAACAACATGGTAGTGTCTTTCACAACTACCATAGAGAAGTAAGAAGCTTCTGTCTTCCATGGATTAGCCAATTTAGTTCTTTTTGGATTTCTTCTTTTTTTTTTTGGTAGGACTATAAGATGGCTAAACATTTCTTGTGTGGTCTTCCCCTCTATTTGTAGTTTCTGGCTGCTTCTTCGGTACAAACATGTTTTAAAAAATACATATTTACACAGAGGAAATGAACCTTTTGGAGAGCCACAGACATGAGGTAATGAAGGTCCTGCTCAGGCATTCTGCCTGATTGAGAGCTGCTGGTTCTGTGTGGACCCCTGCTGTGGCCAAGAGACGATTTGGTGTCTGTGGGAGCCCACCTGCACAGATCAGGGTGAGGCCAAAGCCTGCTTCTTGGACATAAGGCATGACTGAGGGGGTAACTGAAGGGGTTTTCTTTTCTGACCACATGAATTAGTGAAGAGCCAGGAAAGAGAGGAAAATGGAGAACTGGGATTCAGCTTGGGCACTTGAATCTAAGACCAGTGTTCTTTTTTCACTTCCATTTAGGTGAGCTGTATTTTATGTCTACTTCTTATCCCAGTGCCTATGCACCACATGGATCGCTCTACAAGCTTATTGATCCTGCAAGGTTTGTAGTTAAAGATGTTTTTCCAGGCCAAATTCTTCTATAATCACCATATGCTCTCCAGGTACCACAGTAAAAGAATGCTAAGTACTACTGATAGATAATCTCACTGACATCTACATTCAGTCCTTGGTTTTTGTTCACCCGCTCTACATCTGGTGCAACTTTAATCAGTTTTAATGAATTTATTCCTCACTCATCATATCTGTGCACACAGAAATCAGAAATAGAGTGCAAATACCTTGGAAGATCTGGGAGAGTTAAGGATTAGAAGAATATCTCCTTGGTTACATATCTGAAATATAGCACAGTGATATTTTAAAAACTACAGCCCGTATCCTTCAGGGTCATTACATCAAATATTTACCATGCACTTTAATATAAATAAGTGAATTGTACTCCACAGTGTAGTTTTCTTCATGAAAATGAGTGAAACCTGGTGGTTCATGCAGTGTTCAAATAATAACTGGAGTCTGAATTTGAGTTTTTCCAAGCAAAATATTTTTCCCCATTAAGCATTATCCTTGCTAAAGTCTGTTTTTACAATAATAAGTACACTTACATAATTTTTTCCTCTCCCAATATTTTGGATCTTGCTAAAAAGCATTAAATGGATTTCAAATCACCCTGTAAAGCTGATACAGTGCAAATGTGTCTGTGCTGTTGCAGAGACCTCAGGCACTAACAAAATGAAGACATACAAGTTATGTTTTCTTGTGAAGTTAAATCAAAAGCTAGATGGTAAACTCAAGCTCTGTACCAAGGTGATGGGAATAGGAACTTTTGAGTCTTTTACTTGCTGTAATTGCTTGAGGAGACTCCTGCCTTTAACACATCATTTGCCAGGAAGTTTTTGAACTGCTTTAACTGTGGCTGACCAAAATACAATATTTTCAACTAAAAAAAAAATCTGTATTTGTGAGCTTGCATAAACATCGAGAGCTTGTGCCTGCTGTATTTCACCAAAGAAAAAAGCTCTATAGCCTCTATGCCAGTCCCTAATGTGCCATGAAGACCCTGTGCTTTTGAAGCTTCATGTCCCTCACTTCTAGAGCAGGACCAGGCACTTATTTCCTTGGCTCTCTGGAATTTATTCTTGTATTTTCTGCTTCACCTTGTTTATCTTAGCCCGGATGCTGCTCTGTCAGCTTTGCCCTTGTCTGTTTGTTTAAGCATGTTGCAGGCTTGTCCAGGGTTGTGCTCCTCTGGAGCCTGAGCATGCTTGGCCCTGGAGCAGTGTCCTAACACCTCCAGCTCCTGGGCTGTACTCTGGCCTCCTCCTAACTGTACCATGAGTGGAGATTTCTCCTTTATCCTTTGCATTTTAATGCTGTTTATAGGGCTCTTCCTTTACTGTCTTGCTGGGATAACTGGCTCCCCTGATGGGAGCAGTCCCAGTCTGCTCAGCCAGGCACTCCCTGCCTCCTGCCCACACATCAGCCACCACACTGGCAAGGGCAGCAAGCCACACAAATACCTGCTTTCAAAACATTGCCAGGGCCACTGCCATACACCTGATGGCAACTCAAACTTCCCTAGGAACCTGCCAGGAAAACTGGTGACAGCAGTGCCATTTGTCCCCATTTCAGCTTGTCTTTCCAGCACTACTCTTGGAGACAGCAGAGTGGTGCCTGGATTTGCACCAAATTCCTTCAGTCATAAGCAGAGGGAAAATGAGTTAGGAAGTGATTTAAAAATTAGAGAGGAGAAAGATCACCTCCCCCCCAAATCCCTGCAAGCAATGCCAACAACTCTGCTTTAGTAACCTTTTTTTAAAAATTGAAATCGTGTGGAGGAAGCACTTGGCTCTTGTCACTGTCTGAAAGAGAATGCTAATCATAAGAAAATGTGATGCCTTAGGTTATGCTTTGCTTTGCTCTGTGCTGTCAAGCATGCCAAATTGGAAGAACCTGTTCTTATTTGTCCTACAGCGGTTCCCTTGGTGGGTAAGGGAAAACACAGGTGTGTTGTGCTTCTTTGTACCCCCTTCCCATCATTTAATATGTGACAGCTTTACCTTGGGGAAAGGTTTGGTTTTTTTGTGTGCTTTTGTACTGTGGGAAATTGTCAGGGAACAGCAGGAGAAGAACGTGGACACATTTTCTTTGCAGTTGTTCCTCACTCCTTGCCTGTTTCTTTCCTGTTTCACCCCTCTCACTGCAGCACCACGTTGTGTCCGAAAGCAGCTCCCTTTGAAGGTCACACTAATGTTGTGGGGCTGTGTGGGAACATTCTGCTGTGTGTGCAAAGATCCTTGTGCTGCACTGTGAGGGAGGGCAGAGAACTGTCACTGCCAAGCCCTGTGTGCATGAGTGAGATTCCCCTGCTCCAAGGTGGGATGCACAAGCCAGTATTGGTGAGGACAACCCGAAGTGACCGATTGTCTGAAGTTGAATGCCCTTGAGTTCAGTGGTGGGCAGCAAGTTCACACAGGCAGGCCAGCATCCCACACACAAACAAACCAACCAACCAACTGGCTATGGATGCTGGATAAAGACAACCCAGGCTGTCTGATGACAGAAACTTGATAAGAAGAGTGGTAGAAGAAAAGCTGTAGCCTTCCAGCTGCTATTGGGACAGGGATTTTGTGGCTTGCAGCCTTGTGTAGGCTCTTGAATTCCACCTGTGTTTCACTCTAGGTGCCTAAAGTGCTTTCGTGCCTGTTCCACCAGGGGCAAATGACAACAGATGATTGATGTGTGCCTATGAAATAAATAAAGTTCCCTAACAATCACTGACATCTGCATATGGGTTTCTGTTTTCCAAGGAGAGCTCCACCTGGGAAGTGTAAATACAAGCCTGTTCCAGTGAAAACAAAGAGTAAGCAGATACCATTTGTTCCACGTGCAAGTAAGTTGTCAGGCTTCTCATTTTACTGAGAAGCAAAACATATAGCCATCTTTCCAGGATGTGATTGGAATCTTTAGCAGTCTTAAAAACTACAGCACTGAGCAGGACCAACCTTGAAGTTTGGCTATCACATTTAACCTGGTATCTACAAGATGCCATGCTTTTTCTTAATCTCAGTCTCTGTTTTCTTTTTTCCCCAAGTGTTGCCAAATAGTAGTGTACATGGGCACTGATGGCTTTGAGTCAGCCATTGGATTAGGTCTGGGAAGTTCTGAGCGCTTATGCCTGACTCGGTGACAACCTTCTTGAATCAAATAATCCCCTCTCTGTACCTCCAGGGGAGTCAATCTTCCTTCCTTCTGGCCATCATCTGTCTTAAAGTCTCATGCAACTAGGGCAGGAGTTCCATCTTGAGTAGAAATGGTGTTTAGCAAGTTGAGGTTATCTCGTCTGGGATTTCCAGATATTAGTGTAATATGAAAAATTTGTATCATTAAGTCTGCCAAAAAAGGGTGTAAGGTTTCATCATACTCTGCCTGGAAGTAACTTTCCTTAAATATACATTCATAATTTCTAAAATTAAACATTTTATTTCCAAGAAAACCAAGGGTCTTTTGATGGAAGTAGAGAGCTTTATAGTGTGCATTTCTTCTTTCAGAATGTCAGCTCTACTAAGGGTTTCTATCAGTTGTATCTCTGAATTAGCCTTTTCCCTTAAAGCAGGGATACTGAACCATGTTAATTATTTTCCTCAGAGACTGTCCTTGAGCTGCTTAATGAGCCTTCAACAGCCAAGCCTCCAAAAAAATCTTCTACCCTTCCTGCAGCCATCCCAATGGTTTCTTCTAAGAAAGCAAATAAACCCCCATCCACCAAAATAAAAGCGTCAACAGTACAACCAGCTCCATCTGGTAAAGAGAGAAAGAGAATCAAAGCTGAGGCTGAACCTCACAAGCCAAGGCAGGGAGAAAAGGTTGCACACAGCTCCAGAACTACACCAGCACCACCTTTGCCTAAAAGGAAGAGCTCCCACCTAGCCAGACCCAAGAAGGTTCTTCCGAAGAACGCAGCACTAGCTAAGGGAAAACTGGAAAAGAGGAGGAAGAAGCAGCTTTTGAAGCTTAGTGATGTAGCAGAATAAGCAAGTCACTTGTAAGATGGTGAAACAAATGTCTTGAATAGTGACCAAATAAAAGAGAATTGGACTGACTTATTGCACCAGTGCTCCTGGGTGTGCCTCTGTTACTGGCAGTGCTAGCAGTCTCTATGTATGTTTTATTAATCCTAAAGTGCACCAGCCTCCTAATATTAACTTTCTTTGCAAATCCTCCTATGATGTCCTTTTCGGACATAAGTGATTATGAGAGTCTCTGATGGACATTCACTGGTAAGATTTATCTGTGCATGACTGTCTAATAAATCTGAGTGCCTCCAAATTCTGGGACTTTCATCTTTGATCAAAGAATATGGAAGAGATATGTCAACGACCTCACCTTCCTCTTTTTTTTTTTTTCTTTGAGATGCAGTGAAAAGTATATTTCAAGAGCAGTTGTCTTTCAGACAATGAAATTAGATTTTTTTTTTTCCTTTTTAAAGGGGGGCCCACCAAGATGCTCAGAGGGTTGGAGCACCTCCTATGAATACACAGACTGAGAGAATTGGGGTTGTTCAGGCTGGAGCAGAAAAGGTTCCAGGGAGACCTTATAGCAGGCTTTTAGTCCGTAAAGGAGGCCCACAAGAAAGATGAGGAGGGAGTTTTTACAAGGTCATATAGTGCCAGGACGAGGGGGAACAGCTTTAAACTGAGAGAGGGGAGGAGCCAAGGAAACACCCTCAAACACCCAAGTTACATCTGAGCAGTGAGGTGGAACCATCCCCCGGTTTGAGACCACCCACGGGGACGCGAGGCTGTCACAACCCTCAAAAGTTCAGTTCCAGACAAGTGTGTTTATCCGGGAAGCGCAGCCGGGGCCGGACCTGCGCTCCCGCCCTGGGCCTCGGAGGCCGCCGGGCCCATGACGTCATTTTGCAGTCCCAGCGTTACGTTCGCCTCCGACCGCCACCCCCTGGAAACACCGGGTCGGGAATGCAAAAGGCACCTCCCCGCTGCCGCGGCGGTGGCTCCCTGCCGGCGGGGAGCGACCCCAAGCCCCCAGTTTGGTCAGCGGGAAGATAATGATAAAAAAGAGGAGAAAAAGCTGTAAAGGCCCCAGCGAGGATCGAACTCGCGACCCCTGGTTTACAAGACCAGTGCTCTAACCACTGAGCTATGGAGCCACCTATCATTTCCAACCCTGCCGACGGCTCCTGGCCCTCTCGCGCGCCGCTTCCCCGCGCTCCTCCTGGATTCCGGGGGTGCCTCCAGCCGCAGGGGCCGGGTGGGCACCGTCCGCTCGCCTCCCCCCGAGCCCTGCCCTGCGCGGGGTGTCTGCTCGCCGGAGCGCCAGGGAGGCGGAGCGGCGGCAGTCCCGCCGCGGGGGCTTCCGAGGCTCCCGGCCCCTTGGAGCTGTTTGGGGGCGTCTCATCTCAACAACCCCGGCACTGAACCGGACCCCTGGAGCCGCCCCGCACCTGTGTTTTCCATGGGAAAAGCTGCCCGTGGCGGGGGTGTGAATCCCGCTCCCAGCCCACCTCCACGGCATTGCCCGAGGGTGGCCGGCGCCCTTCCCCCCTTCATCAGTGGGCGGTCGCACCTGCCGCAAATTCCGGGAGAAGTTGCCGTGCTGGTGGGGGTGTTTCGGTGGTACCCTGAGGCTTACGAGAGGATTGCTCCCGGCATTGATTCCGCGTCCCCCCAGTGCTGTGAAGGAGGGAGCAGCCCCTCCCTGACGGAAGGTTTTGGGAGGTAAGGCTGCACAGCACGTGGTTTTGTGCACAGTGGGGAGAAAGAGTCAGCTTAAGTAGATTATAATCAACTCACTGTTGTAAAACCTATTAGGTTTTGTGAAATAACCGCTGCAGGAAAACTGGTTTAACTCTCTTGCAAATAAACCACAAGTCTGGTTTGACTGGGGGATGAACCCAACAGCAGGATAGGCGTTGTGCAGCCTTCCATTCCTCTCTTGGTTTTTACTGAGCAAGGAAGTTTGAGGCCATTTGAGGATTTTCTCCTTTTCTTTGCATAAAAGAGCCAGTCTGTCACGTGCAGACCCGCTCCATGAAAGCTTAGGTGACGGTGAAAAGATAAGCTGTGGAGAGGAAATTGAGAGACAGCACTACAGGGTAATAAATCTGAGTTTAGCTGCACACTGGAGTAATGTTCTAGAAAAGCAGACATGATTTGCTGGGTGCGAGCTTCGAACTGTGTGTGACCAAAAGTAAAGCTCCTTGAAATGAGAATAGACAGAAAAAGCTGAATTAAGGAGTTAAAGGCCTTTCATCCATCCCACACTCCACAAATTATGAACTAGGTCAACTTCCTCTTTTTATTTTTTTCTGTAGTTTTTATTTCACCTTTTCTTTAAATGGATATGATCTCTGTGGACAAGCTAGACCAGTTCTGGTGAACTCTGTCTTGTTGTTTATGTAAGCCACTAAAATTACTTTAAAGTATCTGCTTTTGACCTCCAGTGTGGCAGCTGATAAATTAATGAAGTTTCACATTTCTTTGGTCGCCTTTTTGCCCTTTCCTTTGAAGATAGTGACTCTTTAGGGCTGGTAAAGCTCTTCTAAAGAGGGCTAAAATGTCTGTGGTGAGTGTTCTGCTAATGCCTCAGGGAAATGAAATATAAGCATAGTTTGTTTTATAACCTTAAAGCAGGCAGGAGCAAAACTGTCTTACGCTTCTCATGCTATAAGACAATTCTACCTTCATCAGTCTAACACATCTGAGCAGCAGGATAAGATGTATTCTGAGAACAGAACAGTGTTGAAATAAGTCTTCTGTGATAGTATGGCTGCCTGCCACCTCTGGGCTTTTTAACTTAAGTGCAAATGTGTAACTGTTGTGATTTCCCTGCTTCCATATTTTGCTGCCCACTTAGAGCTCACTGCACCGGCGGGCTACACCTCAAATACTGCGTCACAAAACAGTCTTTCTTAGTCAAACACCCTGGGTGGGATTCAGAGGGTGTGGTGGTAGTACCACGCTATCAGTAAGCCCCCTGACTTCTCTTTGTAATGGAAATTAGACACTTCTGGGATGTAATTCATCTCACCTGGAGGTAAACCTCTACAATAAGTCATCTAAGTCATGGTGCCTCTTTCTCAGTTGACTGTGATGGGGGTCGATGCTGACAATGTCAGCGGTTCAGAGACATCTCGCTGGGTGTGACAGGTTTGTACCCCTGAGCTGTGTTAAGGGAGCAGGTATCCTGCTGAGACCTGGCTGGGACACAGCAGCTGCTTTGTCTAACAGGCACAGCAGCACTGCAGAGCTCCTGTCTGCAAGCTGCTAATGCTCTTGGCCAGTCCACGTGCTCAGTCTCGTTAGCACAGGAATAACCTTTGGTTTAATTTAATACCCGTTCGATTTAGAGTTTAAACTAGAATAACTGTAGTTGGTCCCTCAGAGGACCAAGAGAATTTTCAGGGAGATGGCAAGATAAATCATACGTCTAAAGAAGACTGATTCTTTCGGCAGCTAGACGCACAGATGTGAAAATGAAGCATTCAGGTGATAAATGCCTGTCTAGTATGCTGTTCATGGCTGTTGAAAGCCACTAGGTGGAACCTAAGGACTGCGTCAAGAGATGAGGAAAATCCTTTTAACAGACTTCAAATGCCGAAAAGTGAGTTTTTACCACACAGGTTTTTTAAGAAAGATCTGTAGGATGACTTACCTTTAAATGTGTGCCAAACGTGTAAAGATGCACGTTTATACGTGCTCTGTAAAATTTCTGCTGATTTGCAATAAGATTAAACTTGTGTTGTGTGTCCCCTTAAACCAGGACTTTCCCAAGCATGGGTTCTTTTCATCTGGTTCAGTGAATTAATACCGAAAGCAGTGGAGGGCTAATAGGAGCCGTTTGGTAAAAGCCCTGTGAAAGAAGTACACAGGCCCTCTGCAAACTGCCTGGCTGGTACGACACGTTTGGCTTTTGCTTTCCTGTCGGAGAGTTTTGTAAGAGATGCTCCCATGGTAGGGAGGAATGCTGGATGTTATTGGGAGCAACACACAGAAAAGTTTCTTCTTCCTGAGAAAAGCTGTAAAGAAGGAGCAGGGTTTGAAAGATATATCCTAGACCTTCTCTACACTGAGACGAAGCATCAAGCTAGAAAATAGGGTGGCTAATGTAAGAATAGGTATGGTCTTGCTCAGTCTGGACTAAGGTGTTATTAAAGAATGAGTTATTTGTTGCTGATTAGCTCTGTGGCTGTCCTTAACAGCCCCACTGAACAAATATGTGTTTAACTGCTTGTAAAGATGGTGTCAGTCCACAGATGTCAACCGTGTTGCTGTGAGTTTATGTCCATCTTGTTAAGCACAGTGAGGTAATCTCATGCATATTCCATATGATCTTACTGCCATATATTGCATTCAAATGCTAACAGAAGTGAACGAAGGGAATGGCTCTTCAGACAGCTGGTTCATGAATTATCCCTGGAACTTCTCTTATGCTACCATATTCTCTTTTCTGTACTCCTTTACCCAGCTTGCCACCCGATTCCCTGCGGAATTCAGTTTCACTGGTGTTTCACAGGGTTTGGTTCTTTGTTGCACAAACCAGCGACCCATTTTGGGCTGCAATAGTATGAAATAAATAGCAGGAAATATTTTCTCTGCAGACATGGTGTGTCTCCTAACAGGCTGTCATGGCTTGCCTACCTTTGTCCTCATCGCACCTGATTTTCTGCGTCCTGAGGGAAGCCTAGTGCACCTGGGACTACCTCATCAGATGTATAGAGCTGCAAAACTGGCATGCTTGCCTTTCCTTGTTAAGTTTTGTGAAAAAGGAGTTGCAGCACAGCTTCAGTTTTCTTGTGAAATAAGCTGTGAGTTTTAATGGTTTGACAGGTTCAGCACTGTTGGGCTTTGTTTCTTAAAGAAACTGTAGTAACCAGAAGGTATTTGAGTTTAATGTATCCATTTTAATTGGCAAGTGCCAATGGATTACTTTGTCTTGTGCAAATGCACGGGGTTTTTTTGAGTAATATGTTATTAAAATTAAGGGAACATTTCCTGCTGAGTTTGGGTGGCTTTTGGAGGTGGTCCTTGGGGTATTTTAGGCATGGAAGGATCTAAACATATGGTGGAGGCTCGCCTTCTCTTCTTCCTGTGAAGCTTTAAGTCCTGTTTGATTGAGATGTGCCTGAGGAAACTCCCTGTGGTTCTGCAGTTATGAGCCAATAAATTCTTTTAAAAATCATTGTTCTTCGAATTACACAGGAATGATCCACTTGTCTTTGAAACATTGGCTACAAAACGTGAGCTAGAACTAGATTAAAAAAATCAGGAAAAATTATCTGCTGTGATTTTTCCATTAACAATTACCATTTAAAAGAGAAACTGGGTAAGGTGCTATGAAGTCTCTTTTCAAGTTTAAGGTTGTGCACTGCTTGCATCCCTATTCCAAAGTAGTGTGAGAGATCCTGGTGTGCAGCCTTCCTCTTCCCTGACACCCTGCTTTCCGTGGGAAAGAAGTTCAAGCACACAACAGATATGATGCCCTTTCAAAATTACTTTGGTAGTCTCAGTAGTCTTCTTTTGGACAAACATCCATTATCACATGCAAAAAAAAAAAAAATCTTGTCTTTTTAACAGCATTTTTGTGCAGCTTTGAAGAGGAGGCAGGGATTGATGTGTCTGTGCAAATTCAGTTCTTTGTGTTCTTCAGAAAGGTGACAAAGCACACAAGGGATGTGTAAAGACAGAATCCATGCATCTCTCTTTGCTCTTAGGCCAGCCCGTGTAATGGATGTTGTGGTGCTCATTGCTCATATTTGAGCATCAGTACTTCTCTTTGGAGAAACATCACTTTTCCTAAGTCATACTGTAGGGGAACAGTGCTGTCCCTGCCTCATTATTCTCTCCTGTTGTGCTTTTAATTAATGTGAGGGATGCAAGCAGAAGAAATGTTGTCTTCAAATACTTTATGACTTCATCTCCCTGAAACAAGAAAGGAGTAGTCTAATTTTATTGCTTCAGGGTTACTTCTCTGATCCAGATCAGATTTGAAGCTATTTATTATAATAAAGTGTTTCTTGTTGTGATAGCAAAGTAACTGGTGATCCTTAAATTCTTTAAAAAAAAAATCAAGATATTACCTGCTTCAAGATATTACACAGCTACAAGTGAAAGATGTTTTCATGAAGTTATGTAGTCTGGGAAAGAGATAGAATATTTCTCCTTTCCTGCCCTGGCTTCAGAAGAAGTTGTGTCCATCTATGCTGCTATAAAAAAGATCATCTCTTTCTGGAAAACATTTAGAAGGCCTGGGTCTTAGCCAAAGGACATAGTAGTGCTCTTCAGAGTGCAGAAGGGGACTAAACCAAGCCTGGCCTTTGCCTTGAAGACAGAGACACTCCCGGAGCCCAGCAGGGGAGGACAAAGCACAGTCACCCAGCGCTTCACCCCTCTGGGGCAGCACAAGGGCTTCCTCTCCTGGAGCCACCACGAGGGACTGGCTGGTTTTGGGTGGGTGGGGGAAGAAAGTGCAGCAACACCCACACATCTGGTCTGCTGTGCTCTGAGCAGTGAAGCTGCGCGCACTGTCCTCTGTGCTTTCCCCCCGCCCTGATCCGTGTTGAACCCACCCCGAGCTCCCTGCAGATGAAGTGTTGGCTGCACGGTGCCCCTCAGCCCTGGCCCGTGTGTCAGCCATGCCAGCTGCCCGAAAGGGTCGGCACATTGAAAGCTGTGTGCTGCCATCACCCAGCTTCTTGTCCTCGTGTGTCCCCTGCAGAAGCCCACGAGGCAGGAAATAGCTGACCCAGAGCTGTGCGTGTGCCGGTCGGTCTGCCCCTAAACGTGCATGTTCATGTCTTTGTATGTATATACACGTGTGTGCATGTCTGTGCTGCTGAGCAGAGGGTGGAATAGCTGCATTCTCCCTCTCTAGAGACACTGACCTGAAGGTCTCTGCTCAGTTGCTGGTTTCCAAAAAGTGCAGGAATGTGAGGACCATCTTTGAGGCTGTTAATCCTCTCAAATTTGTCTAAAATCAGTTAGCAGATTTGAAGGTTACTTGGAAGAGGGGTTGGCAACCACTGTGGTTACATAAACCCTTTTCCAAATAAAACCAAGCTAAAAACATACTGATCACATTTTCCCATCAAGATTTTAAAGTTCTTTGGAAAACAGACAATTCAGAAATGAGTGTGAGGCAGAGGAACCAGGAAATCCAGAGTCCCCATCCTTACTCCAGTATGGACTCTGCTGCTTCACTCAGTGCCTTGTTTCCATAGCTGTCCAGCACTACCCTTGCAGCCTACCAAAGGGAAGGCAACATGTTTGCTGGCAGCATAAATGCAAAGTCTTATTATCATCAGTGTAAAAATGGACTCAGAAGATTTCAAGCAGGCTGTAAGGAAATAAAAATGTAGCAACAGGATGGCTCAAAACTCCTTACTGAAGAAAAACCAAAAAAAACCCAACCAAAAAACCTCAGGTTCATTTTTGTATAGCTCAGACAGAGGAAACAAAGATGAATAACAGGCAACAGAATCCTTGTTTAAATAAACTTTTTGTGATGGTTTCTTCCAAGGAGCTGTAAAGCTATAGGTACTAAGTTCCTTCTGCAACTCAGGGGGTGGTAGGGAACTAGGAATGTGTCCTAGCATGGCCAGCACTGACTGTGGATGGGAGGCTGTTGTCTCAGCCGTGGCCTGTTTTCAATGATTTGAATATTGGGCTCCACTGAGGGTGCTGTTACTCAAGGGAGACACAGATGTGGGTCTGCTCCAGGTTTCAGTTACTGGGAAAGGCAAAATGAAAGACTTGTCACAACTATTAGGCACCTTCCTCAAGTACTCACATTCCTTTTCCTGTGAAACACATTTGAATCCCAAAGGCATACAGTCTTTGCTAATCAAGGAACACTTTGGGTTTTGTTCTGAAACTCTCTTAAGGTAGATGGAGGAAAGATGCACATATAATAAATATTACATAAACTGTGAAAAACCAACTGTTGCTTATGTGCTGGATGTGATAACTGGGACTGGGTGACTTCTCTTTATTCCTCCTGGGAAAAGTAATTGAACTGAAAATAGGGTTTTGTTCCCAGCTCTGTTTCTGATTTTGCCATGTTTGCTGCTAGAGATAACAGTTTGTGGGTTAGAGTCACAGGAGTGTCTGTGTGTTACTCTCCTGTGCAGTTAGTTCAGAATATCCTGCTCCACATTTCCTCAGGTGCCTGGGAAGAGTGGTGCCCTGAGTTTCAGGTGTTTAGAGAGTTGCCCTCACCACCCTGGGATGGGCAGCCTGGGACGCTTCTGCTGAAGTAGAAATGTGCTCTAGAGGACTGTCTGAGACCAAATGTTTAATCCTCAGGTAGGGTTGGTGGCCCCTGGATACTAAATGAGAATGGGAATTTACAGCTTCCCTTCTCTGTTTTTAGGGTTCAGATGGATGGACTTGGATGGTCCTGTCTACAAACAGGCCTCTCAGTTGTTCTCTGGATGAAATGTGTTGCTCAGCAGCTCTGCTCTTCTCTCCCAGGAAAACACATTCATCTTCCTACTTATTAGACTGGACCAACATAGGCCACAGAACAAACTGAATAGAAAAGAGTGTTGGATGGGAGGTTTCTTCATACTTTCCCATTTGTGAATTTTCAAGTCCTCTGCAATCCAGTCCCTTGGTTTCTGTTGCAGGTGGAGGTGTTGAATGTGGATTGTGCAGGTGGCTGCAGTTCTGTGTACTCTGGTGGTGTTGTCTTCAGCTGCCAATCTGCTGAGGGTGCTGTGTACACTGACCAAGTCGGGAGTATCTGCAGCTGATGAGGTGCACAAAAATAGCAGCTAGTCCATAGATATGCTGCAGCCTCACTGCATAAAATCTAACAATGGCTTTGTTTTAGGATAGCAAACCAGCTGAGTATCCTATGCTCAGATCTGGTTTATGTTAGAAATGAGCCAGAAAACAATCTGAGAAGTGTCCTGAATGCTGGGAAGCTGTGATTCTGCTCCCAGCCGTATGTTAGTAATTGGTAGAAGCTCCTCCTCACAAAGTTGCTGCTGTGTAGCATTTTTGAATCACATTTTGGAAAGGTTTTGAAGGCCAGCTTTTGAGCGATCAGCACCTCTTCTGACACTGTTTCTGTAAGCCTGCCCACTCAGCGTGGAAAATCTCACCTCCTTGAGTTTCAGGAAGGTGCTACTGTTTCAGAGTAGGCTTTGGCTGACAAAGAATTGTCAGGTTTTCAGTGATAAATGGGCGTTTCCAAGTCCCTCCTTTGCTTCTGAAGGACCAAACTGTCTGCAGACCCTTGAACATCCTTTCTTCTGAGTAAGCTTGGACCCACAGTTCAGCTTTGTGATTGGGTTTGTGTCAGCTTTGCCATTTTTCCTGGTTTTGATTGGTTTGGAAATGCTGAGACTATAACTGTCCTGAGGGTACTATCTGTTTTCTTTGGCTTTCCCAAACATAACACATCATGTGGAGCTGAAAATGAATGGGACCAGAATGAATGAAAATGTTTTGAATCTTGAGGATTTGGATTAAGCTTTATGTAAAGCTGTTGGTTTGAGGCTTATCTCTGTTAAATTAGCTCTCTATATAGTAGGGCAGATATATCTACCACTGAGGTCCCATCTAGCCAGTGAAGACTAATGCAGGTGATACTACACCCTTCAGACACTGGCATCCAGTCTGTACTCTAATGGCTTTGACAAATCCCCTCAAGCAGAATTGTCAAGCTGACTCCATGATCAAATGTGTCCAGAAGTGTTAAAAGCACCACTGAGAATGTCAAATGGAACTGATGAGGTTAGATCACATCTGCATGAGGGGATAAATTGTTCTGGAGTGTAATTTTCAAATCAGAACATCAGACCATGGTAATCAGACTCCCAAGTGAGCCTCTCTGTAGGGCATAAATATCAGGAGCTGCTCTTCATACATGACAGATCTCTTTCAAAGCTTATACACGCCTAATAATGCTTCTCCTGACTGAAATTTAATTGAAGGATGCCTCAACCTGCCATAGGGTAGAGAAGGTACATTAAGCATCTTAATTCACTTAGGTAGCTGATGCATTAATTCTTCTAGTGTGTTGGGAAAGGCTTGTCGTGATTTACTTTGCTATTATGTGAGTGAATTTAGAAGTGATTAATTTGTAACCTCCAGCCAGGACTAGTTGAAAGGCAGTGGATTTACCAAGTCCATGGTTTCTGCAATGTGGAATGGAACTGATTCAACCCCTGTGGAAAGACTGGGTCAGTATTTCTGTGTATTCAAAAGCAGGAAGTGATCAAGGTCAGGAGGCGGAGGTACTTCTGCCAAATAAATCGTAATTGAATCAGTCTACTACTTATATTGGTAAATACAAGACTTAAAAGTCCAGTGGGAGTGAAAGGAGGTGATGAGCAATCTGATTTAATCGAGGATGTCCTTGTTCATTGTAGGGGGGTTGGACTAGATGACCCTTCCGATCCAGCTCATTCTATGATCCCATGAGGAGTTTCTGTATATGAATCTGAACGTGTTTTGATCTTAGATCAGCAAAATATTTAAGTAGTATCACTTACAGTGGTATTCAGAAGTATGCAGAAATGCCTGGGTTGTACTAGTCCATAGCCTTTTTCCGTGCCTTCTAGTACATCTTCATTTGAGAGATGCAATGTCTTGCTGGAAGCCTCATCTGTTGTTGTACTGATTAACCTCCACAGTTATTCCCAGTGAGAATGAGGAGAGGAACAGGGAATCACTCCATGCACTGCAGCACAGGCTTTGAAACAAGGGATGGATCATCCCATGCTCTGTGACCCAGAGCATGACATCCAGTGTATAAAGACCATGTTCCTTATCAGCAGAGCAATTAAAGTATAGATTACATGGAATATCCTTTGCCTGGTATTTCTTAGCTCTTATAGTGGCTTTATACTTTCTGGGCTATCAAATGCATCTTACCTTACAAAGTGGGGAATAATTTAGCAGCTTATCTATGAAATGTTCTTAGTCTTCTAGTTCAGACATTATGAATTGTGGGATTGTGTTGTGGGTGTGTTTATGAGGCATTTTTGTTTTCCTGCTAGCATTTGTTCAGCACAGTGGAAAAGCTCTCTGTTGGTGTTCCAGAAAAAAATGCAAAAAGAGAGGATGTCTTACCTACAGAGGACCCAGCTTGGGTGACCTTTCTACTGGTACAATCCTGGGCAAACACTTACTGAAAATTACACTTACCTTTTGCTTAATTGTGGCTGTTCTTTTGGTGAAAGCAGTTCTAACACTGTGATAAATCAGACCAATGGTGAATTGTCGTGGTTCTGTAAAAAATATTAATTAACTTTTCATTTAGTTTTTACAGTTAAAGCAGAGTTGCTTCAAGGTCGAAGGTTCTTGTGTCCATTAATATGCAACAAGAGATTATGACTGGGAAATTTCTTTTTCAAACAGTTCTGGAAAAAAGAAGTGTTCACATCTTCAAGTAAACAAAACTTGATCCATTCCTATTTATGTTAAATAAGAGCATATGAAGGATAAACACTAAAAAAAGACGTGCTTTTCAAGACTGACTCAGCTATTATGATTTTATAGAACAAGTGAATGAAACTTGTTTGGATTCTTCCCAGAATAAATACATACACTTCTAAAGTCCTTTGGAGAATAGAAAAAGAAGCAGCTGTAATGCAGAAGCACTAGTTTAATCTCCAATCCACCAGATACTTTGTGCTAGCGTGGAGTGCACGTGGTCAGTCTTAAACCATTCTTATGCCTCACGTAAATGTCTAACATTTAGAGTCCTTGGACTTGTGTACAAGACAAGAGGAGAGAAACCCACATTATTTTTAGTGCACAAAGTTGAGAAGGAAAGTCAAAGAAGCGTGGGTTTGCTTATACCCAACCCCTTAAATGTGTCCTTGGACTGAGAATTCTCTGTAAGGATAATTCTTGGTATATATGATGTCTGGAAAATAGATAGTAATAAATACATCATTTTATATAGGAGATGGATAATTCAGTGCCTAAGAATGTGAACTGGAGAATAAATCAATGCAAAGAGACTTTCTGTTCTTTGGTGTTCATTTCTGCTTTTCTTTCCCTAGTGAATGTTCCTCAGCAATCCCAGCAAAGGGATGTTTTTACAAATATCTTGCTGAAAATCTCAGATCTTGCTGTATTTCCTCATGAGAATTGAGAATTGCAGACTGGAAGGTGGATCATGTTTAAAGCAGCAAGTAGCAAGTCAAGGTAATTTCAAGAATAAGTTGTTGTTTCTAGCAGAACTGATGGTCACTTCTCCTAAATCACTTCTGATGTGCTTAGTGAGAAGTAATAGCACGATGCTGTCTCCCCTGAACTCCTGAATTTATGGTGATAATTGTATGACATGAATCTTGGTTTAAGCTAATCTCCAGTTACCTCTTCCATTTTCATTTTATGCTTGCTTGCTCTGCAATGACCCCCTTTAGACTGCTGATTCTATAAATCTTTGTCACAAAGGGTCGCTGGGTTTGAGGGAAAGGAGAAAAAATGGTGAACAAAAAGAAAGCTAATATGCTTTCTTCAGTAGATACTGTGCCAGAGGTAGGTGTGCTTGTTCCAGTCCGATTTAGCTAGTGCAGGTGGCACTGCTAAATGCATAAACTAAATACGGTCTAGTAGGGGTTTGTAATTAGTTTGTTTACAGAAGCACTTACAGAAACAATTTGGTTCAGCAAGAGCTGATCAATCAAACTTCAGCTGAAGAAGCCCCAGAGAGTGACCCTTTCTTTCCACCTGACCTGCTGGGGGACAGATTAGGAAATACTGATAAAACCAGCAGCTATTGGCTGCTGCAGTGTGCATTTAGTGTCCTTTGTGTATGTTTGGGGGGAAGTAGGGAGGGACTGCTTTTTCCAGCTTAGTTGAAATACTGCTTCTTTTACAAATGCACCTTTGCCAAGAGACAAAACAATGGAAAACTCATCAATCTAATAAACTTGAATAATATGTAGATGAAACTCCCAAAGCCCTTGGGCCCTGATCACAGTATTGTTTAGATGAATTGGCAGAGCCTGAAAGCCTTTATCTCATAACCTAGGGTTATTCCCTTAAATGCCTTCTCCAAGCTCATTCTCCCATTCCCATTTTAGCATGTTTCTTGTGGTGCAACTGAAGGAAGCTTGAAGCTTGTGTTCTCTTTGAGCATTGCTTTGTAGAGGAGCATCAGTGAGACTGAGACTCGTTCTGTGGATCAGTGTGTTGTGGCCCAGCCGGGCTGGAATAACGTGTAGATGTTATTTCTGGTACATGGTACCCAAATACAGCCTCAGATGTGGGAACAGTGTTTTCAAGAGCGTATGTTCCCTATCCACCTGTTTTGGGTGCTCTGTCATTAGTTTTACTTGTGCTGATGGGCACTGCCAGTTGCCAGGAGTCCCAGATTCATAGTATCAGGCCTCACCAGTGGAAAGTGCTGGTGGAGCCTGATTGTCCTTGAGGAAGCTTCTTCCTTAAGTGCTCCTTACGCTTGGATGTAGCTGTCTGACTTTAGATGATCATCTTGTCTGACAGTGGCTGCCTTGCAGGTCCCTGTGGGTGCACCCTAGATTCTGGGTGCTCCTGTGACAGGCACAGGTGAAGGTACTTTCGTACTCCTGGCAGCAGGAGTTATACTATGCTGTAAATGTGGACTCTCTTACTCACTTAACATGACAAAGCTCTTCTGGCTGATCATGAATTCAACTAGTCCCTGTATTAGAGACAGAGCTATGGTACATCCAGTTGATGTACTTTGTGGAGGGTGAGCGATTTACGTAAGTTGCATGACAGGTCGTAGTACAAGTGAAGGACACAGAGTTGATTACTTCTGGGAGCAAATTGGAGCAAGTTGCTTACCCGTGTTTCCATTGTGAAGCTCAGATCCTGCCTTATACTGTGCTGTTCTGATCAATGCTAGATGACAACCTGAGCCTCTGACAATCTAAGCTGATGATTTTAAATCATGATTTGAGCCATGTAATTGAGGAACTGGACATTCTTTTGAGATGCTTACATTTCAAACTATACTGCTTGTGCTTAATATCCTTTTTATATGTCATAGCTACTTCTGGATAGAAAAATAATTTGGTTTGTGGGATGCTATTTCATGAAAATAATTATTTGTCTGAATTTATAAGCTGTGATCAGTACCAACAGAGAAAGCTGCAGGTGATCCCATCAGCAAAATCTTCATCAAGTGCTCCCCTCTGGCTTTCATTTTCACCTCAGAAGCAGGGGGAAGAAAGTGAGACCTTTTCAGAGCTCTAATCTGCAATTGTCCAATGACATTATGAGATTTGAATTACACACTGAGGTTGAAATTGTCCTTGTTCTGCAGGAAAGGACATTGTCTGAAACTGTCAGATTTGGTATCTGTAAAACCACACAAATGATAATTTGTCCAAAGATTTTATCAAAACAAAATAAGGAAGATGTCTTTGTCAGCCAAAATATCACACACAGATTTAGAGCAGGATGAAGTGATTTTCCAACTCCCATACTACCCCATACATAAAGAGGCCAAGGAAGTCTTTCCCCTATGTAATCCCACCTGCCTTTCTCTGCCAGGGCCAGGCAGCTGATGATGTGTAGTGTCACTAAACCCACTGGGTCACATACAGTTTGAAGCTCATCATTTTGCAAGCTGCCATCTGTCTCTGAAAGACAGAGCATGGCACAATGCATGAAGACTTTATTTTCCTTTTACTTTTTATCTTTGTCATCTGACTTTCATCAGTAGTTCTGCTAAATAATAGAAAACATCATGGAAGTGTACCAGGAGACCCAATCTCAGCATTAGCAGTAATGCTACCTAATAGATAACATCCTTCTGGTAATACAGACCATTTATCTATCAAAGCATTTGTAGACAAGAATTTATTTGAAGCAACTGCCTAGGGAAGGTGTTTTTTATGAACTTGGGAAGCGAGGGAGTATAGCAGGTTGAGAGTGAACCTGAGCTGTGCACAGGGGTTTTTGGCAGACATTACATGCAGGGTGAGATATTGACATGTGGAGCACAGCGAGCTTATGAGGAATGTGTGAGACAGGTCATGTGAGATGATTACAAGTAAGTATTGGAGAAATTAGAGAATGTATCTCAAGGGCTGCCAAGCTTTGTGCAACTGCTTATAAACACTAAAGAAAGTTCCAGTATCTATTGAACTCATTTACAAATAATCTGCATGAAAACTATGAATTCCACACTGCATGACAGCTCTAAAGGATGGAAACACTTGCTCGTATGTAAGGTTGTAGCAGGTCACTTCTCACCCCCTTAAACCTGTCAGTCTTCTTCTGGGAAGAGTGATGCTTCAAACTGGTAGGGCTCCTGCACTTCTTGTGTCTGTTGCTGCATCTGCCAGCTTGAGCAAAATGTTATGGGGAATTTGTGCTGCAGGAAGTGGAAGGGAGCTAATCCTATATCCAGTCTGGAGGAGACAGCTTGTAACTTGTTTTGAGCAGGAGGGGTTTCCAGCTAGTGGCCGATACGTGTGGGCTCGTGTGCTACGTAATGCAAGGAGGGGTGCAGTCCCCCCATAATTGCTCCTGTTATATCCTTATGCACTTGTCTGGCATTCATCAGCAAACCTAACATCCCAAACACTGAAAGTTGTGTTGTATCCTTCCAGCATTCTGAGAGAGATATAAACCAAGATATTTAAGGCAGGAATGCATGTGGTGTTTCTAGTTTTGATCTGCCATAAACCCCAGGTTTTAAAGGCTGTAAGGTGCTGTGGAGTAGCATTTACAGACTTGGAGATCCTATTTTGTTAAATACGTACTTACTGACTGAGTTCTGATCTTCCAGGGTACTAGGTAGATGGAGTCTTCCATCCTGAAATGCCTTTTATGTCCTGTTTGCTCTTTGTACTCTAACATCCGATTCCCCACTCTGTTTTTACAGGCACAATCTCCATTTATTATACATAATCAAATATATAGTAAGAGGTTTTCTCTTGCTTTTTGGTATGCTGTCAAGTGTAGTATATGGCCATTTAAAAAGGAATAGCTACATGAGGTATCTTGCACAATGGAAAAGGATATTCCCTGTGTGCATAGATATATAACAAATCAATACCTGAAGCAGAAAAGAAACATATGAAAACAAACACCCAGGAGCTGGTGGAGCCAAGAACTGAAGCTAATCTATAAGGCCTTAATTTGTTCATCTGAGTATGGGCAACAAATACAGTTCTCAATACAATTCTCAGCTGTGCAGTGACGTTTTCCCTTCTGGTTGTTGAGCTGTAGTAAGAGTGGGACTTGTGTGGCTGCACAACAGCCTCCATCATGAGCTGCAGGGTCAAAAGGAAGTGTTATGGGCTGGGAAACTCAGCCTGGAGAGGAGAGGGCTTGGCAGGTGACCCTTCCTTGGCAGGGGGCTTGGACTAGATGATCTCCAAAGGTCCCTTCTAGCACTAATGATTCTGTGACTTACACCACCCACTACAGCCACTGTGGTGTTGTGGTCATCTCCCTGCAGCCCTTTAACAGATCACAAAGCACACCTGCAAGCAGGAGATCTTGAATTCACCCATGGTACTAGTTTTTACCTTTGTGCTGCAGGAGCTCAACCTCTCCTCCATTTATTTCCTTTCCTCTGCCAGTCCGTGAGTGTATGTTTAGGCAGGAAGTCTCTCCCTTCAGTCTACAGTAGGCAAAATAAATATATATGTGAGAGGTGTCATATGTGGGATGTTTGCTACCAGGTATTCCTGTTCCTGGTAAGGAGATACTTGTGTTGGTGAGATGACTGACAAAGGGTAGTTAGGACCATGTATTGGTGTGATTCTGTTCACAGTCACTCTCCACTCGGCTCTGCTGTTCTGAAGTGGGAAGTGTGGGCTTGTCCCCTTCACTGGGAGTCCTGTGTCTCTCCTGGTGTCAAAGGCAAGTTGTCTTCCTGAGCTTGCCAAAATGTTAGGGGTTTGAGAGCTGCTTCCTTAGGCTGATGGTGGTGCACGTGGAAAACAAAGAAAAGGAGAAGAGGATGAGTAAAGAGGAAAAGGCAGGTGGGTCTAGTATGTGCTGTTCTCCCACCATTTCCTTGATGGGGACAAGCTGTGGAGAAATGTGTGTCAGTTTTCTTATCTGTGCAGGCATAATTGAGGAGTGTAGAGAGGATTAATGTTTCCTTTGCTTGGATGAGTAGCATTATGCACATAAAATGTTTGCTGTTAAAAAACAGATCCTATTTCATGATGTTTCTCAAGTGTTGGTCACAGAATCATTTAGGCTGGAAAAGACCTCTAAGATCATTGAGTTCACCCTTTAACCAATCATCACCTTGTCAACTAGATCATGGCACCAAGTGCCATGTCCAGTTGTTTCTTGAACACCTCCTGGGATGGCACCTCCACCACCTCCCAGGGCAGTCCATTCCAATGCTTAACAACCCCTTCAGTGAAGAAGTTCTTCCTGAGATGATGTTCTGCTCCTTTGTTGTCTTACCCATTACAGGGTTGAGAGGGCATTAGGAAGGGATTCTGTTTGCTTCCCTTAATGGCTGATCTCCTTGCTGTTGGCTAAGAAATCATTAACCTTGTTCAGAAGGAAATTGTGTGGGTTTGTTTCTAAAAGCTTTACAGAAATCTGTGGACAAATTATCTAAGCCCAGGGCATTTCCAGATTGCATATCCTTAATTGTATTAAACACTTCAGAGCCATCTGATGGATCGTCTCACAGTTCAACCATCTGGTCTGGAAATTTAGGCAAGCTTTACTTTATGGAAAAACTCTGAGTCACTCACACTGCAGTGTCATTAGATGGCCCCTGGGCTGCTCTTTGATGGAGAAAGGCTACTATAGTGTCACTGCTGATAGTTTGTTGATTGAGAGAAACATAAGGTTTTAGGGGCTCATTAGTTTTGATTAATTGGGCTAAAATACAGCTTTCTTGCCTTTCTTGTCTTTGCAAAATGGCTAGTTACCCCTCCAATCCAAATCATAAAAATTGGCATTTTTAGTTATTTTTGTAGCTTTGTATTTCATTCACTTTATTTTATTTGCTTTGTATTTGTTATAAATATACAAAAGCCCACTCTGCTTTCAAAACAAATTCTTACGTTTTAAGGTAAAGACTTGTTTACTTGACTACCATAACACTTTGAAGATTTGATGCACTTCATCTTGCAACACCCATATGAGATAGAGTGTTTGGTTACCCTCACAGTAGCAACAGGAGGATCTATGGAGGAATAAGGTCATGCAGGAGAAGATATCTTTTACTGAGGGCAACACCAGCTGCATGAAAGTCCCTTTAGTGCTGGTTTCACACCTGCTGGTTCCTATGTGCTCACTCTCTCCCCCTGAGGCAGAGGAAACCTGGTAAATAACTTGCTAAGAGATTCCTGAGGGGAGATCGGGTGCCATGAGGGCCCCTTGTCCCCAGGCCAAGTGTGCACACACAGTGTGTGGCGGGCCCAGGAAAACTCCTCTTTCCATGAGGAGCTTATTAATGCCTTCTCATCATGTGGTTGGTGTGCCACGTGCTGGCTATCTCAGTGAGTTTGGGAATGCTGGCTTTCCATATATGAAAGCTCACCATTAGGTTTTCATTCACTTTTGTAATGATCTCTCTATTCAGTGCTGGCAAGGAGAGGCAGTGACCAATACTGAAAGGTAACAGAGGTGGCTAGAGAAATGCTTTCAGTTGCATGCTGCAGCTGCTGTAGACTCAGTTTTTGAGATCATTTTGGCCAATAAACCCAGCATTTCTATTTAAAATTATTTGGAGACTAGGGATCTATTTGTGTGCTTGAATCTGTCAGTAATTAGGCCCAAGAATACACGATATTTCCCAGAAATGCTGTGGATCACAGAAGGCTCTAGAAACCTGTATGTCCAGAGAATCTCTTTTAAATTTACAGGAGAAACCTAACTCTGATTTGGTTTGAAGTAAAATCCTGAACATTCCATGACCTTGAGGCTAGATTGTATCTGGAGACATATCTGGAGATATTGGACATTCCTCTAAATTCCAGAATTGAGTGAGTCCAAATGAGAAATTAACTTTGCTAAGCTAGAACTTGTGCCCCACCATCCGATGTGCAGCAGTTAGCAGTGGCATAAAAGAAAGCATTTCTCCCCTCTGGGTTTGCCAAAGCCTTTCAGCAGCAGGGCTGAATGTCCAGGAGATTGTCTTAAAGCTTGTGTGGGCCATGAGAGACTTTCCAGCTTCCTGCTTTAGCTTCTGTGTGTTCACTGTGTTGTGGGATAAATGCTTTTTCTTCCCCCTTGCTCCTCTCTTCCTTTTCCCCTGTTCCCAACTCTCCCTGTTGAGAGCATGTATATTAGGGAAGAGCAGTTTCATTTAGCAGCCAATCTAATCCATCAGAAATATGCAGTCTGCTATCAGTGCACTGTGCTTGAGTGAGATTCTTTACTTGTAAGACACAGCAAAGTTCTTTGCTTGTTACCTGTTTAACCCTCTTCCTCTGATTAGGAGAAGTCCCAAAGTGATTGCTTTGAGAATCTGGGATGATACCAAGATCAAAACTCAAATTTCTGTATGCAAAGAGAGGCTGACTGCTCCTAGTTTCCAGTGGGTTCCAAAGCAATGCTGTGGAAGTGAAATGACATTATTTCTACTGCTGCTGGAATAAACATGATTAGAAGCTGAGACATTTCCTTCTTCCTCTTAGCTGACACATCAAGCAATGCTAACTTGCAGCAGGGCCACAGTTTTGGGGTGCTGTTGGTGTCTGGGTAAAAGAAACTGTTTGGTAATGAGACTTTGTTCTGCCCAGCTTCATTCCTGGCCCTCTTACAATCTGCTGTTATTTTCTGCTGTGCTTCAGAAGGTGCAGTTTCAGGAACAGAGTACAACAGTGGCTTGAGGCCATCTCTGCTTCTGTTCCTCAGCTTTTGAGCTGCTCAGAGGCCAGTTTAAATTAGAGCAGCCCCTGTGGGTGCTCTTGCAGACGCTGTACCCAGCTGCTTCTGTTTCTGGAGCACAGAATGCCTCGGTCACACCTCTATCCCTGACTTTGCCCCTGTGCCAAGGACAAAGATGGTGGCACTGTACAAATATATGCAGGCTCTGTGATGCTCTGTAGCTGCTACTGTATTGCAGGAGCAGTGTCTGAAGGCCAGAATCTGCCTCTGTTCAGTAAAATGTTTATATTACTTCCTTAAGATGTTGCAAGGGTTGGAGTCTATGAACTTTGGTGTTACAGAACCCAGATTTTCATATGCTGGGGGTGAGTTTAGCTGTCTGTCCCACAGTGGCAAAAAGTAGGGTGGAGGCATTCCAGCTATACTTGAATTCCTGTGAGCCCAGGATATAACTAAGACCTTGCTGTGTCTCCCCATGTAGCAATACTAGTGGTGTGAAGCTGGAGATAGAAAGCAATGGATAGATTGCTGAGCTTCCCACCCATTCCTCAAGTGGATGAGCTGGAGAGCACAACAGGTTCTTCAAAGATTTTTAAGAAAATCAGCCAAAGATTGTGTTTATATGGACCAATGCCTTAAAAAAATAGCATTTGGGTTGGCTAAGAAAATAATTTGGCATTCAATAATTTTATGGGGCATTTTGACAAAAAATAGGCATTGCTTTGAAAGAAAAAAAAGAAGTCTGAGTTGCAAAGAAAAGACAAAAAGAGGCCATTTTTCATGAAAGAACCGCATATGAAGCATTCCTTCCAGGTCTCAAGATTGTTTCATTATTTGGGTAAATTATTTATAACTGGGCTTTCCTTCACTCAAGCCCGTATAATTCTGTGCAATAAAAGGAATTTTCCATTACAGAGGCATGTAATGGGGTTTTAAATTTAATATTCATGCAGTGTGATGTGGGTCTCTGAGTAAAACATCCTGTCTGAACATGAAGTATCAGCACTAACCTGATTAAGTGGAACATTGAACCCCTGTCACTTTGTAGGCCTGGTTGTCTGCTGTGTGTCACAGACTTGAGGGAGTGAAAACTGATCTGCTGCAGTTCCACAGCTAAGGGGTATCATGGAAAGGCTCCTCAAGGTTGCTCTAGGTTTCCTTGTGGAGTACAAGAGCAGTTGCAAGGTGAGCTGATGCTCCAGACAACTTTTTTAGTAGCCTTATTGCTTCAGTGAGGCATGTGTTGGCCATAACTAAACAGTGATTTCCCCTTCCCAAAGAAGATGAAGATAGATGCCCCACATAATTAGCATGGATCTTCCTCAGCAAGTCTTTCCTATGGCATATTGTTCATGCTTTCTCCTCAGTGAAGCTGCTTTTCCAAGGTGTAAACACTATAGGAAAAGTTAAGCACTGCTTGGAACAGTTTTCCAGCAGGGACTGTGCTACTCTGATAGCCTCTCCATTTTCTTTTTATAATTTTGTTTTTATAAATACAGTAAGCAGATAGATATATTGCTTGCCTCTTGACAGTCCTTGTCACCTAGACACCATTCCAGTGGATGTGAAGGATCTCAGTGAACAGAGATAAGTGTCTGCTCGTGTCGTGAGATATGTGGTTGCTTTGGCCTCCTGATTCTTTGTTCATGCCTCTTTTACCCTTAGTCTAGTGTAGGTAGGAGTCAAGAGGAGGACATATCTCTGAAAAGCAACAGTTTTTCCTCTTTTGTGCCGTAGAGTGTGTCCTCCCAGTGTCTTAATATGGATGCTAATGGGCTACTGATGTGATTTTGTTTAAAAACTATTCATCTGTTATGCAAATAAGATGTGAAAATAATGTGCTTGGGATTTTTGATATGCTTTTTTAGTCCTTAAAACACAGAGCGTATGGTCATCTTAGTGCCAACAGGGAGAGGGAAGTGGTATGAGACATTCTTGCTGAATGTGTTTTTATCATCCATGCTTATAGTTACTTTGCTCTCTGAGGTACTTACTCTTTCATGGAAGCTATTAAGGGGTAGCAGAAGAAGAGAAATGTTAAGATGCATTATTCTAGACAGCAGCAGAGAGGTTTTCAGCTCCGGATCTCAGTGTAGTGGTCATTTAGGTGACTACAGGATTTGACAGCCTTCTCTGCAACAGCTGCATTCTTCCTCCTTTCTCCTTATATGGAGAGAAAGTGCATCTCTGGGAAAATAGTAATGGATGAAAAGAAGACTCCTGAGCCATGTTGCTGTTATGGCAAGATTCTGTTAACCTTGCATGTATGGGTTTAGCTGGGGTCAGAACTCAGCCATGAAAAAGCCATGTGACTGCCATGCAAGCCCATGAGCAGTGCCAGGGAGCAGCAGGGGCAGGGAAGGTCCAGCCACAAAGCTGGTGGATGCAAGAATCCTTACCAGCAAAGTCAGACATTTTTTATTTAGCTCCCCAGAAAACTAATATGGGCAGGCAGTAGTAGCAAGGCTAAAGGAAAGCTTTTGCTTCCTTACACAGAAAATAGTGTTGTGTTTGAGTACTGAGTCTTATATTAGAAATGCAAAATCTCATGGCAACTTAGTGTTAAGACTGTGTTTAAAATAGCTAAAGGTCCAGAAGTACAAAACTGAGGTTCCAGTTGCAGTTCTGACTCACAGTCCTGTTGCACATTGCAGAGTGTAGTATTTTCCCTTCCTGTGCAAGTGTATAAATGGATGGTACAGCATATACCTATTTCAGGATTTCTTCATCCAGTTCCCAGAAGAAGCCACAAGTGGAATAGAAGTTAGAAATAATTTTATTAAAATTAGAATGAATAGTGTTGTTTTCTTCTATGTCTAAACTTTGGAGTCCAAGTCTGCAGCTGAGTTTGTCTGTGACTCAACATGAATGAACATGAACATCTTTTACATTACATTTTTTTACCATTTACTCCTTATCATTAAAAACCACTCAAATAAAAACAGAGTTTGAGTTGCTATTTGGATCAGTTTCTGATAAGCTGTCAAGAAGAAAAGAAAATTATGACATTGCTCCAGTGAAAATATTTGGTTTAGTTTGTTCCGACTTTTTACATGGCTTTTTCATCACCAACAGTTGAGCTATTGTTTATCTTTGTCATTGATGTTTACAGGGGGCATATATTATATATATAATATATCTATGTATATACTACATGTATTATGTATACAGAAAATAGCTATATTCCCCTTTTTGTCCTATCACAGTAAGTAGCTTATGTAAAAGTAAAACACAACAAGCATTGCAATACATTCAGTCTATAAATTGTATGTATTTGTGAATGTCCATTTTTTTGTTTTAGGGACAAACCTGCTTTTAAACTCAAACCTTCAAGTCAGAATTTCATATGAGGGCACTTTTCTTAGTGTATGAGGGTAAAAGTCCTCTAGAGACGCAGCTGTAGATGCTAGGTTTTATTCTAGATGGAAGGAGTGAATTTCTTTAAAGGATGCCTTTGTTTTTGTCAAAAACTAATTTTGTCACACGCTTGCAAAGTACAACATGTTGGAATGTCAGAACACATGTCAGAAAACGAAAAGAGAGTAGACATCATCAGATGCTTTAAAGCAAAGAAATTTTCCTCTGGAAAGAAAAATACTCAGCATGTTGGACAGCATGATTTTTTTTTAAACTGTTTACCTGGCAGGTGGAGTTACCTTATTAGATGCCACAATTACTGCTACTCTTTCTGAAGTACTTTGCACTACAGAAAAGTAAGACTTAGAAAAGCAGCATTTTTGGTCAGAGAGGTGTTCTTTGTGAGGTTCTTTAGTTATTACTTCAAAGAGTTTGAACTCTGCTCCCATTTACAGTGAAATATCAATGGAAATCTTGCAAATTTACTGCAGAGGATGACTGAAAATTTCTGCAACCTAAACTGTTCAGAGAGGAGATGTTTGATAGAGAAATAGTATAAACTGTTTTGTAGTTTGATAGGGGACTTTAAAGGCAAAAGTCTAAATCTCAGTTTTTAGCGTGTCTGAGTGGTCAGATCCTCCTTTGTACACTTTCAGAATAGCTTCCCATAAAATTGGATATTGTAGCTTAAAAAACCCCCACCAACAGTTATTTTTACTACAGAATGATTTAAACCTGAAAATGAGAGAAAATGGAAGAAACAAACTAGTGACAGAGATTTGCATACGAAGAATAGATTTTAAAAGAAGTTTAAATTTTTACATATATTAAAAAACAAGAAAAATGATTTTATTCTATGGAATTCACTAGTGTATAATTTGCCCAATCAGCTAGTCATAGCAACATAAGATTTGATTGCACATATTTCTATTGTTCACTGAAGAAAAAGAAGAGTATCTCTGTGGAAGAGATGTTAGCTGGTATAGACAATCATTCATGTGGGCTGAACATCCAAAGCTTTTCTGTTCCTTGGGATCCCTTTTCAGCAGCCATTAAGGGGAGAAGTCACAGAGGAATGGAAGCGACTGTACATGGTAATTTACCAGGACAATAAAGCAAAATATAGCTGTTGGGAGAAGCGTAGCATAGGGCAAATAGTTACCAGCAGGTTCACAGCCAATTTTGATGCTATCTTTTGTACTGTAGAAGTATCTGGCATTTCACCAGCACTGGGACTCCTCTGAAAGACCCTGGGTAAAGAAGGAGAAAAGGTTTGATGTACAAGAGCAGCAAGAACTTTTTTGGTTTCAAGATGCACATACATTTTGTCTGTCTCCTACAGAGGGAGAACTTTGCAACACTGAAAAGAGTTTATCATGTTTATCATGTTAAGTTACTTTGGTTTGTCTCAAGATAAACATGGAATTTAGGGCCTGTCTTTTTGGCTTGGGGCCCATCACAGGCAACAAACAAGGCATTGGTGGATTAGAGGACAACATGACCTTGCCCTTGCAGACCCTTGTGCCTACCTGCACATCTGCTTATTGGACCTTTTGGAGAGCTGCCTGTTGTGTAGCTGTGCTGCCGGGCTCCTGGGATTTCTGCCTGCCTTTGCTCGACTGCAGCCCTTTCCCTTGAGCAGCTCAGTCACTGACTGACTGCCAGGAGCAGACCATGAAACATTCCTGTCCACTGTGAAGGGCAGCTCCAAATCATGGGATTTCTCAAAAAGGATGACTATGATCTTTAGACGGAGCTTGACCAGATTTACAAGTGCAGAGGTGGCCCCGTGTAGCAGTGGGATGCACTCCAGTCAAGTGCTGTTCCCTGTCCTTTTTCAGCTTAGCACTACATCAGAGCATTGGGGCTTTTGCTGCAATTATTGACCCAATTTATTAAAATGTTAATGAGAGCTGCCGACTCTGTGGAAGAGTCAGGCAGTATCTGGAAAACATCTCACAAAGAGCCATTACAGTTCCCAGTGCGTGCATAGGGTATTAGCAAGCACTTAACTGCACTCAGCCAGGCACAGGGCTGCACCATTGGAGCTGTCCTCTGCTCAGCAGAGTAGGTGGATTTGCCTGCTCTAGCATTTGGGCATTCATGTATCATCAGGAATTGTCCCAGTTCTCCACAGGAAGGACAGTGCTCAGAGCGAACCCTGCTAGCCTGTGAGCGTGGAAGTGTGTTTTGTAACTCACTCCTCGTGTCTACCCTGGATTTCAGAGGTCTACCCTAACTGTCCACCTGATGATGACCCTGATCTTTTGCATAATTCTTAGAGACCAACTTGCTCCCTACTCCAGCATGCATTTCCTTGACTCATACATATCCATGGCAAGGGGGACATTAAAAGAAACAAGACCACCAGCCCTACCAACACATAGCTGCCTCCTGTATTATGGTTCTTTGTGGGAAAGGATGAAAGGACAAACCACAGGAGGGAGAATTCATTAGGATTTTTCTAGGGCTTGGAAGAATGTACTCTCATAACAAAGTTCTCAGAAGGCAGAATAATTTATGCTGTCTGAGGAGTGACAACCCGGGAATTCTCTTTCTGCTTTTCCTTAACAGAGTTTTCTCTACCCTAGTTCCACCTAGCTCTACTGGGAGATGACATCATTGGTAATAGCAATGGAAGCTAAAATGGCCAAAGTACAACATTAACAGTAGAAAAGAACCATGTGATTAATTACGAACTGCAAATATGATGTTTAGGAGGCACAGGAGGGGAGTGTAGAACTCCTCACAGAAGGACGTTTTGAGGGTGGTGTTTGGGAGTAATGGAATGAGACAAAGGAAGTGAGAATTTTGACTGAGCAAGTGGGCAATGTACAGAGCTGTGAGATTGATTACACCAACAGTTTCTTTCCCAGGACGTGAGGTACAAGAATACACGTATTGAGTAATCGGGAACTGACGGGTGGATAAGCCCAGGGGAATGATCCTTCTTGTTAAACTTGGAGATGGCTTGGACTTTCCCATCTCTCATTGCAAGGACTGTACATTTGAGTGAAGAGAGTAACAGGACTCTCTGTGTCAGAAAGTCTTGGCTGTCTTTTGTGGTTCTCACACCCACGGAATACCAGGCTCTTGCTTGTGAAGGTACCTTGGTGGCTGCTTTAACTTTTTCCGAAGTATTTTAAAAAACTTTAGGAAATTATAAATCATCTGTGTGGGAGTGCCTACATGGAATAGTTAAAGTAAGTTTAGAAGTTGCTCTGAGCACTCAAAGTACGAGAGATGATAAGATTTTTCACGCATACAGAGACATTTTACCTCACGTGGCTGTTTGATGGTGCATGGTTTAGGATTTTGAGCGGCTTTTCTTGTGTGAGCCGCTTTTTTTACAGGGCAGAAAGATGGAACGTTTTTATATTTGCAAATCTGTTGAATCTGAGGTAGTAACAAGGGAGTCTGGTCTCAGTTACTGTCTCAGATGGTGCCTTATGGTTGTAATCAGGCAGAACATGGTGGTTTCTGATGATTTTCAGAGCAGGGTGTGTGTGCATGTGCAGAGAAAGAAGTTTTTAGCATCAGTCTGTGACTGGTGATTTCAGATCAGACCCTTTGAGGTGTCCCAAGCAGTATACAGAGTCTTTACTGTAGATGATCAGGAAATATAGAAAAGAAACTTCAGAAGAGAAAATGGAGATGGTGAGAACACAAAAGTATCAAATGTGTACTTGCTTCTGTGAAAATTCCCCTGTATGTTCCCTATACTTCTCATTTTTCATGCTAAAGGCTAGAATTGCAAATCTGGGGTCTAGAGCAAATCCTGTTTCTCCTGTGATTTCTGATCCAGGATAACAGTTCAGACAATTTGAGAAGCAAGGAAGAATAGAGGGATTTCCATCAAGCTTGACTTCTATATTTAGCACTTAAACAGAAAATTAGTAGTCCCTAAAGTACTGTGTAAGGGGTGCAGGGAACATGGCCTGGAATTGCAGGACAGCAGTGTTATTTGAGTCCATGAATGCTCTTTGACATTCCCATGTGATGGCCATGAATGATGCTGAAAACAAATTGAAAAAACAAACAGAAATCCAACAAGTTGATCTTTGTTTTTTGAAACAAAGTATTCACGTACACACTTCATCTGATGTACTTTGTGCACTTTTACCTACCTAAATTTGTCATGCATGACTGTAACTCTTCCTGACAAGAGGCAACATTTCATACTTGTATTTAGGTACCATTAGCTTGAGCTCTCCACGTCTGGGCAGCTGAGTACAAGTGGAGTTGTTTTAAGTGTAGCTGCAGAATGGGGAGAGCTGCTATAAACTTGAGCTGTCTGGCTTTTGCTGCAGATCAAGCCTGGAGCCGGAACTGCTCAGACATGGCAGTTATATTTCAGTGGAGATGTATTATTTATGAATTCCCTGTTGTCACCATATTTAAAAACATGTGAAATCTGTTGGTGTGCAGAAAATACGTCTGGGAGAGGTCAGCCAAGATAGCAAAGTGTGCGAAAATCATGGCAGACGTCCACTTAACTGCTGTAAATCAAGCACTTTCCCTGGGTTTCAGACAGATACTTGATTCTGCTGGATTTGTCATATGATGGTCTCTTAATCAAATAGGAATTTGAGGCCATCCTATTTATCTCAGCCTTATCAGAAACACATGTGCTGAATTATTATTATTATTGTTGTTGTTGCTGTTACTTATCATTATTAGGGGAAACAAACATTTCTTATGGGGGTGGTGAGGCACTGGAGCAAGTTGCCCAGAGAAGTTGTGGATACCCCCTCCCTGGAAGTGTTCAAGGCCAGGTTGAACAGAGCTTTGAGCAACCTGGTCTAATGGAAAGTGTCTTTACCCATGGCAAGGGGTTTGTAATTAGATGATCTTTAAGGTTCCTTCCAACCCAAACCATTCTACGATTCTTTTAATTGCTGAAGCAATTTGAATTGCTGTGTACAGTGTAGGAATCTTGGATCTGTGTAAATGAGTGAAGGTTAAAAGTTCGCTCTGTTGAACAAACAGGCAAATTTGTCTGAGGCTATTAAATTTAAATCACAGTTTATTACATTTCTTCATGTAATAAACTGATCATGCTGTGAACTTCTTGTATGTGGTCATGTACTCACTGGAGGGTAACAATCATTTGGCCAAATACAGTCTGAGATAAAACCAGTCCCAGAGTTCAGAGGTGTTTAGAGGAAAGGGATTGATTTGGCTCACCATATTAGCAGAGAAACAGTTGTGTAGTTGTCTGTAGTTTTGGTGAAGGAATCTGGCTCCCAGCTAAATGTAATATTTTGCATGTGCTTATTTTTAACACACTCTGAGGAGTTCTGATGCAACTTTGAAAGTATTTCAGTAAATATTAGTTTTTAATATGGAACATCTGTGTGTGATTATGAAAAGGAATGTGACAGACTTTATCTCGCTCAGTTCTCCTTCACCCCATGCAAAAATGTTGTCCCAGCTGAACAGTACAGTTCTCTTTCAGTCTGTTGTATGTACAAGAGAGAAAAACTGAGGGAGACCTGGATTCATCCTGTCTGATTTTCAGCAGTAAATGGACATCAGGTTTTCAGGAGTGCCTTAACCAGGGAGGAAGCCAGCACAGCTACTGAAAGAAACAGCTGTTTCCCTCCCTACCGTTCCTTCCCATACAGCGCCTGCCTTGCCTTGCGGCAGTGCAAGTGTGACAATCAGGTTTGTTTTAACCCAGTTCTCCCCTCTAGTTCCCCACATGCAGGCACAGCCTTGTCCGGCAGCACAAGGGAAGGGACGGCACAGGAGTGAGGATGGGCAAGGGGGCACAGAGCTGTAAATATTGCCTGCTTAAAGGTGGGAGATTACTTTAGGGCTTTCCCTATAGCCAACAAACTCTCTCATGCCTAGTATCTTATGTTATTTTTAAATTAGAATTGGTCCTCAGAAGTTGAGAAACCAGCAAGGGCTCACTAAGTCCTAGCAAAGCTGAATTGTGTTTCACGTGGGTAAGACCATGGGGAAAAGTCTAAGGTAAATATGCTCAAAACCAGCACTATTGATCCAGCGCCTTCCAATAGTAATGAACTTCACTGAAAATTACATGCAAGCACGAACCTACCTTAAAACATTACAGCTTTTAGCTAGTATATTATCCTTCAAAGTGTTAGCAGCCTGAACTTCAAATTGCCAAGAAATTTAAAGTGGGCCTATGTCTCAGTGTGAAGGCCATATATTACTTTAACAGATCAGGCATTTATTTATGATTCTTTTTGTTACATTAGGGTTTGTGAGATGGAATTCATTAATAAACTGTCACATTAATGTTTCCACTTAGCCCATTGCTGGCAACACCTGCCTTTCTACAGCATTATAATGTTAACATTATAATGACATTGAACAGGCAGACAAAAAAATACTGTGTGTAAATTAGGCTTTTTATAACTTTCTGTTTATATAGGAGCGACTGGAAGTGAGTGAGTTATATCAAGGCAGAAATTTTAAACCTTTTTCTTTCTCTGAACCGAGTCACATAAAATTAAAGCTCTTTAGAAGATGGAATTTTGAATGTCCCAAGGGAAAATTTCTATCAGTATGACACATGCTAGGAATAAAGCCTAGAAAAAATGGTCTTTTATATGAATAATATACTGAAGTGAGGGAATAAATAAAAGGAACTGGAAATTTTGATATGTGATAAACAGTATGACTTACCTTTTTGGAGAACTATATGTGAATTGGAGTAAAAGGGAATATCACTTGCTCAGAGAAGTGAGATGTAAATAAAGAAGTAGGTTTTTCCCCTTTTAGTAGTAGTATGTATACTTGCTTTGAAATCCCAAAGTATGAGTTAGATTCATGGGTGTGGAAAGGGAGAAGAATATAGAAAACTTCATGATGAAGACCTTTTCCAGCTTAGCCCACCAGGAAGATCAGATAGATGATGATTTGTGGGGCTTTTTGAAAAATGAGAAGAATCTGCTGAAGCACAAGGTTGGTGGTAAGGGAATTTGAGGGAATCAAAGCTATCCAGACTTCTGTTGAGCAAGTGGTGAAGGGAGAGTATGAGCCATCCATGTAGTGAGGAAATAATGACACTCTTAAAAGAAAAAGGGAAAAAAATCTATTCTCTAAATGAGTGGGCCTAATTTGCAACAGGAAGGATTTGGGACAGGTACTAGATAATCAAGAAAATGGAGCAAACTAAATACCGTATAAGGAGGCAGTGGGGACCACTGAGAGACAGTAAAGACTTACTAGACTTTGTCAGGAAGGACAGCTGATTCTTTCATGGGGCAGAATATGGATTATATAGTTTCTTGGGGTTGTTATCCACTGCATTTTTTTGTCATTCTGTTACTGTTACCTGCTATAAAATAAATGCATATTAGCCTACATCAGCTAATTTGCAAGTAATACTCTTTCCTTCCTACACCTTGGTCCTTTTCCCTAGAAAGGGAAGGAAGAAAAAACCAGCATGTGATAATAACCAATACACCTGCACTCAGTGTGTTACTGTACGGTACTTGGACATTAGATGTGTGAGTATGGTATAAGAACCTGAAGATGACAGAAATGCATTCTGTTATCACCAAAATAGTCAAGACATCATCCTTTTGGAATAGCATGCTTTGGAACAGTAAAAGAAACTGAATAAGATGACTAAATTCAAGCAGTGAATCCATATCTGAACCTGCATACAGATATTTCGGGTCCATCTGCCATGAAAAAAACGAGAAGAGTCTTTACATTTACTGAAATTAAATGTTGATGCATAAATGTAGATAGCTTCAAGGCTCTCATGCCTCCGTGAGATCCTTTCATAAGATGTATCTTGAAATTTCTTCACTGTGGCCATACTCTGAAGAAAATAGAAAGCTTATTTCCCCTGCAGGATATTAGATAAGAAGATAAAAACTGGTCTGTAGAAAACCTACTATTCACTACTTGAGCAGTGAGTAGAGTTAGATGAGAAAATTATTTTGAGCAACATCCTGTTTGTCCACTTCAAGCAAGTTCTTGTGTGTAACCATGAGAGCTGTCAGTCTACCCATTTAGAATAAATTTATTTCATAGCAGTTTGCCTGAGCAGTGTAAGCTTTTTGCCTCGCTGTTGTTAGACAAGCAGTTCTTTTCTGCTGAGCACGAGGTCACTTCTTGTATGTTTTACAATACGTAATATATATATGTGGAAAAAAATCCTGAATGTTAAGTGTTTGGAAGCATTTAGTGATTCAGGATTCCAAACTCAGTAAGAAATGAAAAATACAGAAATACTGAGCAAGAAACTGAGTAAGTAAGTAATTCTTACTGAGTTTGAAATTGTGAAAATATTAGTTAAACTTCACTATTAAAATATTATGAGCATATGTGGCTAAGGACTATGTCTGAGTGAAAAGTTTATAGCTATCACTCCAGTGAAAGCTGAAGGATTGTACAACCTTGGAAGGACAGCGTTCTGGGTACCTGGTGTTGCAATGTGTTGAAAATATGTGTGTTGACAAAGTTCTTTGTTGATTCCAGCTGGTGATTAGCATATGCCTTTTCCCATAACTGAGCGTTGCTCTTCCATAACTGCCTAATTGTTGGGTTTCTTTAACTCTGGGTTATCTTAAGACTATTTTCATAGGTGTGTTTTTAGGAGTGGCACGAGTCGATTGGCTTTAAAACTCCATTTTTTGTAAAACAAGGGGAATGAGGAAAAACTCATAAATCTCACCAGAAAGTAATTTATATTGCTATGTGTTGTGGGGAGTAGCCTGATACAGTGAAATTACATACTCTGTAATCAGTCAGTCATATGCACCGATAGAAACCATTTAGAAAACAATATCAAATAAAATGGTCCACATAATACCAAATAAAAACACAAAATTCCCTGTAATAGCCTTCACATCAGTTATGGGATCGATTCGAACTTCATTTTTCATTTATTCGCTTCACTGAGTGCATTTCTCTTTCTCTGACAATGTGTTTGAGTCTGGGTTTGGATGCCCAGGTGTTTTTGAGGTGTTCAGAATCAAACTGCAGTGCAGAGGTTGGTCTGGACTCTCAGGATGCTGGTGATGCAGGACAGACACAGCCTGCTATCACTGCAGGGATTCCTGGTAGAGAATGGCTTTTGGCTTGTGGTGGCAGCTGTGGGACCATCTTCTCTCTGCTGCTGGCTGGGAACATAGCCAGGGAAAAGGTGACTAGGTCCAGATTCTTAATCCACTGATCTTTTTTCCTTGGGAATGACGCTGTGGTCAAAGCTGGTAAGTTTTAAGAGCAGTCTTCAGACTGTTACACATAATGTTGGTACACGGTCTGGAGTGCACTGGTGAATCATAAACGAAAGAAAAATTTTTCAAACCTTGTTTGTTTCTGGGTGTGTTCTTTTTGGCTGTGTGGGACAGCTCTTTCTTGGACACATCTACATCTACTCTAAACATTTCTGTTGTTCTTTATTTACGAGTTAGTGTTTAAGTGGGTTATTCTTCTGCCACACTTTCTGCATTTCTGGGTCTCATAGTTGTCTGCTCTCTCTCCTTCTTTCTCTTTTATATGTGTATGTAGCCAAAAAGTAATATATTCCATAAATAATGACTTTTCTGTTTCACAGACTTACCTCTGCACTCATTATCTTCTGTCTAAACTGCAGTTTTGGTCATCATGTCAGGGATACAAGTCATCACTAGCTCAGGCTGATCCTTATTTATGTGGAGCTTTTAATCTTTCCATGCAAGCTCTTCAGTGTGTGTCCTGCTTTGGGTTTGTTCCCTATGCCAGGGCACTGCCCTTCTACTTGTGAGCAAGATTTGTAAGCAGAGTGACTTTTTCTCAGCCTGGGTGTGACCAAAGAAGACAGGTCTAGATCTAAACCTGGGTTCTGTCCCTTTGGCTACGTCACTTCTCTCTTTGTGTTTCTCCGTGCGCTGGCCATTTGGTTAAACATTACATTTCTAACCTTCCCTTTGATGGCCTATCCAAGCCTACTACCACTCATCTTTCCTCTCTGATTCATTATTGGGGTGTCAGAATTGCTGTCCATTTAGGCTGGACTTAGCTTCCTATGACCATGTTGGTGTTTGGACTCATGCTAGCTCTGATGTTTGGGAGGAGCTCTCCACAGACATTTGTTACCCCTAACAAAACCTTCCTTAAAGCTTTCCTTGTGCATTGGTGTCTACAGTGGTCAAGCCAGGCTTGGGACAGCCTGACAATAGAGACAGCATGTTCTCCTTGCATTCCTCTGTTTAATTCATACTCCTTTGGTGTGTCAGTTTAATTCTTTTTTTGGGGATTGGAACTATTTCTTCTGTCCTTGGGTAGGGTTTAGCACAGTGGGGTTTGTCTGTGGCTGAGGTTCATAGGCACGGTGGTAGCAGCAGTGTTAAGAGAATAGTTTTGGTTGTTACCCTGCGAATTCTCTGACTTTTCAGGAGCAAATCCTTTTACTCCTTTGTTCAACCTTTCAGTGATGAAAATCCAATACATACCAGTAAGACTGTCTGGGTAAGGACTGAATAACAACTTCAGTTTCTTCCCTCGAGTCTATTTGTTTTATTGTCATTTGTCTGCACTCTGTGGAGTGCTAAGCAACCTCAGTTCCTGTAGATTAAGCATTTTACAAGATTCTTTCCCCTTCTTCCAGCTTGACCTTATGATCATTCAGAAGAAGGGAAAATGGCACCAGAATAAAATAGGAAATGCAAAGTATTTGTATTATAATGGAATAACATATAGTACTGTTTATTTTAGCAAAGCTAAGAACCAGTGGAGTTCTTAAGACGATTATTTGTAATTTCTCCTGTTAGATATTTAGAGTGCTGAAATACTATATTAGTGCTGGGCACTGATGATAACTCCTTCTGGTTCCTTGGGACCTGGGAAATCATTTGGAGGCTAATTGATAAGTGGGTATAGTGGTGGTACAATCTGCTAATCCAAAAAGTCACTGCAGGCTCTGCATTTGCATATGCAAAATGAGAATGCAGATTTTTCTTTTTTTCCAGAGAGAGAGTGATTAGCAATGCAGTTTTCTCTTTTACTCCCATCACTAATCCAGAATTATTGTCCTGTAGGAAAGAAGGTTCCTTCCATTTCACCTCCTTCCCTTTCCTTCTTTTTCACCAGCAAAAGTTCGTCCTCCAAGCAACTGGACTACATGGACTCCTTAACTTGAGTGACTCAGAAGCGCCTTGAAGGCCACGTGACTTTTTGCTCAGTAGGAGCAAAATATTGGATGACATTTTGAGCAAAATGTTGGATGGCAACAGAGCCATCTGTTGGATAGCAAATGAGCAAAACATTGAATGGCAAGTACATGTTTTGAGGGAAGGGGTTTCTCTATTCCTTTCCTTCTCAGACTGTTCTAAAGCCTATTTACTATGCTCATAGGAAGATACTGTCTCGGACAGTCTTTCAGTCTGGCAGTCTGCATTGCACTACCATTCTCAGGGCCTGATCCTACAAGCTGTGGTCCTCATCTCTTTTACTGACTGTTCCCAGATGATTGAAGCTTGCAGGGATGCTCAGTACCTTGCATGATAGGACTCCTAATGAACAGTAGCTTCTTGTTTGTGGGGAATCTACACTTAAAATTTGAACCCATGAAGTTCAAAGTGAAAGAAACTTCACGAACCAATATAGTTAAACTGTGACATCTGTTGTATTTTTATAGTTGTCTCAGAAAGTCTGGGTGTTGGATATAATTAGCTGTGATATTTAAAAGACCTGTAAAACTCTGAGGAATTTGAGCTTTGGCACTTAGTATGACTTCTTATATATAACATTCTCCCAGCATCCCCACACTAACCATCAATGCTTGTTTGGTTACAGCAGGCATCCTAATGCTCGTCTCTGTCTTTCCAGTGTTCAGATTCATTCAGTCAGAGCTGAAGAAAAATCCTATGGCATCCTAAAAGTACATAAGGAAATAGGCATGTGTGCTTACTTCCACTGCTGCTTTTCTCATCAGCAAGTGGATTATGAAAGCCTCATCTTTACCAAAGAGAGGGTTTCTTCTATGGATAAGGGAAAGGCTGTAGAGGGAGAGGGCGGAATAAAAGATGTGGCAGGAACAGACACAGATGTGGTGAGAGATGAAGAATTGCAAGATCCATTCATTTTTTTCCAGAACTGTGCCTACTTATTGCTAGAGAGGCTGTCAAGAAGCACCTGCATGTTGTAGCACAGGATTTTGGAGTATCTTCTTTCTGCATGGTGTGAAACTGGAAACCTTTTCACAGCAGAAACCAGTGGATGTGTTGTGTGACATCAGCTCTGGAAGTAAAGGCTGATAAAGTGCCTGCAGAAGCTAGAAATGGACACAACAGCAGGAACTGCTAGGGATTTAGGTTTGATTATTAAAGAAATTGAATTCACATGCTGCTTGTATATCATTGAAGATCTGTGTGGATTTTGTTTCCTTGGGAGGTAGTTACAGAGCCAGGCCTCGTAACTGAGATGTCTGTAAGCAGTACATAAATCCATCAGATTTATCTAGAGAACTGCAGGTTGAGTATCCCTGTAGCCTGTATCTTGTTCTCTGCTTTTCTTTTTGATTATCTGAATAACTTCAACCTGTGATTCATTTCATGGAGGAATTCCTCACCTCCTACTGATTTGGGGTATTTTGTCCCAACTCCAGACAAGATGTCAGCGAATGCTGACATTTTTGTTTTCAACCCAAAATGATGATGAAACTGAGAAACAGGGCTGTCAGCTGAGGACATTTGTACCTCCAGCAGCTGTGGTCAATGAGCCAAGCTTGTGCAAACCCAGTGTTTAATCAGTTCTGGGGAATCTGCACATCTTGTTTGCCTGAGTCAGCTACCTAAAGGATTTGCTGATAGCTAAAAGTTTGCCTGAATCATTGGGCTGCTGGGTGCAGTAAGCATCTGTTCACATCCTGCCTGCTGTAATTAAAGAGACAGGGATGTGCCACTTAAAAAAAGAGGAGACAGCAGTGCATGGCTGGGCTGAGGATAACTCTTCTTTCAGTGTTGTTAGTATTGTCTCTTCTTTGTCCGAGTGTCAAGGCAATTAGCTGTGACTGTCCATGATGTATATAGCTGTGTTTTGGGGATTTTTAGCTCTCAACACTACTTTTTCTGTTCATAGTGAACAGAGGGCTACTAACATGATGGATAATAATTCTGTCAGCAGTGTAGGAACAGGGCCACCTGAAGTGAACTGTGGAGGGTAACAACCATCCCCCAAGAGGGACTGTTCTGCACTGAGGACCATCAGTTTGGGGCACAGGTGAATGAAGTTCAGATTACAGTAGTTCTATAGACTTCAGGTGTCTTTAGGTTGATCAGTCATCTCTTGCTGCCTAAAGGCCTTACCTGCAAACTAGGAATGATGGTATATCCCTAGTCTCAAGGGGATGAGTTGTATTGTGAGATGTCTGAGCTGCTTGGGTATTGCAGTACTGGAACCATAGCTCGACAGATGGAAGCTGCAGGGTAAAGTGGCCTCTTCTCTGGGTGTATGTACAACATGTAGTTATCTGTATGTTAATGAAAGTTTCTGCCACTGATAAACTCAACAGATTGACTCTCTTAATGTGTTGGGGGAAAAACAGTTAAACCAGATACATTGTCTTATTTGAAAATTATAAAAATACACTTAACTCAAATTTAGTCCTGATGGATAGCTTTGAGTTCCCATGGAAAGCAAATACCTTTCCTGAAGTATAAATAGCATGATAAGTCTTCCAGAGTGTGGTTCCATCTGTTTTTGTCTCCTTTCTCACAGGAAACACATTCATGAAATTGGATTCTCAGTGTTGGTAAGACACTAAGTTATTAAGAAGATAGTGTGCTTGTAGTTTTGATAGCCTGAGGGTATGAGGCAGATAAACTTTTATTAGGTCCACTGATCTAGCTAGAACAAAATAGATCCTGTAGAAGGGCTAAAGCTTTTCTGAATTTTCCTTACTGTCATTTGGTCTTACGTAAAGCATTAAATCTCCCTACTCTGAGCTATTAAGAATAACCATTGTCAGCTTTGAATAAAGCGTTTAACCAGCTTCAAAACTTTTTAAAATCCACTTGAGAATATTCCTATGATACTTTTAATTGCTTCTTCCCTACTGGGATATGAAAAAACATAATGAATCGGGGCTTGTGGTTTTGTGCTGCCTTGCCGATACTTTGCTGTGGCTGCACATGGAGCAGACAAACGCCCAAGCGCTATGACAGCCCACGACTGGGGCCTGATTCAGTCGTTCTCAGTAGAGAAATCCATCCATGGACTGCAGTGCATCTTGGATGAAGGCAATTTGCTTTCTTTTGAACTGACTCCAGAGCACGTGTGGGGAGTTAACTGAGACTAGAGGATGACACATTACCTAATCCGGTTACCATGCTGGTCTCCTGGGAGCGATGGCTCTTATGTGGAAATGATCTGCAGATTTCAGTTTGTCTCAACATGGCTATAACGTATCTGTCTGTGTCTTAGGTGAAGAAATAGCTGGAACTGTGAGCACACACAGCTGGCAGATCATTATGTATGTGAATTTCTGAAGCTGAACTTTTGAACTCTGAAGCAGAAGCCGTGCTGCTTGCTAGCTGCTGTTGGTATGGGTCAGTTGTAAATTTTGATAGCACGTGGACTAAAAAGTATTGGCATGTCCCAAGTCCTCCAAGTAATGATCCAAATCCTAAACAGGCCTGAGAAAGAACCAGCAATGATGAGACTGTGTCCTGGTTTAGACTGGGAGAAACAGAGGCTTGGGTGCTGGACAGAAGAGGAAGCCAAAAAGGTGACTTCCCAAAAAGAAGTGATCTTGAAAAGAAAGGGACCTGGAAAGAAAGAGGGGAAGAAACTGGTTGGAGTACCAATCCTGGAAATGGGTGTAGATCCTGGAAATCAGTGAACTGCATGGAGACAAATGCTTGGGGATGTGCAGGGACCATGACCAGTCATGCCTGAGGCTGGTGGCTGCACACAACTGCACAGCAAGATCTAAAAGAACTTTCTGCTTAACTTTGTCAGGCTAGCAATGATCTTTCTCTGGGGAGGAGCAGTCAAAACTGAGTGTACAAAGCTAGGAGGAGAGCAAGTGAATTCATGTGAGATAATCAGGCTGGGTAAAATCTCTCACATCTTTGGTTCTTAAATAAACTCCAGTTCCACCACTTGTTCCTGTTTACTCTGTTTTGCCAAGGACAGTCTGCTACATTTCATGTGTAGTGGGGAAGAAGTGGTCCTCTCCCATGGAATGAGAAGGACAGGCACCATCCAGGCTTGACATCTATTTTTGTCATTGTGATGTTTTTAAGAAATAAATGAATGCAGTTAATTTTAATGTCTGGGCAACACGACTGACCCAAGGGGAACAGCCTTTGTTTTCCAAATAGTTACCATTGTAATCACATCTCCAGGAAAGGCTAGAAAAGTTTGTGGAGTTTCCCTTCTGCTAAGAGTGTTAACAAGCTGTTAACTGGTGCAAACACTGTTCATTGCAATGGAAATCTTTATTCACAGAATGAGACAAGGCACAAGACCCTCAGCATTTTTGGAGAGCCATTCAGTATTGGTCATCTGGGAGGAATTTAAAGTGGGATGCTGGAGAAGAGGCAAAGCAAAAAAAGAACGTGTGGAGGTAGCTTCTTCAAACTCTTTCAGTTTTTATGGCAGGACTCTGATTGGTAAAACATTGAGGAACTTTGGAAATGGTAGCTTGTACCCTAATGTATGAGGGGCGAAAAAACCCAGCTTTTCCTGTACATAGGCAGTTATCAGAGCAACCTAGAATTCTTTTAAATCACTCCACAGCAACTGCAAAGCACAACCCACTGTGCCTGCTGTGTAGAAGTAAACTTACATACCACTTATCTGTATCTAAGCATGCCAGAAGGCTGAGGCCAGGGCCCATGTGAGCTGTATTAGAACCGATCAAAGACCAGGATGCATTAAGTTACTGTACGTGGGATCAGTGGCACCACTGGGAACCAGGGAGTAACATTGGCAGTTTACTGCTCTCTTGGCTTAGCTTCAGCCAGGTTTGACCTGTCCTTGCCTCTGTGATACAATGGAATGTTTCTCACAGGTGGCAGGTTTTGCTGGAATCTCCTTTTTCAAGCAATTCTTCATCCATAGCTGTGTATTTTGGACAGTGATACAGGAAAGTATTAAGGGCTGATGTTTAATGTTGGAATAAAGTTATCAAACACAGCTTTGAGAGCTGCTAATTAGAGTTTAGATGCAGATGAAAACCCTTCTTGGATCCCGTGCAGGGTTGAATACCAGAACGTAACTCACTGCTGGCAACCATCCCTCGGGTTTTGGCCTTTGCTGAAGGTCACAGAGAAATAGATTGCTGTTGCAGAAGATTGATGTTGCTTAGAAATGGCTTGCAGCACATTCATCAGAAGATTTCAAAATCTTCACAGAAGTGGATTTGCCACATGCTTTCTACAGTTCTCCCTCCACTAAAAATGGAAGCAGAGAGATGTAGTTCAGTGGATTGCCCACATTTCTGCAGTCAGCCAGTGGCAAAACCAGCAAGGCAATCCAAGAGTGTTGGATTTTAATAGGTCATTTGTTTCACATATAATTAAAGTAAGCCCTTTTAATAGATTATTTTTCAACATGTCCCTTTTGATGGGACCTTCTTCAAATGTCTCTCTTAGACCTCTTGCCTTCTTTAATTACTGCTTATCTCTGAGAACCTGCAACAGCTCCGTTACATCTTTGCTTGAATCTCCGTGCTGTAATTCTGTCATGGATACAACTACCTCTCTGCCCCATATCTTGCCTGGGATACTCCCAGTTTTCTACCCACGCACAGCATGGGTGACTTGGACAAGCATTCTCAGTGGTGTCCTGGCCTGCCAGTTCTCACTGGTCCTGCTTGGAGCTCTGTGTTCATGTTTGCTGTCCATGCAGCAGGTGGGTTTGCTCTCTAGACCTAACTCATGACAGCTTCCAGGAGGCATTGCAGACATCTGCTTCTTTTTCTTTCCTGTTAACCTGATCTTGGACTTTCTAGACAAAAGAGTTAAAGGAACATCAATCCGTCTGGTTTTGAAGGGAACATTTGATTTGATGCTTCTCTACAAACTGATAGAGATCGGGGAAAATGGAAGGAGAAATAGAAAAACCTCTGAAATGGGCAAGCACTTGGATGAAGAACTTGCCACGAAGTGTGGCACTTTAAAGAGAAACACAAGTCTAACTGAGGTTTATTGGGGGAGTTCATCAATGATTCGTTTATTTCTGATCTTGTTTATCATTTTAATTAGCAACCTTGGCATAAAAATTAGACTGTGTTAATGAAATTTCCTGATGACACTCCACTGGGAGACAAGTCAGAAATCCAGCCTGTCTTAGTGGTGTCGTTTAAAACCCACCTGTCCTTTCTGAACATGTATTTTTATCTGTGCTTTTTAAAATTTTTAAAAACCCCATTGCTTGTGCACCTCCCTTTTTTCTTTCACTGGACATATTAAAGGTTTAGTTTGGCCCAACTACTTGAAAAATTTACAATTTTTTAAGGTGTCTGTCAAGTTGGTATTCATTAATTTCTCCTGCCAAAACCCAAATGAATAATGTAACTTGATGCAAAAGCTCCAAATGAGGGTTACAGATAATTATTCATTCTCAAGACTTTGACTATGAATCATTTCTACTGTGCAGTCTAACTGGTTATGTAGTACCACCAGTTTCATATTTCTTTGTTTCTGATGTAAATAATTTTCTGTGATATAAAATGTGAGAGGGAACATGTTTGCATTGAACACTGGTAAGTATGACTAAAAGAAATGAAAACCTTTAGAACAAGAGTTATAGGGGCATCTAAGTGGCAATTAGAATCCTTTAAAAATTCATTCAGATTTAGTGAAATGTTGCTGGCAGTCATTCATAAAAGTAATTGCCCTGTGCACATGAAAAATTTAAATGTGGTAATTTAGTAATGAATCTGAGCTGTCAAAAGGCATTTTATGGGTAATCAGACATTCCTGAAGGCACAGCAGTGAGTGAAGAAAATTGAAAAATAACTTTGTGGAGGCAAGATTATCTGAAATAAATGTTTTTTCTGGAAGCAAACAAAGACCCCTATGAATTATTAAATGTAGTACACTGTAAGTTGATAAGGGCAACCACTGGAAGCAAATAAAGAATCAGTTGTGTCCTTATTATTGATTCAGATTAGTCATTTCAAGTCGTAGTCTTTGAGAAGTGAGTACTTCTAGATTCCCAGATACTCGGTGTGCAGATTCATTATTCAGCCCCCAGGAAGGGGAAGCAGGAACACTACATTACAGCTTGCAAATCACTTTGTCAATTTTGAAAGAGAAAGCTCAGTTCCCCTTTCATTTTACTTGGATGAAACTGCTGACTGTATTGGATTTAAATTTTGTTTCCTCTAGAATAAGAGAGGGTATAGTTGCCTGTGTGTTGTTGCAGAGCACATTAGGGACATTTTGGAAGTTTAGTTGGAGCTGCTGATGCGTTAAGGAAAAGTCAGTGCAAAGCATTGCCTTTGGATGATGTAGCCGCTCACTCCCACTCTGCAGGTGTTAATGACCTGAAATTGGACAAGAGCCTTTTAAATCTCTTATACCCCGTGTCTCTAAATCACTCTGGGGAGAAGATCTCATTATGTTTGTTTCAGTTGTGTTATTGCTGTCGCTTTTGCTCTTGTCCAGGTATTTCTGGGGGATTTTAAGGCTGTAAGACTGTTTGGGAAGAAAACTTGTCCAAAGATCAGATCCAATTGTGATTGCTGCTCTGTTCAAATACCCTTTTGCTGGAACTGATTTGCCAACTGATCTAGTTTTAAAGGTTAGTTTTGGGGTTTTTTTACCTTCTTCAGTGTTAGAATGCTATAAGGAGACACTCCTGTATTCCAGTTTATGGAGTGACTGTTTAAAAATGCTGACCTTGGATGCTATTCTGAGTCTTGAAATAAATGCCATTAGATGTCATTTTACTTCTTGTTGTTTATGCAGCTGGTATTCCTTTTCCTGATTTCTGTTGTACACTGAGTTTATTGAATGCTAAAAGGGGTCAGCTCAGCTTGTATTTCTGGTCTGCTTTAATTTATGGTGTAATGGAAGGATGTTTTCAAAAGAAAACAAGGAGAATTCAAAACACATTTCTGTTGATGTGTGGATTTTTTCATCACAACTGTTTGTGCCTTCTTTATTTGTTAAAAAGCTTAAGTATGGGCTTGGATCAACATGACAGGTTCTCTTTAGTGCTGTGAGAATGAATGTAAAATCTTTTGGAAAATTTCTACCATAAAAAGTCATTAGATGTAATTAGCAAAATAATATCTCTCATGAGAAACGATAAGATGAAATATATAATCTGGCAAGAAGTACCTCACTCCAGTGTTAAAGTTTTTCAATATTGTCTCTTTTTCCCATAGATCATTTAGAAGATAGATCACCACTTGGAATGGGCCACGATATCCAGTCTGTGTTCTTATTCTGCACTTTGGAACAGGGCCCTGCTCTTTTGTCTCAGCTATCTGGTAAGTCTCCCCACCCCAGGCAAGTAAATGAGAGAAAGCACCTTGAAGATAATTCCCTTTCATCTATAGCTGTAGTGTTTGGCCCTTTTAAGGTCTGCAGAGCTATAAAACATTTGATTATCCCCAAGGGTGGGGGAGGAGCTGAAGGACATCTCTTGATTTTGGTGAAGCATTGATGAGAAAGAACAGTGAAACAGAAAGATTATTTATAGAGGATACCTGCCAAATCAAACCCCAAACTTTAATTACATCTGTGTTTAATAAAGATTTAAATGTAGTATCATCTTCTTATTTGACTTGTTAGCATTTTGCCTTTTGTCCGCAAAACCTGGCACATGCTGATGTGATTGACTATGAGTAAGAGCATGGATTGAGCCTGAAAATCACTCAAGGACATGATCTCATTTAACACAGCCTTTCTAAATCTGTTGTGGTTTGGTCTGCTTGTGAAGCGTTCACTGATGGTCACAGATTGTTTGGTGTCCTGAGACTGCCATGGTCAGAAAGGGAGACTCAGTATGTAAAGGGACTAGGGAGTGGACAGAAACTTGTATGGGAATTGAAAGGTTGCTCTTGGTGTATTTGTTGTGTTTGGGGTTTGATTTCTGTCCGTTCAGGCAGAATGATCAACACTAGCACTTTACAAATCCAATGGAACCTCATAAGTAGTCTTGTCACTTCAGCAGAGATTGCAAGGAAGTCCCGCTGGGCTTGAATTCTTCTTTCTTTTAGATACTCTTTATCTGGGTCAGGGTTGAAGTTCTAGCTTAGAGCACTGCACTTCCCTGTCATTGCTGTTGGATTGACATAGATTTTCCAGTTTCTAGCCCTCAAATGCTGCAAAACAGTGGTGTCCTTTAGGATTTCTCTAAGGTCTGGCAGAAGCCTCTGTGTCTGCTTTCAGTCCACGTACAGGGAGTTTAATAGGCAGTTTCTTGCTACAGAATTAGGCCTTTCATTTTTTCCTCTCTTGTCCATCAGTGTTACATTGCTTCAGCAGGTTGGTTCCTCTTTGACCTCCCATCTCACCTCCATCTCCACTATTCATTTTGGTCATTTGAAATCTAGTCCCAACTATTGATGCAATGCTGTACTAAAAATGACTTGTGGCTCCCTGGATGGCAGCACTCACATCTGTGCTTATGGCACAAGTAGCTGGATGCAGGTGTTCAGGTAAGAAGGATGGGAGGAGGGCCATGCATTGCTTTCCTCCCTTGGACACTGGTGGCTAAATGAGGGTTGGGGGGAATCACAGAGCTCTGAAATCATAGAACTCCCTTCCCATCAGAGACTTCAGTCAAGGTTTGAACTTGCATGGTCTGCAAATTCCCTTTCTTTTCTATGCTGGCTGATAGCAGGGTGTTCTTTTACAGTAGAAGGATGCACTTTCTGTCCTGTGGCTATTTGCTCTTCAGTCACTATTAACTGGAAAATTGGCAGGACCTTGACAAGGTAGCTGGCTTTCCTAAAGCTCATCCAGGTATATGCTCTGATTTTTGTGAGCAAATACTCAATGCAGTTTTCAAACTCAGTTTATTCTTGAATAAGGGCCAAATGAAATGCTGTTCAAAATTGGAGCTGGTTTGTGTTGCTTTCCTCAGAGGAATGTATCTGTTCTGGATTGGGTTTTTTTTCTGCCGTTGGCACATTTGTTTGTGTTGCAGAGGGAACTGGGTATGTTATGAAGCTAAATCTTTCCTACCAAGCAGCAGCTCTGGCTCAGCTTTGGTAGTTATTTAAAATCTCAGAAGAGAATCATCAGCTGCTCCACTTGTACATTCAAACACACAAGGTGATATGCTAATTGGGCTTTCATTAGTGCCTGACTGACGTCACCAACAGAGTAGAAAGGGGGCTAAGCAGATGAAGTACTTTTCCACTGTTGAGCTCGTACTGACGCAGCTATGTAATATAGCTTTTTTTTTTTTTTAATTTGGAGCAGTTCTAATTTTCTGTGTGACTGCATCTGTGCACTGTAGCATTCAAATATCGCCCTGGTGTATTACACTCAGAGCTGAGCTTTTTTATGAAAAAGGGAACAGAGGCTGTGAAATTCCCCCCCCCCCTTTTTTTTTTCCCCTTTAGTGTTATTACTGTCTGGGATAGATTCAATTAGATTAGATGAGTAAAATTTCATGATGTGACTCATCAGTGCTGCTCACATATGAGTACATAGCTGCATATTCAGGCAGTCTGTCTCCTCTGAGAAACATAGATACCATGGATAATAAACAGCTGCATGTCATTTAATGAGCAAGTGAGAGGCACAGCCCCGCTTTTCCAGGAGGGTGTCCGCCGTGTGAGCTCAAGCAGAAAATGTAGCTGAATTGAAACAGAACCTGTTCTTTTTTCAGAGCTGCCAGAAGATACCTTTGCAAACTGAGAAGCTTTTACATAGCAAACAGCTTTAGCAATAGAGTATGTGAAGGATCTATATCACATAGTGGGATATGGTACTGCATCAAAATCTGTGGAGCTGCACTCAGTTCCTATTTTGACCTCCAGGGGGGAAACACTTCATCTCTTTGTGCCTCACCAACCCCATCACGTATACAATAAGGACAATATCTTCCTTTATAAGATGTTTTGCTATGACAAGTCTAAGATGAGCTAAGTCTGCATCTTCAGGAATTAAAAAAATAGATTTTGGTCATGATAATTACTAAATATAGCTTAAGAAGGAGTAGATTTGCTTGATAAGAAACCATTTTTACTCAGCTCTAAATTAAAAAAGTTGATACTTATTAAATTCAATTAAATACAGTTGCTATTGCAAATGGAGGGTTGTGAGTGGGAGAAATATTTTTGTCATGTAATAAATTAACTCAAATGTAATAAAAAGGATAAAGACAGTAGGGAACTCTGACGTTGAAAAGGCCATAGCAATACCATAAGGTTTGTTTCTTTTTTAAAACAGAAATCGAGACTGCAGAACTATTTATTGCTTTAACTTCAAAAAATAGTGACAGCAGGGACCTTGTTAAACTGGGACACATATTTCAGTGACTAGAAACCTATTGTAATCACAATTACAGAGATATGATCTAGGGCTTTGGTCCATATGTCTGTCTTAAAGGGGGTTATTAATGCTGTTGGTTTGCATCCAGCTTGCAGACAAAGATACTTAACTAAATATTTTCTTTTTGCTTCTGTCATTAGCCTGAGTGCATAGACAAAATGGCTGAGACTATCTTGTTCCTTAGTTCAATTATTAGACCCCTATTGTTTCTCAAGTATAAAAAAATCTGACAACAGAGAAGGAAAAATTATTCCAGAGCCTGTCAATGGGATGAACAAATGAAATCCATCATGAATTTAAATGCAGCCATGTATTATAATGTCCTGCCTTTCACTGAACCTTTTTCCTATGTAATGTTTATATTTTTTTGAAACATATGGACAAGGACAAGTTCAAGGAGTTACTGAATTCTTTGTCATGAGTTCCTATTGTAGTTCATTTACTTCTCATCCATCTTGTTAGGGAAGAGCTAGGTAAGGTCTTTATTGAGGAAACATGCATAGTGGGGGTGCAGTTTACAACTCCTTCCACTCTTCCAAGCAGAATCAAATCCCTGGGTAATGACTGAAGGAATCGAGCCCAGTGACTGTGCTGTGGCTATGCACAGTAGTAGCAGCAGACAGTCCACTTGCAGGTGTTCTGTTTACTTCATTTCTGCCTAGGAGTTGTTCATGAATTGCCTGATGATTGCTTTCACCAGGGTACTTTGAGTCCTAGGAGACATGACTGTTTTTTGGGACTGTAGTTTCAATTGTCTGGGATTTGTGAAGGTAAACGCAGGTCTTTAACAGAAATATGTAGAAATAGAAAGAGATGTGCAGGAAATGACCCCAGCCAGCAGGGATGTATTTTACTCTTTATAAATGGAGTTCTTCCCAGGAGAAGCAAAAATTGCTGTTAATGAAGACGATCTTCCTTAATAATCTCTTTTTCTCATAAAGCAGTGACTATTAAAAGGGAATGGCTGTTTGTGGCCCAGAAAGCAGCTTGTTTGCCCACCAGATGGAGCTAAAAAAAAAAAAAAAATCTATCCAGGCTGGCTGGGATAGCCAGAGTACTCCTTGATTTCCTAACCTGGGGTCCTGCAGTGTACTTAATGCAAGGGTTTATTGCCCAGTCTGTGACCGTCACTGCAGCTCCCTGCTCGAGGGTGAGGGCAGCCAGGCTGTGCTCTCCCAGGAGGTGCTGCAGGGCCACGGAGGCTCTGGGTGCCTGTGTTTGCCCTGCTATGCTTTAGAACATCAGTGTTTCCATGTCAGTTTATGCTCTTTCTTTCCTGTAACTGTTATTAGTGGTAAAATTTGCTGAGGGGAATAGGCATGGGAGGTCCTTAGGACAGCAGAGGAAAGGTGCTGTGTCAAGGATGCTGGTGGTATCGAGCCTTGTGGGAGGGCCCTTTGAAAGGTGCCTTTGAAACTACATTTGAAAAGGTAGTTTACAGAGACTTTGGTGTTCTTTTGAGTTGTGCTGTGTCTCCCTGTGTCACCTCTGAGGAGACAGCAAACCTCACTGGTTGTCTTGTTTAGGGGACACCATGGGAGCTCAGGGCCATCCATGCCCCCCCTGTCCCTGTTCCTTTTTCTTTTTAAAAGGAACCTGCTACTAATGGTTTATACCTGAGGCTTAGTAACTGTGGCAGTCCTTGTGTGCTCTTCTGGGTGAGCGCTCCTAAAAGCTGACAGCCAGGTGTGAACCCACATAAGGAAGAGTTTATTTAAAATAAGATTAAATAGTGTGGGAAAGGAGGGCAAAGATAATTACACCAAGCAGCCAGGTATTTAACTTCTTTAGCTCTTTTTTGGCTGTTTATCTAGTTTGTCTCAAGAATTTTATTTTTGTTTTTGATTAGTGGTGTCATGATTGTTGGTTACATCAGATGCTTATAACAAATTGGCTTTTAAAGGTTTTTTCCAAGGTTAAAATGGAGTGGAGAGAAAGGTTTAATTGAAAAAAGATTGTTTTTGTAATTAAAATTACTTGTCAAAGTAATTTTGACAAATCTGCTTAGTAGTGAAGAAAATAATATAAATGGCTTAAACACTACAGATAAGGAAACATAACAAGGAATAAAGCAGCTTGTGCACTGTTTTATAGGAGATTTCATTGAGAATAATCAGGAATGGAGTAATAGGAGGACTTAATTCACCTATGCTTGAGGTGAATTAAAACAGGTAAATTAGGGTTTGTCTCTTAAAAATCCTACTCTAGACTCCTGGAGTAGAAGTCTTGTTTAGATATTTTGTTCTAGAAGTAGTTTTCCTTTTTCTCTCAAAAAAGATACTTGCCTCTAGCAGAAGGACCTGAGCATTTTTATGTGCAATCAAAAAGATGGCTTAATTAGCCATATCGGAGATTGAGTGGGATAAATCACATGGCTGAATGATGCTGTGAAAGGAAACAGCATGCAGGTGGAGGAGGTGAGGGAGGAGGAGGCAGGTTAGGGAGGCTGTGGGGTTGTTCATGGAGCTACAGTGTGTTGGGAGCTGGGCCAGCAGGAAGTTTCAGGGTAAAGAAGAAAGGTCGTGTTGTATTCCCTAGAGTTGGCTGGCAAATCAGAATAAAGCTTTTGTCTGAACAACAAGCAGATGTCAGGGAGAACCATTAAATATTTTTGAGGGATTTTTTTCCCCCGTGGGTTTAGTTTTTAAAAAATTCTTAGCAATGATCAGGCAGATCCTACAGCTAACCTTGGTGAGAGTAGATAACAGCTCAGGTTAAAATAGGGAAATAAGTTGGGGCAATTGAGGTGTTGAAAGGGGAATGGCTGACTCAGTAAAAATCCATCAGGAATTGCTTCTCAGAACTAGGGAAGGATGGGTGAGGTTTCAGAGTGGGGCAGCATTTGAAATAGCTTTGTAAATGGAAGCAGTGGGCTGAGGGGAAAAGCAGAGAACTTCAGTTTTAGAAGAACACTGGAATGAAAAGTTTAAAACAAACCATCTTGAATACAATGAGATGTTAATACAGCCAAATGTGTTAAACCATGACAACAATCTTAATTTCTTTACACATTTAGATAGCAGACCGTGTCAATAAGGAAGTGACAACTCGTATCTTCACTGCAGGAGAGCTTCTTGATAGTATCTTGAATGACATTGTTGTAAACTAAAGGCACACAAAATGAGAGTATTATTGTGGGGAGAGTCTTGAAAAGCCTGTGAGTTTGTGTTCAAATGGGGCCATGTATGGGATTCCTTAGGAGGGTGTGGTAAGTCTAGTTCCTGTCAGTTCAAAGAGCAGTGATTTGTGCAAGGAACTAGAAAATATAGGTATTGCATTTCTAGGCCATGCTCAGTTGGAAAGGCTGCAAGCGTTTGGATGAAAGGATTAACATTCAAAAGAATCTTGACAATTAGAAGAACTCATTTGAATTAAGTGGGATTCAGTTCAAGGACAGGCACAGAGTCCTATGACGAGGTATAAATTATGTGTGAGATTAAAAGATAATGAACGGTTTGCTGGCAGTCTCTCAAGGAAGGATGTGGGGTTATGGTGAATAACAAACTGAACAGCAGTTGAGGCTCTCATAGTGGTGCAAGGTAACATCAATAAGACCATAGCCTGCAAAACACCACAAACAACCTTTCTGCTGTTGTTGGCACCAGTGCAGCTGCAGCTGGAGCCTTTTGTCTTCTTTCAGGCCCCACATGAAGGCTTGGAGTGAGTGAAGATCAGAGATCTGGGGAACACAGGCAGTGAGGAAAGATTGAAAGGATTAACCTGTTTAATCTAGAGACAGGATAGCTTCATAGCTGTGAGAGTTCATAAGATAAAATAAAATGGCTACCTCAGAGAAGGAGGTATGCTCCGTGTGTGGTGCAGAGAGCACAACAAATGGTGGGCTTTAACTCCCTTGGAGGAAAACTATTAGAAAGTGGGAAAAGCTTTCTAACAGCAGGGCTGCATAAACAACTTGCGTACAGGTTTTTAAGAAAAGGATAAATAAGTTTCTGAGAAAAAGGTTATGGGTGCTATTGCTATTGGAATGGGTCAGAGAATGTGTAACACTGCCCTTGATGCTCTTTCTAAACTTGTTTTCTGTAGGTGTCCTACAAAAGAACCACAGGCATCTCTCTGGGCACCATAGGCACATGAGAACACCCAGTTTTGTGTTTTGTTTTGGTCAAAAAAAAAAAGCAGTTGTGACCAGAAAAGGGGAAGCACCTACTGTTCCTAAACTGGTGGGAGACATTCAACCCTACTGCAGAACTTATTGTAGTAAAGGCGTGGTGAGGCAAAGAAGAGAATGAGACTTTCTCCTGCTGATAGCTGGTCTGTGCAAGAGCCAGGTGCTTCTGCCAGTGTCTTTGTTTCTGTGTAGTCATGGTTGATTTTTAATTAATTAATTAATTAATTTGGAATCTTAAATCTGGGTGCTGCTTTGCAGGATCAGCTCCAGAGTTCTGCCGGGCACTGTGCATGGCATGTGACAAAGCAAGCTAAAAGCAAGCCAGTGTGTATTATGTGAAACTTCAGGTTAAAACATGCCTCTCTGCTGGATTTCTAAATCTTGGAAAGGTAGGATGTTCTGCTTGAAATCACAGAAAATCCCAAATGGACAAAAATTCAGTATTATTTTTGAAAATACGAAGTGTTCTTTAGTTATGCAATAGATATCACCTTGATTGTGATTACATGAATCAACATTAGGCCCTAATCAAATAGTTCCTTATAATCCTTGTAGGCAAGATGCTAACAGTTACAAAGCTCTGATAGAAGTAAACACTAATCTAACTGATTATAATGACATATTCCAGTGTGACTATAGCTATTTTACAGATGATCTGTTGTACTCTGTCGCTGTGTTGAGAGAATTTAATCAACTCTGAGTAGCTGAAAGTGCCAGCCTTATGTATTGCTGGACTCTACTGGTAGCTTGTTATTCTGTGTACTTTGGATAGTAATTTGTCTTTATTTATTTTTTTTTTTTGAAAATGAGGTACAGACAGTAGAAGAGGTATATTTATAAGAGGAGGTTAACTATATTTGGTAATTGGAATAGTCTGAGAATCTTGGATTAAAAATGCAGTGAAAGATATGGAAATCAGTTTTCTTCCTCCTGGTTTGGGGGTACCATCATTCTGCCTCACTTTTTCTGTATCCTGTGTTTAAAGGGGAAGAAAAATGATAGTGGTTGTCTCAGGTAGATTGTCTGGTAAATGGAAAATGATTTTCATTTAAAGCAAATGATTCACCAAGTCTCTTTAGCTGGGGCCATCATCTTGGATTGATCTTTTGTATTTCATACTGGCTTGCTAGGAGAAAACAACCCTTGTGCAACGTGAAGCAAAGAAATTCAGGATGGGCCTTTCTTTTTGTTTGTTTTAATCTATAGTATTAGTTTATGAAAAAAACATTACTGCAGTGCTAAAAATATTGCCAAACAGTCCTTTTACATGTAATCAAAAAACTCTTCTTCTGATAGTAATCCATCAGTCTAAATAATTACATTGCTTTTGATGATGGTGAAAAAAGGAGTATGGAAACAAAGGACTGTTTTGTTTTGAAGGATGACTGTAATTACAGAGTGAAGCTGGAAGTGTATGAAAATCAGGGAGGTGGAGAGATTTCATGTTTGGTTCCCACTAGAAGAAATTTGGTAGATTGATAATATTTCTCTGGTCAAGGAGGACATACTGTAAGAGAAGGTTTTCTTACAGTATTTCAGGAAATTGGCTTCTGGCATAGTTAAGTCAATGGAAGTTGTACCACTGACTTTATCAGAGTGGTACTTACGGCCAGGAAAGGCATAGAAGTTATGGGGAAAAGGGCAGCATGAAGATATGAAAAAACTCCACCACATTTTATGAACCCCCAAATTGTCATTTTTAGTTTGCTCTCAGTTAAGCCTCTATGCACCCACAATTTTCTGTACTGTTTTCTATATCCATATGACACAAATGGCACTGTGTCAGGAGTTGTCTTTATTATACACTATGTGCAGGAACTACTGTGTCTCAAACAAATGAGTGAGTGAGAAGCAGAACTATCTTTCTACATGCTTTTATGAGTCTTTCTTTGTATTTAAAATGCAGCCTATGCTATCACGGTGAGATAAGAGACTTGTTAATTGCATATGTGTTCAAGTGTGGCTTGGAAATGCTAAGTAAACTGGACTATTTCAAACAAAATGCAGCAAAAGATTTAAAATTTAAATTGCAATGTGGAAAAAAATGTGGTGGGGTCTATTTCAAAAGGAATGGCTTAAAATAGGAAGTGGTTAGAAGCTGGGATTGGAGCTCTGCAGAGCTGCGTTTGGGTCCTGGCTCTGCTGCACACTGGATGTGTGGCAAATTTCTTCCTCACTTGCTCATGCATCTCACCCTTCATTTTGACTTTATGCTCCTTGGTGTAGGCACCAAGTCCCAGTGTGAGGATTTTGGTGTGGAGCACAGTGGGGGCTCTTCTCATCTGAGGCCTCTTCTCTGATTGCAGAGATAGTTTGAGGATAAATGATGATAATAATCAGTATCTGAAATTCATTCAAGAACTCATCCAACTGATTGAGTGTTTTGGGTTATCTGGAAAGATGTCATGGAAAAGAATTTTCCAGTGAATGAGACTTGTGTTTACCCTGTACCATCCAGCTAAGCAGCAAGAAGTTAGGGCTATCTGAAAGTGAGCTTGAACTGATTGACAGTAGCAACTAGAGAGTAAATGGCACTGCCCATCCCTGTCTGCCTTTTGCACTGCAGCTGAAAATGATTCTCTCAGTCTGTTATTCTGAAGTTAGCACACAAACCTGGTTGAATAAACACAACAAACAGTGTTTTCTACCTTTGAAACTGGTTAGGGAAGGAAGGATAATACAAACTGTTTTGATAGGGTACAACTAAAAAGTGAATAACTGAGTGGGAAAGCTATGAGGACATTCTTGGCCAAAACCTTGTTATGTGCTAAGGTAATACAAACACAATCTATAATGGCAACTTAAAATCTACAATCACTTAAATGTCATTGCTTCAAATAGGCCTAAATGGGGACACAAGGTCATTCCCACTCCAGAACGCTGAGAAGCTTTGGAAGATGGTATTAAATATGCATCCAATTTCAATGCTTAGATATTTCTGTTTCCTGGCCCTACCCAAGATCCCAAATGTGAATGTTCATCAGATGCAGTCAGTTTAATATAAGTATTCTGGCTTGATGGCGTATATAATCTTGATTTACCTTCACACAACAGCATGGATGATGAAGGATCCATGCTCTAACTAGACCTCTGTAGAACATTTCATGGTTGTAAATGATTTTTGTAAATCTCAGCTGATAATGTTTTTTTCCATTCTCTGTGGAATACAAGTAGGTGGGAGGATAAACAGAACTGTTGTGCTGGAAATCATCCAGTTACTGAAACAGGGATGGTGCAAATGTCTCCTGACACATGTGGATGGAAATACTTCTTTCCCGAGTCTTGTGACTAGAAAATATTTTTGAGTTATATACTGCACATTCAGTACTTAGATTGGTGCACAGTACACTGATGTTTCACAATACTGACACGTGCAGAACACTTCCTCTTCTGTACCATGACTTTTCAGGCATATTTGATTTGCAGAGATCTAGTTCTCTCTCACACCTTATCTAAGATGGCCTGTTCACACTGTCACTACTTGTGTTGGATTAAGTAATAAGACCAAGCTAAGACTAAGACCAAGCTTTCTCAGTACCAGAGATTAAAGATAATGGTGAAGAGATTGCTGTAGTTTTAACTACAGGAGGTAGAGACATGATTGTGTTCTCTGCCCAGCAAGATACTTTCTTGATTAGAAATATCAGGTAGTCTAAGAAAGAAGAGGATTTCTAATTATAAGCTGGTAGTAACTTAGTCTCTGTCCATAAATCATCTGTACTCAAATAATTATTCTCTTTCTCAAATAAGGAGTTAATATCAGTCTAGAAGTAATACATCTTTCTTTATGGATTATTAAATTCTTTATGTGTTACTTTGAGACTCCAGCTTGGTTAACTTGAGGAAGATTTATCAAGGAGAGGCATTGGATAAATCTGATGATATTATCTAGATATGTGCCTGATCCAGTCCAACATGGTTAGGTAATAATTGATAACATTTTTTTTTTCAGTGTCTTGTGTTTGTTTGGATTCAGTGTTATGACTTGGTATTACCCAGTCTAATTTCTTGATAAAGTTAATGAAGTTATTTAAATGAGAGCCTGGAGGATTAGCTAATGTAGAGGGACTCTGCTCACTATTCTCCTGTTTGAAGAAAAAAAGCCCTTGATAAAATATGTATTTTTAACAGGCTCAGCCTCTGACGCTGTTTGAAATGGTGATGACCCTGTTGATCCTACATTAATGAAGAATTATGGTAGCCTACTCTTGGATGGATAATTGAAATTTAAAAAGAGGCTACAGTGAGGCTTTTGCATCCTTGAGACATAGCAGTTTGCTACTTCACAGAGAGATTAGCGAAGGCACAAGCTGCAACTAAAATGCCCCAGAAAGACTGAGGCTTTGTAGCAAATCTGTGCCTTGTGAGGTTTTCTACCTCCCCAATTTCTGTTATTGTAGGGTCAAACAAAAAAGAATGCTGTGATCACAGTCTCTTTCTTTTGCTGCCACTTAGGCCAGAATTTTGTAGTCTTCTAAACATGGATGAATTTACAGCATGCCCATACTTGTGTCTTCCAGGTTGATTGGTGAGGTTTGTATAGATTTATGGATAGAAACAGAGCTATTTTAAATTCCTCACTGTCGGTATGTGGTTACATTTATTTGACTGATTCTGTAATTAAATGGATTTACATGAATTACAGACAAATTACTTCAAGAAGCTACAAGGAGATGGTTGGTTAGAGCTGAATTTTATATTGCACGCTTAGTGGTATTTTATGAGCTCTTCTGTGGAATCTAGCCACATGTTAAGATTTAAAAAGGGGCATTGACAACAATTGGGTTTTTCTAGCAGTTGTACTACCCAGTGGTAGTTGTGTACACGTTTATGAAAATAAATGGCGAAAATTTATGAAAATTAGGAAAGGTTAATTTTAAAAGAAAAAGAGTTGAGCTTGTTGTTAAAGAACGCTCAAAACAATAGGTAAAAAAGGAACTGCCAAGTAAACCGAGAGTGACCAGTACTTTTAAGAAGGCTCTAGGTTTTAAATCTACGTCTCTTAAAACTATAATGAATAGCAATTCTTGCAAGTTTTAACTGCATGTTTGATTTTTTTTTTTTTTGGTGATATAATGTGTGTACTGTTGATTAAATGAATTTAATTCTAGCTAGGGATGAAGTGACTAGTCCAGTGAAAACCTATTTTATTTTTATCGTCTATGTGGTGAATCAGTTCAGAGCATATTTTTCCTCCCTATCCCTGGAGAGCTGTCTATTTAAGCATACATGTTTTTTCTCCCAAGTATGCTCTGAAATATGTTTTTTTTCAGTATGGGCACTTTTTTCACAGTATTGTTTTGATCTCTTGATAAGATCAATTTCGTTGGTTAATCAGGTTGGGAAAAATCATGATGTAGAGAAATGCAGCGATAGAAAATGGATCTGCAGTAAGATTAAGGGCTTGGGAAGTACTGCTGCTTGCTGTACTGATAAACAAAAATCTTTTAATTCCCAAATTTAAACAAGATACATGTTATAGTCACATCTGCCTTAGAAGATATTTTTTTCCAGCATGTGAACCAAAACCACAGTTTTTTAGGGCTGAAAACGAAAGTATTCTTATTATCAAGAATAAGGTTTCATTATTGAATATTTATACTTCGACCCAACTTGCTATCTTATCAGAACAGCTGAAGGGCTAGTGCGAGGCAACAGCACAGTTTAATCTGAAAGTGTGTCTTAAGATATTTTTTACTGTATTAACTGGTTACCAGAAAATCAGCCTGGTCACTGATGTACTCGGGAGTGTCAGAAAAGCTCAGTTTGGATGTGGCTGTGGGTGAGGGAGGTGCTGCTACCCATGGTGCTTTCAGTTGTTCACACAACTTGTACAGTCTGTTCACCTCAAGCCTTGCCTTTGACTACTGCTGAGTGGACAGTTAGCTTAAATGGGAATTGCAAACACATGGCATGTATTATATTTTGTTCACGGTGAAATCTGGGAAAACATTTCATAGTGTGACCTACCTCTTCGGTGTCTTCATTTTTCATCATCAGCTTGATGCATCTCAGTTCTGTGAGCTTCTGAGAGCATGGACCAAGATTTAATGCATGTTCTTCATGGTTCTCCAAGCTGTGTTCTTCTGTTTTAATTAAACACTTCATCTATAAGATTGAAAAATAATTATATCAGAAGAAAATAGCTTCCCTAGGGATTCTTTCTGCTGCTGCCAAATGCTTTGTAAGACATCACTAGGATAGCAGTGCCAGGATGATGTATGGAACTAATAGATCAGCATGATGAGATGGAGCTGGAAAAGAGAGGGTTGGATTTTTAAGAATATCTGTCTTCCTTCATTTGGATTTCTAAGTTAATTTCTTTGTAAAGACCTGGCCAGTGTGGTCAGATTTATACAGAGCAATTAGAAGAACAAAATATTTCAAGTGGTTGAGTTCATTAGCATGATAGGTTCTTGTGTAATTTTTTCCACGGCTATTGACATGGCTTAGGAGCCTTTAGCTCCATTCCCAACAGCAGTAAAGGAACTGAGTTTTATGGACTTACATCAGTGCACATCATTTTAAGCTCATAATACTTTGACTTCTGAAAATGGTACATAACACTCCTAAGTGCTTATGAAAATGTGGTGATAATTCTCACTAAAAATCAGCAGGATTTAGAATTACAAAAGGCAAAGTAACTTCTGAAAATTATACATTACTACTTCACATATTCAGGAAGCTATAGCTTATGTGTCAACCTTGTTTCACTCTAAGAACATCAGAAGTTTTTCTTTTTTTTCTTTTTTCTTGGAGGACTAGTCATACTACCCCTCATCTGTTACTAGGTTTCTCACATGAGGATGAAATGTGAAGATGCAGTCAAAATTTGCTTTTCATTTTCAGTGAAGTCTTATTTTAGTCAAAGTAAGAAAGTCCAGTTTGGCCATGTATTTTCTCAGATCACATTTTTTTGCAGATCAGCAGGCCTTTGTCCATCATCAGAAATTTCCCAAGAGCCACAGCACTCTTTTATCATTACTGTTGTACTCAAATGTAACCCATAATTATTGATGATCTAGAAGAGGGGATTGAGTTTACTGTGAGATAATTTGCAGATGGCACCATGTTGGATGGGAGTATTGATCCGCTAGGAGGGTAGGAAGACTCTGCAAAGGGATCTGGATTGATGGGCCGAGGCCAACGGGATGAGGTTCGACAAGGCCAAGTGCCAGGTCCTGCACTTGGGTCACAACAACCCCATGCAGCGCTACAGGCTGGGGGCAGAGTGGCCTGGGGATGCTGGTCAACAGTGGCTGAACATGAGCCAACAGTGTGCCCAAGTGGGCAAGAAGGCCAATGGCATCCTGGCTTGTATGAGAAATAGTGTGGCCAGCAGGACCAGGGAAGTGATTGTCCCTCTGTACTTGGCATTGTTGAGGCTGCACCTCGGATCCTGTGTCCGGTTCTGGACCTCTCATTTCAGAGAGGACACTGAGGTGCTGGAGCATGTCCAGAGAAGGGCAGTGGAAGTGGTTAAGGGTCTGGAGCATAAGCCCTATGAGAAGCGACTGAGAAAGCTGTGTGTTTAACTTGGACAGAAGGAGGCTCAGGGATGACCTCATCACTCTCTACGACTCCCTGAAAGAAGGCTGTAACCAGGTGGGGGTTGGCCTCTTCTCCCAGGTAACAAGTGACAGGACAAGAGGAAATGGCCTTAATCTGCACCATAGCAGGTTCAGGTTGGCCATCAGAAAGAATTCCCTCACAGAAATGGCTGCTAAGCATTGGAATGGGCTGGCCAGGGAGGTGATGGAGTCTGGAGGTGTTCAAGAAACGACTGGACATGGCACTTTGTGCCATGGTCTAGTTGACAATGTGGTAGTGAGTCAAAGGCTGGACTTGATGATCTCAGAGGTCTTTTCCAGCCTAAATGATTTGGTGATTATGGTTTTAGGGACCAGCTGCAGACCATTTCTCATTACATCCTGCAAGTCCTGTCTCTATTGCTTGGTTGACATGTTGTCACTTTTTGTTAAAAACAAACTTGCTTTGTGTCTTCATACACCAGAGAGTGCCAAATGAAAGGCACAGATTACAGGAGAGCCTTTAAGTGCATACACATGGACAGCATCTTCTGAGCAAATGTTACTGAGACTGACTCTCAAAACTCATGGGCAGAGGGCTTCCAATAAGCAAATAATATAAAATACTTCTTGTCATTTATAGTGAGATTAATCAGTTAAGAGGCTTTTCAAATTGAGGATGCCCTTTTCATGAGCTTTGAACCCAAATCCTGGAGTCTTAACAAATCTCACTGCAGGCAATAACAGCTTTGGAGCACAAACATGTCTACACAGTAGATAAGATTAACTGATTAATTTAAGCTCATAAAACAAAGGTCCTGTTACCGTAAAAACTTGTCATGGTTGATTTTGAAGGTCACTTTCTGCTATGGCAACAGAGAAGCTGTGCTTGTGAAAGGAAGAATCATAACTGAACCAACTGGGAGAACACACAGAGGCATAAAAACCTGCACTGGCATTTACTGAAGGTATCAGCAACCCCTTTAGAGAACACACAAGATGGGCCCTTCATCCCCATCTGATCTGACTGGTTTATGTCTCTGATTATGTTTACACTTGGCTGTTTTCTGCTGAAGTTGTGCTATTGCTCAAGATAAACATGAAATTACTGGTTAGCCCGGAGTAGTTGAAGTATTTCTGAAGCATTTGGTGAAATACATGGACAATCAGAAACCACAGTGCTTTGTTGTATCAGGTTGGGATGTATTGCACAGAAGGGAGAGAGCTGTCCACTGATGCACCAGGACTGCTGTTGGTACTTCTTTGTATGTGTGCATGGGACTTCTATATGGGGGTTTTCTTCACATATTTTGCTCAGACTTCTCTTTGCGTAAGAGGAATACAATCCTAACTTGAAAGATATGAAAAAAAGGAGAAGACACCGGATCTGATGGCCTCATCTGGATCAGATCCCAGACAGAAACCATCAAGAGTTGGGATACAGAGGCAGAGAAAACCATATTGGGGTTCTCTGTTGCTGAATAATGTCTCTATGGTGATCACATTCATGCCCAGAACAGGTTAAAAGCTGAAGGGCTATAGCAAAATGGTTACTATATGTAATTTTAAAATAGGGAAAATAACACATTTTCCTTATATTTGCCATCTGATCTGACTGCTCAGTTAAGGCTGCCACACTTGCATTTGTTAAGAACAATTTCCTATGTGAAAGCCCACAGCTGGTACATAACCTAAACCCCATGTTGAAGTTCACTGCTAAAAGCATTATTCCTCTTACAATTTACAGCATGTGATGCCTTCACAAGGTAGTGGCTCTATTTACAGTGTGTTACTCTATATTACGTGCTGCCAGCCATCTGTAAAGTGCACTGCAGCTTGTTATCACCTGCTTATGGGCATTAAAAAGACTGATGGACCAGATTCTCCTTTACAGAAAAGCCCCTTTATGTCACTGTGTCTGGTTTAAAGAGACTCTGAGCTGCAATTAATATGATCTATTCCTGCCTTATGGTCCATCTGTGCTTCTGCCTTGTGTAAGGGACCCCAGCATAAATGAAAATGAGGTAATTGGGAATCTGGTCATGTTCAGCTGCTAGGTGGACAAAGGATCTCTGAAGAATATTAATAGTAATGCACTGGTCTTTCCACTGCTGTGAACATCAGCCCTTAAATTTGTAATCTGTCTGTGATGCACCTTGCCTGCCTTGCAGATGAGGAGCACAGCACACAGAGGGAATAGGTGATGTGCCTGCAGTGTGGATGAGAGCCTGGGTCCTGTCACCAGAACCAAGTGGAAAGATTTAACATCACTGAGGACTAAGGTCCATGTGCAGAAGGCAGGATTTTCTGAGCAGAAAGCAGTTTTTTTTTTCTCCTGAACTCCCTTCAGAGTAAATCTGATCAAAGTGTGCCAAGGGACCATCAGAGGACAGAGCTGTGGAAGGCTATAGGACAATCCATTTGCCTGCCTCTTGCTGATTCCTGGCACTGCAGCCTCTGCTGTCCCTGGAATGGGGGACAGTCTGCATAGCTGTTTGCTCTGGAAATGTTAGGGTCCCAAAGCCTGATCTCCCAAACAGCAGGGAGTGTAGAGGCTGTCAGAAATATGCTAGCAAAATAGGTTTTTGAAGGGAAGTTGCCTGTCAGCTATGGCTGCTTTGGCAAAACAGGTCAATTTCTGCAAAAGATTAATTAACCTGCTGAAATCTGACAAAATGAGAAGTTTCTCAAATTATCCTATTGGTGCTGCTCTCAGCACTCACTTCCTGGACTTAATCACCCAAGAGTGCTTCTGTGTGTCTGTCTCTCTTGTTTTTGGCTCCTACATGCACTAAGGGGAAATGCTTCAGCAGAAAACTGATTTTTTGCTTTCCTGTCAGATGCTTCTTTATCTCCTTTATTAGGTTGTCTCTTCATTGCCAAATTTTGGCACGCACTGATCATTACTCTATCATATCCCTCAGCTGCAGGGAACAAAATCCACACTGTACTGAGACAAGAAGGTTGTAAATGAAGGTTGTAAATGAAATACATTGGCTTGTCTGGAAATTGTCACATACCTCGATGACTGTGACTCTTGGGGGATGACAGGAGTGTAAGTGGTGTAAAAACATTTGCAGTTAACTGTGCACCCACATGGAGTGTTCCCTGTGATGCTGCTGATAGATTGTAGTGTGCTATGCAGTGCTTCACACGAGAGAGCACAGTCAGGGAGCTGGGGAATAGTATTGTGAGCATTTTTGGTTTCTGTTTTTCCAGAAGTTCAAAGCCAGGTCTGAAGCATCATGGGCCAGAGCCAGCTCACCCTGGGCTGGGGAGTGCCTCCATGACCATGCTGCCTGTGTGCCACATTTCTGCTCTGCCCTACCTGGGGCGCAAGTGTCCTCTGTCCAGCTCTGCTGTCCAAAGTAAGGGACTGGGGGTATGGGCACAGAGAAGGGAGAAGGACAGGGCAAACAACAGGAATGCACAGAATGAAGCCCCACTGCACCTCATTTTCTTGCTTTCACTTTTGTTAATGGTGCAAGTTAAAGCTGCCTATTCACACCACTCCTGTGTCCTCAAAAGTTTTAACCTATGCCAGGGCTGAAGAGCAGAAGGTGGTCTGGTATTTTTCCTTGTTGCACTTGGAATGCTCCAATTAGTATGTTTATTATTACTGTATACTCAAAAAACAAAGAGAGCTTGAAGAATATCTGTCTGGAAATGTCTTTTTTAAAATAAAAACATTCTTCTTCTGCGGTTGCCCCTGGATGAACTCTGTTAAGTGTGGCAAAGAATAAAAGTTTTCATGACACTCTTTTGGGGATACCTATATCTCAGCAGCAGTTGAAGAGGTAAATCAAATGTTTGCAGTGATTGAGAAAGGAATAGAGAGCAGAATTGAAAATGTCACTGTGCCACTGTATAGATCTATGATTCACACACACTTTGATTACAGTGTGCTGTTCCCCTCATTTCTAAAGGGTATATTAAAGCTGGAAAACGTTCAGAAAAGGGCAGCAAGTATGAAAGTGTTACCATAGATATGGAATAGCTTCTGTGTGAGGAGTGACTCAGAAGACTCTGTCTTTTGAGCGTGGAAGAGAGAAGAGATAGGTACATAATGTCTGGAAATTGGGTAAGTTGCCTGGGTCCTGCTGGTGATACATGAAGCCAGAATCTGCCAGACCTGGATGAAGTAGGGAACTTGACCAGTTACTTTCTTCTCTGTATCGAGGTGCCATAGGAAACCCTGAAGTACTGCTTAGGTGCTGTAGCAGTTGGAATACAGTTCATGTTTTTGCATAATTCCTGCAAAAGTACATGACCTCCTACTGTTAGAGCTTGTTCTTTGGCTGCTCAGATAGAGAGATTATGAATATGAATTGTAGGTATGTCTGGAGACTTCACGAACATTTGCTTTTTTCCCAGCCGGTTCTTTTCCTTTTTTGTTTTGAACTGTGCTGATAAGTCCCTGCAAGCAATTACACCTGTATGTGGCTAGTGTAAACAAAATGGAGGGTCAGTGAGGAGGAACACAAGGTCAATGGAGACAGGTGTTTTTTCTGCATCTTATAGATATTATTACCTCTGGTTCACAAGGGAGATTTGTTGATACTATAATCAACAGTGAGATCCTCACTGCGTTCTATTACCAGTCCTTCATAGCAATGATTTTCTTGCTTATTTATCTTTTTATTATTACTATGCATTTTTCAGCTTATGATTTGGGATGTTGGAATCTTCAAAGGTTCATGACTGCTTTCGCAGCATGGCCTGCCTCTCAGAAGTGCTGAGATTTAGCAGCTGCTCTTGAGTCCAGTGGGAGGTTTTGTTGCCCATCATTTCTGAAATTATGTTACTTCACAGAAGTTGTGATGCCTTCTGCCACTGCAGCATGCTCTGTTTGCCACTGCAGCATGCTCTGTTTCTAAATTTTCCCACAGGGAATGTGTGTGGCAGTTACCCATAAACCTGCATCTCACAGTGTAGCACCTTCAGTGGTCTGGTTGTGAGGTGCTGGTCCCACATCTACTCAGGCTCTTGTTACAAACCTAGGAAATGTCTTAGTTTTCCCTCAGTTTGAAAGATACATCTGTATTTTGGAGAAAGTGAGGGCAAATGGCTCTGTAAAAGTAAATGGCACGGGAAAGAATGCATGCTCTCCCTGTAGTAACAGTTTTCTGTGGAGTGATGCACAACATGTGCAGGTGGGGTAAATCCAGCTCTCTTACCCACAGCCTGTGGGACAGTTTTATCAAAGATACTGTCATGGTCAAGGATCCATTATGGGGTCAATGCTATGCTCAGATCCTGCTCAACCCTGCCATGGCAAAATAACAAGGGAAGCATCTTAGAGAGCAGAGAGTCCAAGAAGATTGAAAAGCAGCTGGTCCCAGTGCTGCCCAGTTGATCCCTGTTGGTGTGAGTGGGAGCACAGCTTAGGGACACAACACACCTGCCATCAGGCAGAAACAGCAGCCTGCAGTGTCCTGAGTGTCCCTTATTTTGCTTTTGACAGAGCAGCTGACTCTCCTCCTGTCTGAAATAAATAGCTCTTTCTCTGATTAATAAACATCCAGTGAAGCCACTTGAACATTTAGGGGGGAAATTCTATTTGCACTTCCACTCCCCCACCTTCATCCCTGCTGCTTAAGAGCATCACTGAGCTGTGTCCTATCCTTCCCCTTCCCCATGCATCTGAAACAGCTCTCCCTGGGCAGCTGCAAACTCCTCTCTCTTCTCATAGGATGAATAAAACATTACTGCCTTACGTCACGATAAGACCTGCCTGGCTGTGCTTTTTTAATCTTCTGCTTATTTATTTACTTATCTGCAGCATGCGTCACTAATATAATTTAAATGTGATATTAAAGACTGAGGTTATGAAGTTAAAAATGCGTTTGGTTTTTTTCCCCTTTATTGACTGGCTTCAGAATACCGCTGGGAAATATTGCAGCGTGTTTTTTGTTGTTCAAGAGGATGCTGACGTGGAAATTTCCTGATTGTGAATGCTCAAGGAATTTCTTGCCTGCAGCCAGTGCGATAAACTTTAAAGAGTTACAATGTATCCGATTAGACAAATGTGTTATTATAAACCAGTGATGTTTTTTGGTCAATACCTTAACTCTGGTCTCTATCAGAGTGGGTGAGTCTGGGCTTTTAGACTTTGAAATGCTGAACATTGTGATTGGAAAGGAGAGTGTTTTCCTGAAAGAAATATCAAGTGTGTTTGTGATGCAGAAGTGTCTTCCTCCTCTTCCCACTTGGGCTAATAGGAGATTTTTGCATACAGTCCGATGTGAAAGGAAGGGGTAGGATGAAGGATGACTAGACAGACTTTTGCATCCACTTACTTTTATATCCATGTAAGACTCTTAAGTTGCTGAGGGGAAATATCTCATTTTTATTTCTGTTGAAACCATTTCATCTCAGATGTGATGAATGAATCAGTGGGTTTCTCAGGATGTGCTTGTTCTTGTCAACAAAAGGAAACCATGCTTTGTCATGGAAAAAAGGTAGCCTGACCCAAAAGCCTTAGCCCATATTTGAGAGCAGGTTCGTGAATCTGGTAGGCAGTTGACATATATTTTAACAAGAGAGCATGGCTAGTGTAAGGTGAAATCTCCACTGATTCCTGAATGGAGGAATTTATATGCTGTTAATGGTTTGGGTTAGAGTATTTTGATTTTTGGCTGAAAAATTGTAATATTTTTTGTGGAAATTTTCTCTCTTCTGCTGTCCAAATTTTACCACCAGGTCCACAACTTCTCTTCACATGTGTCTAACTCATGACAAAATTCAGAGAATGAGCTTCTGAACTCATGGAAATCAATGAAAAAATCCTGTTGCTTGCAAGGATACAGATGTTTCACTGATACATGTCTCTGTATCTTACACCAAGTAATCACATGTTTTGTTCAACTACTGCCTGTCATTTTCTTGTCCCTGGATCTTTTCCTGGTTCTTTGTCACTCTTCCCCTTTGGTCTGTCTTAAAAGTAGGTTTATGTATTTTATAGCATGTCTGGCGTCTTTTCAGGGACTTTCTAGTCCAGCTTTGTCCCAGATAGCATAAAATTTAGGTAGGAGATCCAGTTTCAAAAGCAACCTCAATTAGTAAAGGTCCAACATGTAGGGAGGACAAATCCTACAGACACATTTATAGGGCTGGAGAAAAAGTGATGGCGCTGTCCAAGTTTGGGTCTGACCTCTTAAGGCCTTCAAAAACATAGTTTATGCTGCTTTTGATACTGTAAAAAATACATATGTGTTTGTGTGTGCGTGTGTATATGCACGTGTGTATACATATATGCATATGTGTGTATATATGGCAAAAGGCAGGTTTTGGCCCCAAATCTGTAAAGGTCATTTACCAAAATGATGATGTAACTTCTTTTGGAAATGCATGCATCAGCCAACACATGAGGGACAAAGCAGAGCGACTGGTGGCCAGGCTGAAGGGTCTTGCCTTGCTTCTGAAGTAATTTGGGTGTAGTAGTTCTGCAGGAAGATTCCCAGATGCCTATGCCAAAGTTACAGCAGAGGCAACTGGAGTACAGCCCTTTTTGCTGGGTGCCAGGCCTGGCTCTTTGTGTACATATCAAGTTGAGGGTTTTATTAATGTTAGACTTTGAAAGCACTTGGACTGGTAATACGTTTTTGTAAGCTGTAGGGGTGTTTAAATTGAGGCCAAGCAAACAAGCAAAGTGCCATGATAGGTTTGTGGGACTAGGTCCAATTTGATAAGAAGAATGAGATGACTAAGCATGTGCTAAGCTTTAATGCTACTCAGTGCATCATCATTTCACTTGTGTCAATGTTTCCATTATAAATACCTCTTCTCAGGGGAACTCAACTGCACTCTTATTTGGGGCTGGAAAATTCCATTTAGAGAATGCTATTAATTATTTAAAAAGACACATTTGCTTTTTAGGTCAAGAGTTTTGAAGTAGTGATGTGGAATACTCGGCATGAGACAATTCGGAGAGGCCTGATTTTCAGGTGGTCACTGGAGATAGGCAACTAATCAGAAAAATAATTCTCCCTCTCTGCCCATCCCATTTCCAGATGCACCTGCTCTAGTTAAATTTCTGGAATATTCATAAATCTGTTCTATTTTTTTTTTAATTCCTCTCTTACCTTTTGATAACGACCAGAAGCTCAAGATGAGTGGTTTGATTTATTTTTCATGAAGAACTAAAAGGCCTAAGAACAGAATGTGGCCTGGAGTAGTATTTGAACTTCTTGTATAAACAAAAAGAGATGGAGGTCACTCTTGTGTCCCTTCTGCTGCTACTCAATACGTCTGGCTGACTATCCTAAGGCAGTGCTCTCATGAGTTCTACCAAAGATCAGGGTCTTAAGCCACATGCAAGTTGGACAAGGCTTGTGTTATTCTTCCAGAACTGTGAGTATGTCTGCGTGCTCCCTCACAAACGGGTGACTGAGAGGCTTTGTACCTTCTCACCCATTTGTGTTCCAGACCAAAAGGAGAAGCCCAAGAAGGGAGCTGAATTGCAAGAGCACTTGCTTCTGGCAGCACAGCAGGTAGTCATGCAGTGGGCAGGCATTGCTAAATACCAGTGTCTGGTCAAACCATTACAGCTGGTTAGGTTACCACGCCGTATGTAACCAGAGAACCGTTTCACTGGCTGTTGGTGAGCAGGAAACCCCCTGGCAGACAGTGGCACTGTGGGATAAACTACAAAGAACTCAGTGTAACTGATTTTATGACACGCATTGCATATTTTTCCTGAGCAGCAGAGAAAGGCTGTAACCTCAAACCTGAAACCATCAGAAACAGCGTATGCAGTGCTTCTTTCTCTGAGGCAGAAGCAGATTAGCAGATGGCATTTTCTGCCCTTAATCTACAAAGCATATTGAATTTTCAGAAACAGGTCTTACATGCCTTTACAAAAACAGTATTGTGCCTGGTAAAAGTGTCTATCTCTGCCCAAATTCAGTAACATTTGCTTAAAAGAAGGTGATAGAAGAAGCCATTAGCCAGTCTTTTTAGGAGCAGGCCCATCTAAAAGTTCAATATACTAGCATGAGAAAAAGTTCTTCAGGGTAGCTGTAAAGGAAATATTTGCAGTTTGACAGATAACTCTGTAGGATATTGTTCTGCAGTGAGCTTTGAGACCAGAGTAGCAGTATGCCTGCTTGTATATTCCATACTGTGAACTTGATGCCCAAGCACGGACACACAGCTGTCTCCCTGGTTCTTTATGGTTTTAACAGGCTATTATAAAACTAGCGGTGAGATTTTATCAATTCTCATAATAAAAATAACACATGGGGTTTTGCAGTGTGCTTTTCTAGTCTCCAGTGTGCATTCTGGAAATCTATCTGTAGCAGTATCCTTTGAGAGTTGTGGTCAAGAGAGCATTTTGAGTCTACTGAAAGTAAAAGAAGATGGGTACTGCATGATTTTTTTTCTTGGGCAGTAGCTGAATTAGATTTATATCTCTTCCAAATCTATAGATTTATTATATTTCAAGATAATATCTAACAGCAAATGCAACATATTGCTCATCATGGGCAATACAGTGCGTTTTCTTAAGCACTGTGTAAGGGAAGTGCAGTTTATCACTCTTTGGAATGGTAAAGAACTGGTAGGCAAAACCTGTCTCAGCTTAAGAGCCAGGAGGAAGCTTGAGTCAAGATAGCTGAGGGCCACCCCATGCATGAGGGAAGAGGTTTAAAGTCTGCTCCGAGGAGATAGGAAAGGATGCTCTCTGTTGTACACTGGGAACAGGTCAGTGTGCCAAGAAGCCCTGAGATCAAGACCGCTTTCTTCTGTTCTTGGTACTTACAATTCTCAGCCATGCAAAATGGTGAAGAACACTGTGTAAAACACTGTTGCATTTTATAAGGATGTTATTATATAGACTAGAATAATTGTTAGAGTTTATTGTCTCAAACAGCAAAAAAACATTTGAAGCAGAATCATGAAGCTAACACTATCTAAACTCTTAATGGGTCTCATGAGCTTGTCTCCCCTAAATTTGAAATAGCATTTCTCATTTTGACTTGCAGTCCATGCAGGACATTTCTTCAGTCATTCCTGAGAATAATTATCTATATTTAGGAGGCAACTCTGTGATTTTCCTCCGAAATAGGAACTGGTTTTGGAATTGGAATGGCGAGTCTCTGACATTTTGCTTCAAGGACATTCCAGTCTCAGTTTTTCCAGATGTAATCTAATGCACTTACAGTCGAAGAAAATTATTTTTATCTTTAGTGCCAGAGGTTTAGCTAGTTAATGCGGGTTTCAAATTGCTTTACTCATACAAATGTTCAGCAGGACTTGATTACTTGAACTCTCTTCATTTTGATTTTGGTGAGTTGTTTGTTTCTTTTACTCAGCAAAATAATAGAAGTGGTCAGCTACTTGATGATTTTTCTTCTGATGACCAACTTGGGATTAGTCCCATAAGATGATGTTAAGAAGAAAGTATTTTTATGCTATAAAGATGTCTTGGTGGAGCTAGGCCCACGTTTGCGGTGAAAATTGTGATTGAAGACTGAAACATGGTTCATGTGGTTTGAGGATGCATTTATTTAGATGATGCAGGTAGAGATGTAACTCCTGACAGAGACCTTTGCCTAAGTGAGGCAAAAGGAGAAGCAATCACTCGATCTGAGTCCTGAGCTGGCCATACAAACCAAGATGAAACGTGAAGTCTTTTTGATTCGCTTCGTCGTAAAATGTGTAGAAGTCATACTGTGTGGGATCAATGCCTGAAGGCAGTGGAGAGAAATGAAAAGGCAAATGCAGGGTCCTGCACCTGGGGAAGAATAACCCCATGCACCAGCACAGGCTCGGGGCCAACTGTTGGAAAGCAGCTCCATGGAAAAGGACCTGAGGGTCCTGGTGGACAACAAGTTGTCCATGAGCCAGCAGTGTGTCTTTGTGTCCAAGAAGAGCAATGGTATCATGGGGTGCTCTAGGAAGAGCATTGCCAGCAGGTCAAGGGAGATAATCCTGCCCCTCTACTCAGCCTTGGTGAGGCACATCTGGAGTTCTGTGTCCAGTTCTGGGCTCCTCAATACAAGAGCGACATTGAACTCCTGGAGAGGGTCCAGAGTAAGGTGACAAATATGTTTAAGGGACTGGGGTATCTCTTTTATGAGGAAAGGCTGAGAGAGCTGGACCTGTTCAATCTTGAGAAGACTGAACTGAGAGGGGATCTCCTTGATGTCTCTAAGTATCTGAAGGGAGGGTGCCAAGAGGATGGATCCAGGCTCTTCTTGGTGGTGCCAAGCAATAGGACAAGAGGCAATGGGCAGAAAGTGATGCACAGGAAGTTCCACCTGAGTATGGGAAAAAAACTTCTTTACTGAGTGGGTGACTAAGCACTGGAACAAATTGACCAGAGAGGCTGTGGAGTCTCCCTCACTGGGGATATTCAAGAACTATCTAGATGCTATCAGTGATGGATGAATGGGACTGCACACACACGATCCGGTTTTCAGGATTTCTCTACAGATCTCCCTCTGTGTTTCCCTTTTTTTAGCATTATTTGGTAAACAGCACCTGGTGCTGCCATGCAGTTAACCAGAGTTCCCAAGATTTTTGCTGACCTAATGTTTTGACTTCACACAATCACACTATTATTCTGTGACTGTATTTAGTCATGGTAAACTATGAACACAGCACTGTATTTGTCCAAACATGGTCAGGGCCGAAACACTCCTTTTTGATTCTAATTAACTGAACCACAGGTGCAGCTGGCTAGGCTTGTTCCCATAGATGCAGTTCTGGATGGCCCTGCTTGAGCAGGGAGATTGTACCAGGTGACCCACTGTGGTCCCTTCCAACCTTACCCACCCTGAACAAAACAAGACTGTGTGCATACAAGGTAGTGTTTCTGTGGTTTTAGCTGATGAAGAGGATAGATATCTTCTTCAGAGAGCAGGGAGCTCCAGGATTGCCAGATGGGCTTGCAATTCTGGAGGAGAGAAAAGGGACCTTAAATAAGTGGCCCTACAGAGTAAGGTGATCAGACTATCCCAAAAAGGCTAAACCAACCACATATGCTCAAGTCTAAACAAAACTTACCTAGGAGGCAGGTGGAAATGGTGGAGTCCTGATCTTGTCCATTCAAGAATAAAAACAGCACAAAGGGTAGGCAGAAAAATACCCAAACTGTGGGCAGCAGTGTGAGAGGTGTGGGAAATGATACTGTTTTATTTCAAATGCCAGGAGAATGCCCCAGGGAAGGTGGCACAGAGCACCAGGATATATCTTCCAGTGCTGCGTAGCCCCAGCAGCACTGACAAACAGTGAGTGTGGGCTGGCACAGTGTGACCAAGGACAGTGGCCGCCACACAGGATGAAGAACCAGCAGTGCTCCACAGAGCATCTCCTGCAGAGACCTCTATGGAAAACATCCACAGGACTCCAGGAGGATGTCTGGGAAGAGCTAAGGAAATCTTGCATTTGTAAAGTTTTGCAAATTATCGAATCTATTCGGTGTCTTGTTTCCCTTCTGTTTAGTGAAGGGAAATATGCACATTATTTTGGCACATTCTTTTCACATGTTCTTGATAGATATCATCTGAATGTTAAAAGATGGCTTTAAAGGGAAGGGAGATTAGAAAAACGAGCTGGGAATTAATTCTGGGTTCTGTTTCTACTTCTGCTCCTGGCTTTCTACATGACCCCAAATGAATTATTTCATATGAAATTTCTATAGAAATAAATGGGAGAATCCAGACCTTCATTGCTCAGAGTTAATATGAGAGTAATGCTGTCATTCCACACTATTTAGCTTAGTCATGCCTCAGGGCAGACAGAGACCATCTCACAGAACATGTTTGTCAGGGGTGCTCTTATGTGTTTTTATAGTGTCCTGGATGCGGTCTGGAGACTGGAGAATATGCTGCAATAAAAATAAACCTTTATTAATAATAAAAAGAAGTTCTGTTTCAACCAAAGAATTCACTAAAGATTAAGCTGATATTAGTGGAGGGGGTGTATGTCTGGATTTTTTGTGCATTATTCATGGAGACCCCCACCCCAGAAATACATGTTATTTATTCCTAACTTTTTCCCAGGAGATTTTTCAAAGGTTTGTTTTGCTGTCTTGTGATAAAATCTCAAGGTCACGAAAGAGATCCTTTTAGTGATGCTCATACAACTGACATTGTAAAATTTTATTCCTGAGTGAGATGCTGCTAGTGGAAAGGCTGATAAATTTTAATTTCTATTTCATACTGGTACATTGCCTATAACTGTCTAGTTGCACCTGCACAACAATGTTGACAAAGCTTGCTAATGGATTTGAGGGAGCTGATGTCATGATAGCTGCACAGTGGAGGTATAAGCAGAACATGTAGTTTTCTTGTCCAGTACACTGGGGAGTGCAGAAATTGCCAAAAACTGCAAAGAAATCAGAACAGTTCAGCAGTCTGATCATGTTTCACACACACATTTTTCAGCTGCAGGACTATAGGGCCCAATCTTGTGGAAAGGAGGAGGAGTGTGATGGAGCTGATGGCTGCATCAGAGGTGCTCAGGGGGTCGTGTAAAGGTAAACCCAGAGAAAACAGTCATGGAAAACACAGGAAATAAGATTTCAAGGAAAGAAGTGCGGCTTGAAGTGTTGTGAGATGGGCAGCTCGAAGAAGGTGAAATTGAGCTGCAAGTTGTGAGCTTTGAGACAGGGAGTGAGTGACTTCCATGAGCTGTTTCAACACAACCCAAGTGGTGGGAGCTGCTGGTGGTTGCTTCCAGGACAGAGACTCCAGGGAGCTGCAAGTATAGGTGCTGTGTCTGTTTAACAACAACAAAAAAACCCCTGTTTAGTATTTTGGGGGTTTGGTTTGGTTCGTGTCATGTGTTCCCCTCGCTCTTTTAAAATTATTTTTTCTCCTTAATTCAGTAATGCATGGAAAGTGATTAAACTCCTTTACAAAGAAGCACAGGACTTGGAGATGCAGGACTTTGTTTCACTAGCTGTGATGAACTCTTTGCTGGGCGAGCTGGGCCAAGTGATCTTTTGGGGTGCGTTCCCTACCTTGCTTATGGGGACAAAAATATCACTTTAGCTTTCTGGGACAGGTTGAACATCGGTATTTGGGATATACTGTACTAGTGATAAGTAAGTTCTTTCCCAACAAGCTTTAATTCTCCTAGCTTTCAACTATCCATTTTTTAATGGACAAGAGGCTGTCTGAGAAGAATTATATAGCTGATTTGTACCACTTGAAAAATCACAGTATTTGGGTTTTCTTTTAATAAGACAGAAAAAAAATATAGATCTCTCAGATGATTCTGGTGCTTAGATAATCTTTTCTCTTGCTGTTCTTCAGCATAGTGTTGTAAACATAATTAGTCCTTCGCATTTTTCTCATATAATTCACTCCTCACTGCGTGCATCTGATCATGCATTAGAAGCAAGTTGAAACATTAATTAATTTGAGCCATTTCACAGGGCTGAAGGAACTCCTTTAATGGTCTTATCACTTTGAATTCAGAGGCCAAGCACGTAGTACCTGCTTGCTGCCTTCATGTGAGAGCATTCTCTGGCAAAATTCTTCACCTAAAATGACCTTGCAGGCATGTCATTTCTTGACTGACATCAGCCATTTAATAACTAAATTCCCCATCCAGAAATGTGGAAGACTTGACTATGTATCCTGAACTGTGTATGGATAAGCATCTATGTTTCTGGATTCTTTTTATGCTCCCTTAATTGATTTTATAGTTCACATATGGATACACTGTTTTTTAAAAGAACTACCCAAACCCATGTATTATAATTTATTTTAATTTATTTGGTGTTGAGTATCTTCATTTCTGTGGACAAGCAAGGACCAACTGCTGTTCCTTGAAAAACCTGTTTTTATCTTGCCTAAGTTGTAGACAAAATCCTTGCTTCATTCAGGAAAGCATCCTGCTGCAGTTATCAGCCTCTGTGCCAGATACTAGGTTACAAGCAATCAATGCAGTATGGAAAACATATGACTTTTCAAAGGGTAACCAAGGCAAAATTGACATTCTCTAATTTGACAAGTTAAGCTAGAAAACAGGCTGGGTCATCAGGAATTAGCCCTTGTGAAAACCTAAAATTGAGGAGGGAAGACTTTGAAAGACATTCAAATACAGGGCAGAAAATCCAGATACCAATTCTTCTGTCTTCCTCCTGCTCCTTACTAGAACAACCTGATAAATGTGTGCATGTTTAGTGCTTCCCAGCTGGTAACCAGCTTTGTTAGGTAGGACAGGGAGGAAGTAGTGTGGCTGCTTGTGCAGCTGGGGCTCGATTTGCTTGACTCTGGTTTACGCCGGCGTAAGGCAGCATGAACACGAGGCACCTGATCTCCAGGTTTCCATTACAAGCCTAAAGACATAAGTTATCTGTGTATGAGAGCTCTGGGCAGGCTGAAGCTGTGAAGTTAGAGGCTGTGTGCTTTACAGATTTCAGCAAGTTTGTTAGCCATTGTCTTCAGTAAAGTCTGTCTCATGACAGACAGAGAGCCATGACTGTGTAAGTCTCGAGCATTTGGAGGGGGGAGAAAGACTGGCTGTCTGTGTAATGTGGGCTTAGGAAGATTTTTACTGTCGTCTAAAGGTTAAATCATTAGCAAAAAGAAACTTATTACAGAACAGAGTAAACTGTACAGGCAAGTTTCCTGGAATGCTTCACTAAATCAGAAGGAAACCAAACATTCTGATTGCATTTGGTATCTTTACTTATGCTGTGGTAGATGTCTCAGGGTGTGAGGCCTGAGCCCCTTGATGGGGATGGGAAGTGTATCTTGGATTGTGCACTGGAGGTGCACAGATCTGAGGGCACACTCCAGCTTACTTGTCCTTCTGCCTGGTCTAAAACACATGCACTCATAGCTGGCTATCAGAGCCATGCCAGTCCCAGTGTAACCTTTCCTCCTGTTTTTTTACTGCCATAAAGAGCAGCAAGGTAGAAAGCACTGGACACTTTCCCCATGTTCATATTAATTCAGTTGTCCACTTCTGGTTTTATCCAGGACCATTTTCTCCTGTCTGTTACATCTAACTTGACAAGTGCTGACATTCTTCTCCCATGCTTCAGACTGTGCTGTGAATGGATTTATGTAACTGTCTCTCCTACTCTGTGTCTTATTTTATGGCTTGATGGATGGGACAATTTCAGAATTATGGGATCCCCAGTAAGGCTGCTTTTAGTCGCCATTTTTTTCAAGTCTCCCTTACAAATTGCGGGTGAGTGTTTTGTAGTCAAAAACATTTGAAAATTTTGCTCACTGGTCACTTTTAAATAATTTGATTATTGCTAAATTCTGGGAGACTCCAGTAAAGTAAAAGGAATGGAGAGTGTATTGTTATTGGAGTGGCTTTGTATTTAACATGACTTGCATGATACTTGACTGCTTTTCAAATGTGGTTGTCTGAAAAATGGGGCCCCTGGTGGTCTAGTGGTTAGGGTGCAGGACTCTCACCGCTGCGACCCGGGTTGGATTCCCAGCCCCCCGGGCAGATGGAGCTCGTTAGCCCTGTGAGGCAATCCATCTAAGAGAAGGTCACTCTAAACAAACCTACGTCCTGGGGACCTCACTGCCACTGTCCAAGTTTGGCTCGGCCCCGGCAGATGAACCTCAGGATTAAAGGGTGGGCTCAGTTCAGCGCACGCTGTGTCTCACCTAAAAAATCCACTGCGCAGGCTCGAAGGGTTAATGACCTTTCCCAAATCTTCGCTCGCGAAGATTGGCCATTATATTATATGTCTGAAAAATAGTCTGAGTGTTTTCTGATTCCTCCTTCCGTGCTCTGGGAAGTGAATAAAGGATAATCTCTTGTGCTTTGTGCCAATACTCAGTGCATTGCTATCCATGAGTTTGCTGGAAAACTGTTAGAAACGTTTTGGACCTGAGTGTCAGTATTGTCATCTCTGCACAAATTTACAGGACCGTTGTGAATTTTTCCCAGTTCTGATAATTCTTATGGCTTGTAGCAGAACTGTTCACTGAAAGAATTTCTAGAGTATTGAATTAGATATAACAGTTTTACTATATTCCTGTTTGGAAGGAAAAAGGAGGGCTTTGGGGGTAACACTGGGACTCATGAAATATAAGCTCAGTTCCCATTTCAACTGCAGTCTCCTTACATGCTTGTGGATGAGTGACTTCACCTCAGTTGTCTCATCTTCAAACTGGAGATCTTAATGATCCCCTGTTCTATGAGAGGGTTTTGGTATTGTATTTGAATTAATTATCATCTGCAAGGGGCTCAAAATTCCATATCAGTACAAGACAGCAATGTGTAACATGCACTATCAGTGTATCACATGAACATAAAATATTTTTGTAGATAAGTTAGCCCCTTCCACAGTAGAAAGCAAAATGTTCAGGGCAAATATTATATTTATCTCTTGTGACAACTTAGTCTACTTGCCAGGTTATTTTCGCAGGTAATTTTTTGGGTATATTTTTAGCTGCTAGTCTGATCTGTAACCAAAGCTGTTGGCTGTGGGAAGTTTGCTGTGAAGCATCAGTATTAAACAAGAGCAGATCCCTTCATTCTCACAGTGTTCTTTTTATTTAATAAGAATAACGAGTTTCCCTTTGAACACTGCGATGCTCATCTGCAGAGCTTTTCCACTTTTCCCTTCAGTTTTATTCCTGGTTGAACCATGGGAAGAGACTTTGCTCTGAACAGGGCATGTTGGTGCTTATACTAGAGCAAGTGCCATAATCCCCAGCCTATGGATAGATGTTCCCCAAGGATTTAGGTGCTCCCTTCTCACTTAAGGGCTCTCAGAATGCTTGTGGCAGCTACCTTCTGCATTCCTTTTGTTGTTTTGTTCACTGGTGGTTTCTCCCCTCCTTGCAGAGCAATCCTGAAGATACCTGCACTGCAAGGGTAAGGTGTCCTGTGTGTTTGGGAGTACATAAAGTGTTTGGCTAGGGAGTTCCTAGTGTGGCCATCAACATATAAGCCATAATGAAACCACCTTTCCACCATGTTTTGTTCCTCTTCAGATTACTTTTTACTGTCCAAAGGAAATGTAATTTCCTTCTAAAGTGGATCTAACACTGCAAATGAGACTCGAAGACCACAGAATGATCTCTATTGATTCATAGATTACACTCTCATTAATACTGTCTGATGCAGCACTTGCATATGCCAGACAGGTTTGCTAGAGATGGATATTTACAGACCCTACTTGCATTACTCCTCCTTTGCTGCTGCAATATAATAAAATGCAATTACTTTAGCAGTCCCTGTATCCTGAAGAAGTCATTAGATGTTAACCAAAATAATTTCCTTCTTTGTTCTCTTTCATACAGGTCTGAAATAGTTATGCCAAGGGAAAAATGCTTGTTTTTCCTCAGAGCTATGGTTATGCCCGTATAAAAACACCAGATATGAGAATCCTTAAGTTTGGGTGCCAGACTCGATTTGAAATTTAAAGGGTGGAACAGATACTTCTTTTGATAGGGAGAAACAGCAAGTACCTTGTCCAGAAACTGGCTATCACTGAGCTCTAGGAAAGACTTGCATGTGGACATAGAGTTGAATTTTGCAGCTGAATCCTTCTTTATTCTGTACAGAGCTTCCTAACTAACCTGATGGCCAGCTTCTCAAAAGTTTTCATCATTTGCTTTTGTACAGGCCTTTGTTTGGAGCTGTGAATGTGCAATAAAGAGCTTGACTGAGCCATTAGGGAAAGCAGTAAGTCCTTTAATTTTGTATTCCAGAGCCTGCCTCCCCCTGCTTCTCTAACACCAGTGCTCTCTTGTCAGCTGTTCAAATGAAGTTTAAAGTCAGGGAGATCTTTGTGGATGTGAATGAAAAGTCTGGATTCTGAAATACCTATGCAAGATTTAGAGCACAGTTTAGTCTGTTCATCAAGGACTCAGAACTTGCCTTATTTTTTTGGACTTTTTATTTAAAGAGCCGGTGTAATTATTCTCTCCATATCAACCCAGCCCATATGAGGAAAAAGTTGACACTTAGGAGCCTTTACAATAAGAAGGGAGAAATGCCAATGTATCAGTGCAAAATGAAACCTGAAGAGCTGTGACTGTGCTTTATGAAGGTAGCAGATGCCTTGAGATGCAAGCCTGGAGCCGAGTCTTGCACTTCTTTGACATTCAACACCTGCCACTATACTTTAGGAATGATTATACTGCACTTTTAGATGCAGGAATCCTTTCAGGCTGCCTTTGTGATAGCACTGATCAAGTGATAAATATGCCATGCCTGAAAATGCAGTAGGTGCTTCTCATTTGTCGTGCTTGGAGGAAGCAGATGGGGTAGGTAGTGTGGATCTGCATCTCTCTCTCCTCAATCAGCAACTTGTAGTTTTCAACAGCTGCCAAAGTAGTAAAAAGGTATAAAACTTAGTCAGGAGGAGTGAAATGGATAGGGCTGAGAGGCTGACAGATGAGTCCTTTATATGACCATTAAATTAATTGGTCAAAATGGCCATAAAGCTACAATAGGAACAAGCCCTGCTTCTAACTTACACATGTCCTGAACCACTGGTGTAAATTCTCTCCTTGCAGTTGCAGCACATGGCCAGGCAGTTGTGTTGTTTCCAGAGGTGGAGTTGGGCTATTCTATTAACAAACTGGCTATCAGGACCTCCAGCTTAACCGTGGCAAGTCAAGCTACCTGAAGTCTGGTGTGTTCTGTTATCAGACAACTGAAGAGGGGCTGATAAGCTCAAAGCTTGTGGTCAGTGAAGGAAGTAGCATATCTGAGGAAAGATAATTTGCTTCATTCATATTAACTTTGTCATCTTCAGTCCTGATGGTTTTTTAAATTCTGCAGTACTGCATCTTTTGTCACTTATGCTGGTATCCTCCTTTAACTAATAAGAAAGGACAAACAGACTTTCCAGTGGTTGCCTGCTTTCATTGATTGCACTGTACTTGATGGGACTTGCAGGTGTTCAGCCCTGGGTTGAGAGGGAAAGTCCTTGTGCAGAAGGGAACTGTTGACCCAGGTGAATCCCACCTGCGCCAGTACTGCAGGACAGGCTAGAAAAACATTCAGCACTTACTGTAGAACCTAATTTAAGGAAGTATATTGAACCTAATTTAAGGAAGTATATTGAAATGGCTTTTGGATGTGGTCTGGTTTCTTTTATTAGAGAGCTGCTGAGGAGGTATTATCTGAGACATATTACTCCTAGAGTCGCTGTGTGGTTTCAGGAATGGAATTAAGTGACCCACTGGGGCCTGCCCCTTGCCCTCCCCTCCCTGTAAAATTAATCATCAGTTTATTATTATGATGTATAATAACTATGCTCTGAAAAATGGAAAAAATTATATGGAAAATACCAAAATTACTGGGAAGTGCTAGAAAAAGTTAACAATTGAAGCTACAAGTCTAACATTAAATTTCTAATGTTTATTCTTAAGATAAAAATTACTTTTGTAAACTATTTCCAAACAATGACTTCTTAGTCTGCCTATCACATTGAGCAGTGAATCCATCTGGGTTGCTTGGAAGATGAAAGGTCGGAAACATAGCTCTTGGTCTCTAAGGGACTGTATTTTCCCACTGGAACCTTGCTAGTTCGTACCACGACTGGGCAGAGGATTTAATCAGACAATGAAACACCTCCTGAAAACATCTTATGAAATCTCCAAGAGAAGCTGTGCACTTCATACTGAAAGTTATGTCTGAGGGTAAGAAAAAGAAGTTTGCATTGCAGTGTGACTTTTTGAACTGTGCACATCTCCAAGATCAGTCTTACAGTTACAAGTGTGTATATGTATTTACAGCGACGGGGCATCGGCATGGAAGTCCATATGCAAGTTTCCGAAGAGGGCCCATGGTTTTGGGTGTGCTGCAGCTTTGATTTTGACCCTTTGTCTGCTGTTGTGGGCCAAACAAACAGGAAGAGTGCTGCAGTGGTGCTGTGCTGTTACAGAGGAATTTGGAGTCAAGTAATCCAGTTGTACTGCTGCAGTTACCCATTGCAGTGGGGGAAGGAGGAGAAGTCATCCCATCATCCCCTTTTTGAAATGATCTAGAACAGATGTGTGAGTGGGTTCATTTTCTTCAAAACCCTCTGCAAAATTTGAGAAATGACATGTTAAAGTGCTGATAAGTTTTGTCTTTCATCCACCTGACTGACAGCTGATCACAGAAAAAATGCAGAAGCTCTTCACCGTCCAAGACATGGGTAGCCATGACAGTAAGAAGATCCATAAAGGAGTTTTGCAATATATCATTCATGTGTTGGATTTATTTTGCAGCCTCATGAGAGGTTTTGCCTGAAGCATTGTGAGTTCAGTGGGTGATAAACTCCCAGCATTTTAATTGGAGCTGGATGAAACACACTTGCTGCAGGGCTCAGGGTGCTGCTTCTGCTAAGATGTAGTTATTGCACAAAACTAAAGCTTGCATGTATTCTCTGTAGTATATAACTGGAAAAAATTCTATAAAACTTTTTTCCTTTCCTCCAATCTCATTTTTATCTGTAAGTTTCTGTGTTCCAGCTAGTGTGTCAGGGGCAAGAACATGCTGAGAAAAGATCTCAGCGTGGTAAGCTTTGCATGTCGAGGTTTATTTGACAGCAGGCATTGCCTTATATTGTGAGTCATGTATGTGAAGAACGAAAGGAGGCTGCCCTTCCCAGAATCCTATGGAGTATAAGACTTGGAATATAGTATCACTTTTCTAGTAATGCCAACGTGATTCTGGGTACAGTCAGTCCCCAGAATACAGTGCAGAGAATGAATTTTTTCTGTGTTTCACTTCCTTTCTTCAAGAAGGTCAATCTCCTTTCTTGTCCTGTGATCTTTACACCTTTTAAGCTTAGGCTCAACACAGCCTCTGTGGAAACAACAGGCGTGTTAGGAATGGTGAGGAATTGTAGAAGAAGATGCTTAGATACCGGCCAAGAAGTAGCAGCTAGGGCCTGGGAAACCTTCTGCGTGTCCTGGTTCTTGGAGAAGCATTTCCCTGTGGTTCTTAGAGGAAATGTCCTCTTGCCACCCTTACAGTGGTAAGACTTACTGGTGTTACTGGCACTCATTGTGTTTGAGTGCAGGGGGGCAATCTTGGTGCTTTGTAATCATGGTCTCAGCCTCAGAGGTGAGTGATACCGACCTAGGCAAGGGCATTTGAATTTGGCATGTTAGCATGCACAGGCTGCTTTCTTCAGATCCCTAACTAGACAGATGAAGTTGATAGGAAAGAGGCCAGTCAGCCCAAGGTGAAGCAGGTCATGTTTTGTAGTGCACCCAGGAGATGCTGACGCAGGCTGTTGGGTGCGTGGGCAGCATTGAGTGTTCACCTTGCTGCCTGCTCAGGATGCTTCTAAGCCATATATATATTTTTTTTTAAACAGTATTTTCACTCTGAGAACGACCTGGGGTCAGGAATTTGAAGTCATTGAGTGAACTAAAAATTGTATACTTTTATAACATATAAGTTAAATGCCTGAAAAAAAGACGGGGAAATCCAGTGGGCAGATCATATGTTCAAGACTGAAACTTACAGCTTCTTGTTTCTTGTCAGCATTTCCCAAAGTGTGGTGGTGCAAGAAGTATTTGGGTGGTGAACCTAAAACCATGCAACCTAAAACACCACAGTTACCACTTGAATTATGATGGCCACTGACAGTAGAACTCATCTGATGCACTGCAAGTAGAGGAGTAGGTATAACACACAGGTAACACTTCTGTATTTCCCTGGATTTGATTTGTGAAACTGGGCTATGGGCACATCTGTGAAAAGACAGATCAAAAATGCAAGATACAAAGTAGATACTGAAACTTTCTGCAGTACATCTTATAAATGAGCTTAAAAAGACATATCCAAGTTGTCTTAAGCAAGAATATTCAGTGACCCTGCACAGTGTGACTCCTGCATGGCCACATTAACTTTGTGGAGTGCTCTGGATCCCTGTGGCGTTCTCACACCTGCACACGGGTGTTATTGTCCTCTATAAAAAGGGAGAAAAGAGGAATGTTTCGAGGCTGCCTTTTAAATGTCTCAGAGGATTCAGTGGTGGAGTTAAAGATTTGCTAAGGTTTAGAAAGAAGGTGTTGTTTCAGCACTGATCTAAGCTGATCTGACACCACAGCACCCCTGAAAAGGTTGGTCTTGGTCTTTCCAAAACATCATTAGGAGTTCCTAGCATCTTCCTTGGGCTGGAAGGGAAGACTCTGCTGGACTCCTGTTGTGGATACATGTGATACGGTATTTCAAGCGTTCTACCTTTCCTGAAATCCTCGATTTGGAGATATATTCCACTAATTTCACTGGGAATTGAATCAGGTTCTTATTGATGCCTAACTGTACAAATGAGAAGAGTAGTGTTGTGGAAAGAGAAACAGAGACCTGAAAGGCAGGCCATCTTAAATCTTTGCTCAAAATCTAAATACTCTAGACCCTCTTTTCTACGTTAGTGCTAGTGAAGATTATCCAGCACCTAGAGGATACTTGGTGGGGCAGGAGAGATCGAAAAACCTCCAAACCAAAATGACAGAGAATAAATCTATCAGCACTCTTCTTAGAGGAAGAGAATAAAAATTAGAATGTCCTTTGAAATTCAACTAGACTTTCACTTAAACAGAGAAACTTTTCCCACATAACCTTCAGGGAGTCAGTTAAAATCTGCTAAGATAAAATATATACCACATCTCACTCTCCTCAAAAAGCCTTATTATGTTCATTCCCATTAACTCTCTCCTCAGGGTATTTTGTATGTCTGCAGAACATATTATGGCCATTTGGTTCCAAATGCTTTTGCAGGACTGTCACTGAATTTAAGTCAGAAAATGGCTAAAACTGTGAACAACATTCTGAAAACTATAACTAGACTGTTTCAGCAATATGTAAGTCAGCAGATAGAAATGTCTCACTAATTCCCTGTCAGGCTAGGCACAGTCAAAGCTTGAAGGAGAAGGTAAGATATTCTTTATATGATGTATCCTGATCCAGTGCTATCCAAGTGAAGCTCTGCCAACATTTTCACTTTAATTTTGCATTGCAGAACCCTGCTGAAAGTTGCCTCACTGCTGTTCAGTCATTAATTTCTTTCCAATAGCAGCCCTTGCATGCTCAAAGAGAAAGTTAGAAGACTGGCACTGACTCTGTTCTATCAATCATGTTATTTACCCTTGAATATCTGTGTGGCATCTCTGTGTATGTCCACCTTCCTCAGCAGGTGAAGACTTTATTCGTATCCATGAGGAAGCAGCATGGTAATTATTCTACCACAAAAGTTCTTCTTGAGGGTGATATAAAGCCTCTTCGTGGACACCTACAGTGAAAGAGTTAAAAGACTCCATCATTATCTAAGTAGAAATCCTTTCATTTTGAAGTTCAGTTCTCTTGCAAGGCTGAACATTTTATCCGTGAGTTTCCTACTGGACAAAGGAATGGCAAGCTCCTGTTTCTCAGGAAAATGAGCTGCTGGATTCATTATCATCAGCTCTGTGCAAAATGGTTTGCCAGACATTTCAAGCATGAGGTAAAGTCCCTCCTGGGCTTGTGCTGCCGTCCTCACAGTGGGGAAGATGAGCTTTGGAAATCAATTCAATTTTTTATTCATTAACGTGTATAAAAATAGGACATTTGATCCATCCAAAAGCAAACAGCCAGAATATACTGTGTCACCAAGTGAGAGTACAGGACAAAAGGGCAGAGATGCAAGAGAGCAGAGCCACACTGGTTTAGAATACAGGTCCTCAGTGTCCTCTGCCAACAGCAGCCACTGGCAGATGGTTGAGGATAGGCATATGCAAGACTTGCTGCTGACTTTTTTCATTTTATTCAGATCCTTTTCCTCCTCAGTACATTTTTTCTTTCAAATAAGTGTCTGCTCTTCTCTTGGACCCCTCTAAACTATTTTCAATAGTAACATTCTCTGGCAGGGCATTCCACACAGTGTCTACCTGCTGCATGAAGAGCCATCTCCTTTACCATACCTTGAAGCTGGCCTCTTTCTCCTTTCATTTTGTGGCCTTAAATTTTATACTAGAAGAGATAGTGCATTATTGAGGCTTGTCTAACTGATTCTTGCCACTCCTGGCTTGTGGGTCAGTGTCCTACTTAAACTAAGATAACCCTTTCTAAATCAAAGGGGTAATAGGAAAATCCTTCCATGTGTGGAAGCTGTTCTGTATCTGTGGTCATTGTATTTGCCTTTCTCTGAATGTTTTTGGTGCTAATACAGCCTTACTCAGATGAGGGAACAAGAACCACAGGCTGTATAGAAGATATGGAAGAGCCATAGATAGATTCATATGCTCAAATAATTAGGTTTTCTGTGTTGTTCATTTTTTCTTGGATATATATATATTTTATTTTCTTCTATTTTATTTTTGCTATATTTATTTTGCTATTTTTATTTTGCTATTCTGACTCCTATTGAATTGATGTTTAATGAAACTAGCCTTAGAATATGCTAGATATTGTTCCTGGATAATAATTGTTGGGTTTGAGTCCATTGTTTCCTATGTGAAGTTATGATTTTTTCTTCCTCCAAGTTCATTGTTACCTAAATTGTCATTTATCTGCCATTCTATTGCCCAATCCCCAAATCTTGCATAGCCTCCTACCAATTCTGCCTAGTCTGCCCCCATTCTTACTGTCTTGAATAATTTTTTTATAAGCAGAAAACTTTGTCACCTTTTGCCACTTATTTATGAGTTAATTGAATCTTTCCCTGAGGAAATCAGCTGATGATCTCTCTCTACTGTGAAAGCTTACCCTTTGTTTTCTGTCTTTTAACCAGTTATTTTTCCTTGAAAGGACTTTTCTCTTACTCCATACCCATGCAACATTTGCATAGATATGATTAAAAAGAGAAAAATCAGAGTAAATCATCACCAGAAGCAAAATTTCTGCAGATCAAAAAACTCCAAGCAGAGCCAAGCTGTGCCCAAACAATAAATGCAGTCGCATAGCAGTTGTAATCAATGTCCTCCCAAAAGAATCCTTTAAATCCACACAACCTTATCTCAAAATGTGATTTGTCATCCAGTACTCCAGACAGGGCATCCACTGGGCCACAGAAAAAACTGCCAGATGTCTGTAAAGGGTCTCAAATACCCAGTTGCAAAGAAGAAAAGCATGTGGGGTTTGCTGAGCTATTTTGTTTGTGTGTGTGCATTTGGGTTTATTTGCCTTTTTTGTTGTTGTTTTTGTGTTCTTTTTTTTTTTTTTTTAAATTTCACAAAACCATCTCTCTGCTTTAGATCTCTTGGTATCACCCTAAAGGGAAATGCTGGTCTGATCAGGATACTTAAATCCTCACTGAAACACAAAAATGGTGCTGTCTCCTCTTTTTATATCTCAAGGAGTATTTCCCCATTGCCTTCTGTCTCTTCCAGGGGCCTGTCCCCTTGCTACATCCTGTCTTCTCTATCTGTTCTAGCAACCAGTTTGTTCCATGCTGATCAGGGAGAGTTATTAATCCAGATGCTTCCATCATGCAGCTGAGGGTCACCTGCAGAGAGAGGCACAAAGCAGCATGGTGGGGTGAACCCACATGCCTGGGGTGGCCCCAGCCTGGAGTGGAGGAGCTTTTTACACTGATGTTGCTGGAGACAACCATGATTCCTGTGCACAGATCTTTAGAGTAATTGTGTTTAGACCATACATTGCTTGGAGTTTGTTAGTTGCTCAAGTAAATGTGGAGATTTGAACTTGAAAAGGTGTTTTGTAAGCTTTATCAGATGGTAAAACATGGCTGTTCCCCTTCTTTGTAAATCTTCCCTCCCTGTTAAACTGCTTCCCAGTTTAACTCAAGCTGGCCAATACTTAGCAGAGCTGTGCCATGTCCCTGCAGCTCTCTTGCTCTGGAGTCGAGGTTCATAGAGAAAAGAGTGGATGTGTGCCCTGGTTTTGGCCAGGTTAGCAAGACACCTGTGTGGCAGAGCTGGAAGTGGCAGTCAGGCTTCCCAAATTTTGCCTCGTACAGAATTGTGCTGGCTGTGGACACTCGGCGCTCTCCATTCAGATAAAGCTCTATAAATCTGCAACCAACTGGAGTTTGCTGGTAGGACAGAATTCTGTCTTGCTCAGTCCCTATCCTGACCCCCACCCTCAGGTTAAAAACATGACCATCATGCAGCATTTCTTGAAATTGGTCTCTGTCCAGATGGACCTACAAATAATAGCTGTGTCAGTCTGTAGGCTCTTTCAGCTGTTTGTTTTATTGGGAAAGCACTGGAGTCTCAAAAGTGTTGACTCTTACAAGAGGAAGTACTGGGCATGCCTGTATGAATAAGTGATCTGTATGTAATTGTTTGCAAGTGCTTCTACTGGCTTCAAGCATATTTTTGCAGGTGGCCCATCTGGGAAAAAAAGATGGCCACGAATGGGACTCAAAATCATGCTAAATATTGCAAACAGCATATCTATATGAAGTATTTAAAGATTAAAAAAAAATCCCGGATTCTGGATTTACAAAACACCATTTCCTCCATCTGCACTCAGTGCTCATCATTTTGTTACACAACCACTTCATTTCTTCACTGCTAATAGCTCTCTTTGAATACTGAATTGCCTCATTAGAGTCCCTTATCCTATGAATGAAATTCTTCCTCTGAGTCAAATAGGCAGTCCTTTATTTTTCCTATTGATTTTTAGTTAAATATATCAGGCTGGTTTTAAGTAATCAATAAAGCAGCATGGACAGGCTTCTGATCTTCGAAATTTTGTGGGGTAGACCTTTTTATTATAATGCCTTTCTTTCTTGAAATCTTGTGTTTAGTGGAAAGTATTTGCCTCTGGTTTAAGCATCTGGCTACGCTGTTTGCTTTCATCCAAAGACTTCCTCCTTTCCCTGCGAGAGGGAATGGCAATTCCAAAACCCTGATTCCAACTGCAGTATACCTTGGCAGAGTCACCCCTAACAAGGGGGGGGTCACACTTGGGTCAAACAGCTGGATGAGTTTGCAAAGGGTTGGATTGATTTGCTGAATGAGCATGTCAGTCAGTGGAGAAGTTAGAAAGCAAGCTCTGCCTCATACTTTGACTCCATAGCGCTTCTCAGCTGTTAAAAGGAGCTAAATAACGACTGTTGTGATGATATTGTCTGCTGTAAATTCATCTCCCTAATTGATCTGTTGAGTAGACTTCACGTTTCTAAATATGGGTATAAGTTGCTTCCTTCTGTCTCACTGTTTAACAGTTTAGGTAATTGAATACAGCTGTTTTATTGCTCCCTTAATGACTGAGTGGAAAACCATGGATGATTTTCTCAGCATATCATCTCCCTCTAAAGTGCAATGTCTTGTGGGACCTGAAAGTCTGGATGTGGTAGTGAAATAGTTATGTGATGTTGGTTAAGCTCTTGACAAAGGTGGGCCAGAAGACTGTCTGATGTACTGCTCGTGGCTTCAAGGAGAGGTGAGAGGGATTTGGGTTGTGGGTATGTCAGAAAATTGTCACAAGAAAGGCTAAGGCCATCTTCAGTCCAATGTGTGCTAGCAGAGAAGAGCTGGCACTTTGCTCCAGGACACACCTGGGCAGTTTCATTCCTGCTGTGTTTTGATGAAGTTGCCTTACATCAGTTTAGCTGTCAGGCTGCCAGAGGCCATGACACAAAACTCGCCATCCAAATGGCACCTGCATTGAGAGTTGATGGGAACAAACTCTTTTATGTGTTAGGTTGGACTAAGTATGGCCAAATGGGAAATGAGTGGATAGCAATTGCTGATGCATTTGCCTTCTTGGGGTATAGCTAGATAGTAGTTTCAACCAGAGTAGTGTTTTCTGAGAGTATGTGAAACTGTAAAAGACAACGTCAAAATCCAAATAAGAGCAATTTTGGTAGTGCACAGGCAGAAGAGGACATGCTTATGAGATGTCAGACTGTCAAAATGCCTTTGAAATGAGCCCCACACTAATACAGGCAGCACAGTGTGTTGTGGCCAGCAAAGAGCTGATGCAGGTACTCTGTGTTCATAGAATCAAAGATGTTAGGGGGTTGGAATGTACCTTAAGGATCATCTAGTCCCAATCCCCCCTGCCACCTGCAGGGACACCTTCCACTAGACCAGGTTGCTCAAGGCCTTATCCAACATGGCATTTGTTGTGACTAGGTATGAGACACCAGTTCTGATTTACGGGTGGGCTGGGATGATTTAGTGGCTCATAACAAAATAGCTTGTCCTCACCTTCATATTTCTCAATGTGTTTTTGACGTGTTACTTAACCATCTATGCTAAAGTTGATAGAGAAGTTGTAAGACCCCAAAACATTAACTAGAGTTTCAAGCAGATCTTATCTATGCTATCACCAAAGAAAACTGCCAGCCTATTGTAGACCAGCCTTTGCTGTGATGTAACTCAGGGACTATAGCTGCCTGACCTCAGTGCCTGTTATCATGCGGTTTCTAAACTTGGGGAAACAATTGGCAGCCTTAGATCCAATGATGGGCAACCCAGTGGGGCCATAAGGCTGCTGTCAGGGCACTGGTTCAGCTCTTTGAAGGGGCATTCTCTGTCCTTAATGAAAAGCCCTTCCACAAGAGCATTTTGCTTTTCCAGAGCCAGAATTGATACTTCATGTATGAGTCAACAGCTGTTGAGCTGAACTCTAACCACTCCAGTCTGTGCCAGCAAGCTGGCAGCTGGAATTGATATCCCACAGGCAATGGGAGCAAAACGGCAGCGAGTTGGAGAGCTGGCAAAAGAGGTGAGTTGCTGCCCTGCAGTACAAAATCAGAGACCCAAAGTCACCATATGCAGAAGTGGTTCTTTTTGAGAACATTGTAAACACTCACAAGTACATATGGTCTCAGCATGCTGGACATGTGAAATACTACGTAAGTCAAGTGGATTCTTATGGCTGTTATCCAGCACAACAGAAAACCTTGGAGCTGGCTTCCCAGCTGACATAAAACAAAGCTGGATGAAGTTGTTGAAAGAAATGTGCATTGGACCCGAGGAATTAAATGCTGTCATTGAAGTCCTGTCTTTGTGAGTGGCTGTGTGGAAGCCAACCTGCTTCCCACTTGCAGGCTTTGAATAACAACCTCCACTTGCTGGGAGTGGGGAGGCAACACTGGAGTCAATTGAACTACATGAGTTTATACGTTATGGGGATCAATAAGATGAGAATTGGTATATTTACTGCCCGCCTAGCAGGCATGAGAAGGGATATTTGTGCTATTTACAGACAGGTAGAATATGATTTCTGTGTGTTCAACGTGGTAATTTTCTCCTGCGTGTCAAAGCATGATGGGTGGTGCCAAGGGAGCGCTGCTGAGACAAAGCTGGGAGGTTGATGTAATGTTGCTTGAGGAATGGAGGGCATGGGGAGAAGAGGGAAGGAATAGGAGCTACTTTTCAAGGCAAGGAGCGAAGTCTAACCTAAAGGAGAAGAAATACAGAGCAATGAGTGAAAAGAATGAGGGTAAAAAAAACCAGATGAGACCGAGATTAGGCCAAGTTGGATGGGGCTTTGAGCAACCTGGTCTAGTGGAAGGTGTCCTTTCCTGTGGCAGAGGGGTTGTAACTAGATATCTTTAAGGTCCCTTCCAACCCAAGCCATTCTACAATTCTGTGATATGAGACGAGACTGGTTTGATGCTCATGATGTTGCCAAAATCACTAATCCTGTTATTGTACCTTCCTGCCGTAAACATACCTTGTCTCAACATGCCTGCTGTGGAGACGGAAAAGGATGGAGTGGCTTCCTGAACTTATATGTGAATACTTCTGCATTAACTTGTTTTTACAGTGAAGTTAACTATTGGAGCAAATTAAGAAAAGGCCTTCAAATCCAGCTCACCTCAGCATAGTTGCTTGGATGTCCTTTGAGGGGACAGCAGAGCAGCACTGGAATCCACACATCTCATGCAGAGGGGTTATTTCTAAGCTTGTCTATCAGTCCTGTACATGAGAGGTTGCCCCTTAGCAATTCTCTTAGGAATATTAACCTCCTACCAGATCCTGTGGCAGAGAACTCATCAGCATCCTTCATGGGTGAAGATGGCAGCAGGACAAAGGTGTCCTCCTCCAGCCATTTGAAACAGAAACAGATATTTTAGTCTGTTGATTTCAATCCAAATAACCATGTCAATGTTGTTTCCCATGTGTTGAGGCTGTGTCTCTCTCTGCCCTGTAGTATGAGTTGAGGCACCTGTGATTTTTTTCTTGCAGCTATGTCTAGGGTGCTTTGGAGCAGCCAGATGTGTATGATGGTCCAATGAAAAAAGTACTTAAAAGTCTTAGGACTGACTAGTCTTAAAAGTTAGTAAACTGCTTGGCATAGATAGGTAGTGAGGAAGTATCTATTTGGCCTGTTTGTAACCTTTACCGTCCCTAGGCTGTGTTTATGTGACTGTCTTCTTGGATACTTTACAGTAGCCTGATGGGTGTTCTCCCGTGCAGTGCCTCTGGTATTCCCCAGAATTCAGGGTCCCTGGAAAGTCTTCCCTGTAACCCTGGTTCCAGCTTGATGTGCTCAAGCAAAAGCAGGGAAGCTTGTAAAAGGAACCCAATTTTAGCAGAGAACCCCTCTGGACAAGGAGAACTGCCTGTGAGCAGATTTAAGTGTGAAGGTATTGCAGCGTGGTTGCAACATGCAGAATGGACCTGGTTGCTTTTTAGTTATATGGCTGTGGCTTAAAGTGCTCTAGCACTGAGATTTACTTTGTAGTAACAGGGTTTGCTAAAGTGGTGGCTTACTGAGTTGTGAGGCAATTGCAGTTATTTACACAATGTGTAAATAAACTTGCTCCCCTGACTGTAAACTATGTCCATTAGCCTTATGGCCTTGTAATGAATCCTGTTAAAATATGTAGCTGGCGTGCTGCAAGAGGGCTAGTACTCACCTGACACAAGTATTTTAATATGCCAAGATGTCTCTTCTCTTCCTGTTTTCAGTCATTTGCAAAGCTGACACTTCATCTCTTGTAAACTATGTCTCCTCCTGCCATGCACTTGCACTCAGCTTCTGTGATTGCTCCTTAGACACTGCTTGGGACATGTCAGTGTAGAGCTGCAGAACAACACCCTTTCTTACTATAGATTACTCCATCTGCCTGACTAAAATGTGTCTTTCAGTAAAGCACCTATGACTCTTGGATAATGAGCATTTATGCAAGTTGCGAAACTGTCACTTAGTGGCTTGGGCAGATAGGGAATTTTTTGGAGTTTATTTTCATGAACAGTAGCTGATATAAGGAAATGGTATTGACTTGTAGTTTAGAAAATCTAGATTTGGTAGGAAAGTTTGGAAAGATCATTCTATCTGCTGTGTTTAGGTCTGGGATCACTGAACAAAACAGACTTCCCTTCTTTCAGATATCATATTGCTGCCATTTGTAACCACTGTTGTAGAAGATTGACCCAGCTCCTTCTGCAGGTCTGAAAAGCTGGATATATTGTCCCCTGTCTGTTTGCTGCAGTACCACTTGAAATCTTTAGGGCTTATGTTAGCTCCTTGAATACTGAATGAACATTTAGATGGTTAATACTAGTATAAAAAGGTTGCTCCAATGAGTAAACGACAAAGTCACTGTTGCATAAATAAATAGGTATCTTCTGTTTCATGTTGGCCTTTGACTTGCACTTATCATTATGATGTCTGAGTGCCTGGCAGTAGTACATTAAATTGTGTGGGAGTAACATATCAGGTGATCAGTGGCTTGGCTTCATCCTCTTCCTCATGCGTATGCAAAGGAGCACTTAGAATTTGTTATGTAAACGCAGCATGGTATGTTTATCTTTGAGAAGCAGTTTTGGTTTTGCATTTGGCTGAGAAAGTGGTGACATTTGCAGTTGTGTGGCCCACTTCTTATGAACTCTGGTGTGAAATTTGTCCCTGATTGAATGAAGCTGACAAAAAAAAACTGAGCTACTGGCCTGACTGGCTTAATACCTTCTGTATATCCCATTAGCTCTCCTAGTTTGTGGGACCTGAACAGGGAGGCAAAGCCCCCCCATCTCTTATTGTCCCCTGTGGACATATTTAAGGGAAATGCTATTAAAAAGCATCTCTAGAAAACTTTCCACACCTTTGCTTCTTCCTGCAAGCTTGGCCATGAGAGGGATTGAGCCAACTCAGCTTTCACCGTGCCCTTGCCAAGGAGCTGTGCTTGCCAAGGAAGGACCCCACAGGATTTCACTGTTGTGGAGTAGATGCATTACTAGGAAAAAAGAGACAGCTTTTACAGGAGTGAGGCTGTATCTTAACTACTGCTTAGTCACTTGGGAAGTCTAAAAGCTTTCCGAAACTACCAGGCTCCTCCCAAAGCACCACTTGATCTAGTGCATTTTCAGATTCAAACCTGAGCCTATAAAACTTATCCCTGTACAAAGACCACCCAACACTAACGGGGTGTGCAAAGAAGTTTCTGTTTATAGTTTAGTGCAAGGGTCAGATAGCTTTGCTATGGTTCAGGTTAACCACCCAGAGAAAGCATGCTTTTTTGCTAAGCATGGGATACATGAGTCATTTCTATTACCCAGACCTCTAGACATAACATAAAATAGATGGCATGAAATAGCCTTAAAGATATTAAGGATGGCAGGAAATTAAGTGTTTTCTCCCTTGCATTCTTGAGCTATAGAGTAATGGATTTCTAGTGCAAACTCAGCTACTAATGCACGCCTAAGAAGTGAGGGCAAACAGTAGAAACCTCAAACTTTGTTCTGTAAGATGTGACAAACTCAGTCAAGCAAAAGGCAACACAGAAGTGCTTTTGCAATATAAACTTGGTGATTAATTTCCTAGCAGGGAATTAGCTTTTATCTGCTTTTTAAAAATGTTAATAAACTGCATTTATCTTAAGCTGCTCAGAATTTGTGACCCTGCCAGTATCTGGTATATTGCAGAATTTTCTCTTTTTGTTTGAGAATGACCCGTAAGGCCCCAAATCTGTATTCTTCCTTTTTCGTATTTAAAAATATATTATTTAAATAATATATTCCTGCTCAACGTATGCATTCCCAGTTCAGCTCTTTTCTATTATTCATTTCTTTTATGATCCTGTGGAATGGCTAGGGGATTCAGAATAACAGATCTCACACCTACCTAAAACAGAAAAAATTAATTTTATATGTCTTTTTTAAAAGGTGTAAATTTTGAACATCGGATTCCCCCAGAACCAGGAACAAATTAGAGACTGCACAGAGATACACAGGCTCCCTTAGATGCTTGGAAGCACTTGCATGTGGATTCCTTTTTTTTTAGGACTTTTTCCACTTAGTAATTAATACTCATCCTTATATAACAATTGTGACTGAAAGCACTGTGCAAAGGGATAAAAATAGGCAGTGTGCCCTGTTAAAAGGAGATAAATCTACTGTACTGATGGACCTGCTCTCTGAAATTCTATAGTGCAGAGGAGGTTAAAAGTTATGTCAAATATAATACTCTTGGTCTGTTGCACTCAGTGACTACAGCCAGTCTTTTAACTGTTATAGAATTTAAGGCTAAGTATTTTTAGCAGTTTTTATTGATGGCTTTCTTAAGCTTCTTTTTCAGAGGTTTTGTGACCATAAAGCAGGATGGAATGAGTTTCTGTCTAACTAGTGTATCAAAGCTTAATTCTCATACAATCATGCCCCAGCATCCATTTAGGGCCAGTGCATCATTTCCAGTAACTAAAGATTGCCTGGCTTTCATGATTGCTCTGGAAGTCAGAATAGCTTCCCATTTGTTGATCAGAGGAAATGAATATATTTCATTTGACCTAGATTGAGTCTTGGTATGTGATTTATCATAGCCCCCAAATTTTGAAATTTGTGAAGTTATGTCAATAACATAAATTGAAAGCTTCAAGCAATGTCTCCAACACATAGTTATTATTTTACATCTACAGGGAATGCAAAAGAAAGAAAGGCAAAATGATAGAAATGGAAACCCCAGTTGCTTGACTTACCCTCAGCAACAAAGAAAGTTTCCTTTCTCTGTCTATATGGATGTACAACCAGCCCAAAATCCAGCCTCTTGAAATACTCAGTATTTATTTTGCTCTCTGAAAGTACACAACATTTATGTAGCTCATTCTGTATGAGCTACTGTGTATGTAAGATATTTGGAAATGAATTGAGACTGAATAATCCATGCCAGCCGTGATTTCCCAATAACAAAATTGTTTGGGACAGAGCTGGCATTGAAACTTGTGGGATGTCTGTATTATCTGAAGCGGAGCATTCCTGGTTGTTTCTGTCTTGAAACAAAACAGGCTCCTGTTACTTGGAAAGGGTAACTGTGTTTTTTCAATGTTTTCTCCTGGGCATCCCAATGTCTTTGTGTGTGTTGGCAGCAGAAGACTATAAGTGTCTCTCTTTGAAACCTCTGGCAGAAATATCTGTTTTCCTTGCAGGTGACTGAGCCCAGGACCAGCATGAGGTCTTGGTGTCTTTGGCTGTCTGTAAATTGAAGCATTACTTGAGCTGTAAGCTATAGGCCTCTAGAAGGTTAGGGTGGCAATTCTAGTCTTCCTTCTGGACAAGGAGCATAGATGTCAGCACTGCTGCACCTGAGTGTGATTCCTGAAGGAGATGCAGTTAGTGGAGTAATTATCCAGGGGAAGACAATGTCAGGACAGCACAAAAGAGAGGATAGGTAGAAAGACAACTGTGAGATATACCTTTGTCTAATGGAATAGGGGAAGTTGTTCTGAATGAAGAAGAAATGAACTTAGCCTGCAGTCTCTGATGCCAAGTGGCCAGTCTGTAGCAGCTAATTTCCAATCTTACAGTACCACAAACCAGCTCTCAGGAGATCCATACCATGGTGTGGAGTCAAACCTTCCACTTGATGTATCTGAAACTGGCAAGACAGCATGGATTCAGGACTGAACGTGAGACAGTGATCAGGGAATCCCAGGTCAATCCATCTTGTGCCCCTACTTGCCTGTATGTGCTTAGGGTCCCTCCTGTTCTCGTTTATCCTCTGGTGACCAGAAGGCTCTGGCCAACTACATTTTTTCTGACAGACCCATTTACTGCTGGGAACAAGAAAGAAGCCATTTATTGCACAGTAAAGAGCAACTTGGCCTTGTACGTATGAAATTACTTTGCTGTGCTTCAAAGGATAATCAGACTTTAGTTTTAAAGAAGGAGACTGGTGGCAGAGGTTTCTCTGCACAGGCTGTCAGCAGTCCTTGCCAGGCAAGCTGTCTCTGACACCAACCCTTTTCACTGCTTTGCGTAATGGATGGCATTGTCAGGACTAGTTTCCTGATGTTGTGTAGTACTAAGGAAGAGACTGTCTTGTCTTATACTTAACCTTGCTGACTTTTAACCTAGCCATTAGTCTTCACAAATGATATTGTTTTCCCCTTTGGCATGAAACTGGAAGTCCTGTTGAAAACCACAGCATCCATTGTAAGGATGGACATATTCATCACTTAAGCCTGGGGCTCAGCTGTGAACACAAGTAGGACTTCAGAAGCCAAAATACATTTGGCCAAACTTTTTTTTGTGTAATGGTTTCCTCAGAACTCCAAGCTGTAGTCAAACGTTTCATTAAAGTGCTTTGGGAATGCACAAGAAAGCTCTTGACTGTAATGTTTGCCTAGGGAGTTTTGTTTCAGTCTGCAGCCTAGATTGTCCTTAAAGCCTATTGTACTGCATGAAAGGTAGCAGAGTACCTCAAGGGAGAGTCATAGGCAATTCAGATTCATGCCAGTGAGTTCCTGTACCTCCTGCCTAGAGCCTTCCAGCAGCCACAAATTGAGCTGGATAATACCATCATTACTGCATCTCCTCTCCAGCATGCTCACTGCAGCCAACAGGAACTACTTGCTCTTGTGTTGGTTATAGTGGCATTTCTGGTACATGGTCTCAGAAACAGGAAACGTATCTTGATGATTCTGTTGTGGAAAGGGACACACTGATGTAATTCTTGCTGTTATTTCAGATTAGCCAGTCCCCTTTTATGAGTCTATCCAACTGCCCATTATACCAGTAATATCGGTCTGTTGAACAGTCCATCTATCAGTCTTCCCAGCGCTGTGGCACCTATCTTCTCTGAATCTCCAGAAAGATACAGGGACTTGTTCTAGACCATGCTCTCATGAGGGCAGCAACATTTTATCCTCAACTCCACCTGGACCTTGTTCATTGCAGGTAGCTGGTGCTTTTAGCACATGGCAGAAGGGAACATGTTCAGTCACAGAGCCAGAGCTCAGATGCAAGAGTAATTCTCTGCATGCTCCCAGGCCCAGCTTTTTTGTCTGGCATCACAAAGTGATTTGCAAAGATGTGATGGTTCAGCTTTCTGTGACTTTATTAATTTGTTTATTAGTAACCACCTCTGGGTGAAGTATTTAATGTAAGTTGATTTAATAATGGGATGCTGTTCCCCTCTTATTTCAGTCACATGACAGGCTGGCTATTTTCAAGTGACTTGTTCTTTCCCATTAACAAGCAGAATAATTCAAATGAATTGCTTCCAGAAACAAAAGAAACTGTAGTGTCCCCAATTATTCATGCTGCTGTTCCATCTGAGCATTGCTGCAGTGGGCATGCAGTTGTTCTAAACATAGGATATGGTTTCTTTTGGGACTGTTTTATCCTTGGCAACTTGTCAATCACCTGGAACAAAAACTCTGTTCCACTTTTCATTATTTTTCTAATCATAATATATTTTCTAGATCCATAATTGTTCTTCATGGGTTATAAAGCCAGCATAATTTGCTATATTGAAAAACATCGATACAGATTTATGCAGTTTCAATTATGCAGTGTGCATTTCATTTTATGTCCAGTCTGGGGGTAGAAGCCTCTCCAACCTGAGTATGTGCTGTGCAACCGGACCTCTCCTTATTTTCTTTTATTCCTGCTGCAGAGATAAGTATGTTTGCCTTCAGAAATGTTTCTGAAGCTTTGTTTTTTCTTGACACTCTGCCTTCCACAGTCACTTCATTGCCTTGTGGCGTGCTGGGGCTAATTTCATGGTTTGTTCTGTGATTGTGGAATATCTGCTGTTTCCCAGGATGTCTGTAAAACAAGCTGACAAACCAGCCTGGTGCTTAGCACACCCCACAGTTTGCTTCATTGCTTTGGGTGGTTTTAGTAGCCTTCAAAACCAATTAACATGCACCTCCCTCAGATGAGCCCTATTTGCACTATGCCTGTGTACCCCGTAATCAACATTAAGTGCAATTTTAATTTAACATTTTGAAATTGGGGTTGAAGCAGCGGAAAGTAAAAGCACATCTGCATAGTACATCATGCTCAGTGGCCAGAGCTGTACTGAGCTGCAGGGCCAAAGGCGGGAAATGAGCCAGGCTCCACTCTTTGTAGCTCTCTGAATGTCTCTGTGCAGGGATGGGCGTGCAGCGGTGGCAGCTCTCTCCTGAGGAGTGGCACTATCAGATGTGCTCACTGGGAGTGCACTCCTGCTCTTACTTGGAGATGGTGGTGAAAACATTGCTCATGTGGCTGCTCTTCTTTGGCTATTTCAGATAAGCCAGTTCCTACCTTCCAGCTGATCATCCCAAGTTAGTGCTGGCTGTGGCACTGTGGGGTAAAGGAATCTTGTAATACTTGTCAAGATTTAAAATCCCTGTAAAACAATGGAGAAATGTTGTTTCCTGTCCTTACATGTTATTTACTGCCTAATACAATTTTTATGGGCATGAGCATTTGCTAGGTTTTAGTCTCAGTGAAGTATAAGAGGTCTGTTCAGTGTGGCTTTGGAAAAAATGCTCATGTACTGCTTCTTTCCTGGCAACTTTCCTTCTCCACAAGTAATGTTTATCTCACATGAGAAATGGATAGCAGAAAAACCTTTTTCTTTTTGAAAGCACCATTTCCATCCTCTTCCAGGTTCTTGAAACATGTCAGACCATAAGCCTGGTCCACTTAAGAGCATTTTATTGTCTTTGGGCCAAAATCTATTGTGTTAAACACAGTAAACCTATCTAAGGCAGACTTTTAACTGTAGTTGTGCCCTTCTATGTTATGGAGGCTGGATCCAGCCCTTTACAAAAGGCCAGCTAGTGAATTCTGTGACAGTGAACTTTGCTTTGTAGATCTGAGTGCATTCTGAACAGCCCATAAGTGAATTGGAAGCTGTGGACATGAGAGCCCTGGAAATCCTCTTTCTGCCTTTTAAAGTGTGTCTGGGTTGGGAGAGAAGTTGTTTCTCAGCTCTCAAGGGCTGCTGCCTCATATTTCAATCTATGAAGACTATGCTGGTTTCTCATTTTTTCTTTTCTAGTGAACTAGGTGATGTCTGTGTTACCGTCTGGGCCTTGGCTTAAGGCACATGCTAAGTTCTGTGTCTTATCTGTGTACTCTGGCAGGAGGAAGGTTCATGTGTACATTTTAAGTTGATGTCTTTCTGTTATTACCAGCTGTCTCCCATGTCTTGCATCAGAATAGGAAGAGAGATGAATTATTCAACTGAAAATGTTTCTGGATCCTCTACTTGCCTGAGATTATTGATGTTATGACCCTTCAGGGAGGGAAAGCTGAATAGTAGTGGCTGATAAATGGGAAGTGTTTCTCTTTCATTCTCCCCTGTCACTTTTTTCATTTTCCATTCTCCACTAATGTATACAGACAGTTTTCTGAAGCATTTACTGATACCAAGATCTTGTCAACCACTGTTGACAGGTACACACTGAGAGTCCAATGGGCTCAACAGAGCTCACATAGACATAAACATGATGGTCCCAGGAAAAAAAGAGCACTATTATGGTTTTATAAATAAAACGCTGAAATACTATGGACATTTTATAGTGGGTTATCATAGTTAATTGCTGCTATGATCAGTCATTTGTCTGTTTGTCTGATGGCAATTAGGAAAATGTGGTATGTGTAGTAAGCTAAGAATTATGTGTTAGAAGCTGTGGAGGTATTAAAGAAAACAAAGGTTATATATGACATTTTGTCATACAATAGTCCAAAGCCTATAATGCAATTCATAGTTGTAGCTCCAAACTCCAGAAACATGATGCTCCTGGCTGAAGGTCAGTTTTCTGCTTATAATTAAGTGTTCATCTCGAGTAATGGGGCTGGTCTGGGGTTACGAGCTGCAGGACTTCTCATCTGAAATTCCAGGGAGGGGAGGGATTAGGCATCCTACTTGTGATGCTCTCTCAGCCAAACAAAAGAATCAAAGTAATACCAGCTTTTCAATTACCTTCTTTCATATTCTCCTTGGTTTTGGTTATGTTTCTTTCTAGACTTGGAAGGCTTTTAATCTGGGATGCTGGCAGATATCCTTAGGAAATTTCAGTGGTATCTGAAGTATGCTTGAATCTCTTTCTTATTCCTTTTATTTGTGAGAGCTAGGGATGCTATCCAGGCTGGAACAATTTTGAAATATTCCAAGTCTGAGATGAAACAGTTCTGATGCTTTTATTTAGATTTTTTCTGGGCCAAACCCCCTTTAAGATGAAAAAAGGGATCCTATAAGAAGAGTTTTGTGTTTTTCCTAACATTTCAGTGCTTCCCCTTCCAGTACCACACAGCATCTAGAAATTCAAATTTTCCTTAAGAATGGAAAATGGAACAAAGAAAATAACCTCGTGTAGGAATTTCATTACAGTGTGGATGAAATATACAGCATGGATGAGCACCGTGTTGTGGTGCTGATTCCAAATGTTTTCCTCCTGGGTATCCGTCCTGACTACACAGCTCAGAATTTCAGCTGGAGGTCCAAATTCTGTGCTTCTAACCACCAAACTGCATGCATGTAAGGACTGGAGAGTGAGTTATGGGCAAGCAAAGGAGTGAATCTCTGTATGGATTTCTTAATTTTATTGCCTGTGTTTACAAGAAATGCAGTGCCCCCTATGCATCCTGTTGGCTGCAAATGCTAGTGTGAACCCAGACGTCAACAGCTCCTCATACTCCTCATACTCAGCACATTCCCTTAAAGCTCGGCAAAAATCCTCAAGGGCAATGCTGATGGTTTCCTTCCCTCCCAAAAGCTCAGGACTCGCCTCCAGAGGGTGCTGCAAACTTGCTGTGGTCACCAGCCTGCGGTGTGCAGGAGGGAGCTGTTCAGTGGGCATCTCAATGCAGTTAGGGGACATCAAAATATTTAAGTAATATTTTGACTGACACTTTGATTGCACAGTACATGGTTTTGGATATAGCTTGTATGCACTTTGAACTAAAAAAATCCAGGTGGCAGCTGTCTTTTGTTAACCTGAGATTATTGTGCTTATAGTGTGAATGTGAAACACATACATAAGCAGCAAAGGAACAGATCCAAGTCAGTCATGGACAAACCCCCCCCCCCTTTAATACAACTCTTGGGGCTTCTTGCTTCTCTGTTAATTTACAGCTGAACAGATGCTATACAAGCAAAGGCTTATACAGTAAAAATATGCAAAACTAGAATTCTAAGGAGTGCTTACAACACTGTGATAACCCTTTTCCTAACATTGCTGAGAGACACTCCTTACCTTCCCTAAGCAGTGTCCAGAGCAGACAGAAGCATACAGAGGGTGAATTGAGGCACCAAGAAGAAGAGAAGAATTCTGGATGCTGGGGAAGCTGGATGCGTTTATAACATTAGAAAAGTGCTGCTTCTTAGTGTTGCTTGTAAGGCCATGTTGGAAGCTTGTGGTAGAGACACTAATCTTACAGAATGATGAGTTTCAGGATGACACTTCTGTAATGAATGTTGCTGGGTTCTTTTGGCCTGTCCGGGTTGAAATGGCTGCTGAAGAGCACAGCAGCTGTGAGGCTTGAATTTGACTGCTGCCCTCCTGCTGGCTCTGGTGCTCGGCACTTTCATGGCACAAATCCTCTCTGCCTTCATGACCCCTCAAGTTGCTCTCCTCCCTTTGACTGAGATGAGCTAGGAAGAGTGCCAGTCCAGTGCTGAATCACTGGCTCTTCACTGGAATTGTCCCACTCTGCATACTGGACTCCAAGCTGCCAGCTGCCCATGCCTGTTGGTGAAAGAATTGGCAGGAAGGGTTGGCCCTGTCTCAGGATGTGCCTGCCCCTCCAAGTGAGTAGCTCTCTGGGGTACTAGAGGCAGAGTTGACGTGGCAGTCTGCACACTGCATATGCTGTGCTGAGACTGTATGAGCCAGAGATGGATCATGGCACTCGTGCAGGTTTCTCTCTTTTGGTGTGCTGGCTGGTGCAGGTGTTCCTGTGCAGCCCCGGTAGTGACTGGACAGACAAGGTGAGACTGAGCTTGTGAGGTAGCTCTGAGGAAGTCCAATGCCAGGAACTAAAAGCTGTTTTAACCATAAACAGCTTAACTGTGCCAGAGTGGAAATGGGCAGTTTGCTCCAGGCTGTCTTGGAGGGAAAACAACAAACAGTGTTCAAAGAGGGTTCCAGCTTGGGCAAAGTGCTCCTCTTGCCACTGGTTCCAAACCAGAGGCAACCTCGAGCAGAGCAGCTCAAGCAGTAGGGAGGAGAGAGCATTGCAGCCTGTCAGAGCAAGCAGTGGAGAAGCAGCCAAGAGGTCTTGGATGGCAGGTCACTGGGATGGTCATGCACAGCTTTTTCATAAATTGGAATTCAAGTCCTGTGGAAAATGGATGCTTCAATAGATGGTTTTGGTCTAATGGTTCGGCAAAGAGTGGATACTGAAAGTTATCATCATTAATTTATCAAGTGTTCCAAACTATTCACCTTGAAAGTCAAAGCATTTTGTTTCAGCTTAATTTGACTACATCTACTGGATCAATTGTAGTGCCTTAGGCTTCCCTTCTAATTTGTGGCTGGATTCATTTCCACGGTACACAGCAATGGTTCAGTGGGGGTGGCATCCCACAATATCTTCTCAGATTAAATCCAAGCAGAGAATGCAGGGAAAGGGAGGGGTAGGGGAAAAAAGAAAGGAAGAACATGAGACATCATTTTTCCAAGACAGTGTGGTGGCTGAGGCAGACGGAGATTAATGAAAAATTGACCTAAAAAGAAGTGTTTTCAAATAGGGCGGCTGAAGTGTTTCAATTGGGTCAACCAGACCTGGAACAAAATATTTCATTTTGGTTTTCTGGTTAAAATAATAATAAAAGAAACCCAACTTCATTTTCAGTCAGAAGGCGTTAAAAGAAAATAACCAGTCCTACCGGTAGCACAGAAGAAAAGTTTCTTTCTCTGAGCTTGTAGCAAATTTCCATACCAATTCCTGGTCTTCTAGATAAGACTCCTCTTTTGCTTTTATAGTTAATTTGGCCTTCTCAGTGAAACCAGTGGCATGAGTTTTGAGGGAGACAAATACAGTGGGACCTTGAGATGTTTTAGCAATCCAGAGTACCCTTTCCTGCCATCTGGACTCCATCCTTTTTTTTTTTTTTCCCCAGCTGAAAATGCACATTTCCCCCCACATCTGCAACAATCCTGCTTTTTACATTCTGGTCCAGTTTTGTTGCCTCTAGCCTCGAGATTGTCCTTTGAATTAGGGGTCCCATCTGTTGTTATCCTGAGCAACACAGAAATAGAAAATCCTGCAGGCGAATGGAGCATTGCTTTGCAGGGCCAGACTGAGTTCTACATCCAATCTAATGCTCAGTTATAATTCTGTTGAACACATACCTTAGATTTTTGTTTTTCAGGGGTGATGTGCCAAGTAAATGGAAATTTATATTTGACAATTTTCCATTTTCCTTAAAAATGAAACATCCTACTAATAAGTAAGCTGGAGGAATGGGTGGGGAGCAAGTTTGCTGAGAGAGAGGGATGGCTCTGAGCACATAGTTGTCCATGTTTGTTCAGTGCATCTTTTTCTTCTGGTGTTTGACATTTTGTACTCTTACATGCAAAAGTGGGATCCCAAGGAGGCCTTGTCTGTGAGCAGAACTGTGTCCAGCCAGGCACTGAGCTATCCTGTCTTATAAAACCTATCTGCAAATGTTTGGCCTATGGCCAATTTCAAAGCTTCTTTGAATAAATGTTTGTGTATGAGAGGTACTGTGTAAACAGTTCCTGGGCACAGTGAATAGGAATGACATAACATAGTTCTTATTTGGTGGCACATTCTATGAAAATAACTCACTTGTAAAGCAGTAATACATCCATTAGATGAAACATGTGACTTGAGAGTTAGGCAGAAGAAGTTCCTTAACATTCAAAATCCAAATCCTGATCTGAATTTTATAACCTCCCCATCTTTGGTAACAGCAGAAGAAGTGTTTTCATGTGGCTGCTGTTCACATCTTTCTTTTTTTTACTACATCCTAGTGGGATGTTCACACCATCACTGTGCAGTTGAGTCCATTGCTGAATGGATGTGGACTGAGAAAGACAGCTAGCCAGACTGGAACACTGAAGGGACTCATACTTGAGAAGCAATGTCTTTATCTTCCTTTTTGTTTGCCCAAGCTTGTCTCCAGTTAAGAAATCCTATTTCTTCCACATATCCAGGTACTAAGACCTGCAAGAAGATCCCTTATCCTGTAGCACAGCTGTGCCACCCCCAAGTAGTACAATATGCTTTGAGGGTCCTGATTTTCAAAATGAGTACTTATAAAAGGTGGGCTTTGATAGTAAAGTCTGAGTATAATTCTTAATCCAAGTCCTCCACAGTGGCAGCGTTCAAATCCTGGGCTTTGGTATATGCCATTGTAAGAGACAAGAGCTAGCTGCAAAGTTCAGGTCAGGAACCTGACTCTGAATTTCAATGAGTTACAGGGATTGTAAAGCAAACAGTGGTTACTGTATGTACTGCTGAATTCAAATCGAGTCATTCTGTAGGGAAAGGGAAAGCAACAGACAGCTTCTCACTCACTATGTTTCTTTTGAATTGGAATAAAACTTTTCAAACTTCAAAAATAAAGCTGTGAAAATCAGCTACATTTTATGTAGGCTTAGCACTCTGTAAAAATTCAGAAGAAAGCAAAGGGCAGAAGTTTTATCACAGGAATCTGAATCAGATTATTTTTCTGGGTTTGGCCTTTGCTCAGATCTGAATGTCATTTTAGATGCAAAGTCCCAAAGTCTACAAATTTGAATCTCTGTCACCCTTGGATGCCACTAATGTGGGGTAGATTGTATTATTCCAATAGTATAAAAAAGGTGAAATGAACTTATTTTGCTATTTTTTTTTTATAGTTCATTCTGAACTTGGCTTTCATAAAACTCTGGTATCTCTGTCAGGAACATGGTGTACAAATGGTAAGAATGACAATTTATTGTGTTCTCCTCTTGGATTCCCACTGCCCCTTACTAACAACTGAGAATGTGAGGAAAATCTGGTTGCCTACATCCTGTTTCATCTTGTGGCATGGAATACTGACCTCTGTATTTCCAAGCTTGTTTGCAGGTAGCAGTGGGAGGAAGGATGATAGAGAACATGCATGTTTGGCATACTTGAGGCACAGATGCATCCATGCAAACCTGATCCCCTCTGGTTACTAACATTTGATTCTTTTTCACTGCAACTCAGACATAAACACTGTAGCTGAAACTCTGTGATTTTATGAATAAGAAAAGAGGTTTCTAGGTATGTGGACTAAGAAGGAGAGAATCAGATCTCATTTTTTGGATGTTAAAATTCCTCCTATGCGATGGAAAGAATTTTCATATCCTTTGTGTACAACATGATGTAGTGTGGCTCTTCTCCTCCTTCACTGCACAAGGCATGGGTGGTGCCTGCAGGAAGTATGACAGAACTGTTGGGTGCACTGTCACTTCTTTGCAATTCTCTGTTCTCAAAGCACGGAAATGGCCCAGCTCTCTTGGCATGGCAGTGCTGCGAAGGTCAGGGCATGTCGTGTTGGAAAGAGGCATCTTCCCTCCTGCACTGGCTGATAGAAATCCCAGGGAGGATTCTAAGCAAGAGTTTATTTGAAAATAGATGAAAGCAAGCAAAATAATCAGACAGCAAAAAGAAAATGATGTTCTGGAAGATTTCAGCAGTCTGAATCATGAGCCAGAGCTGCAGCCAAAGGCAGTGGCAGGCTTGCCAGCATGAATACCCAAGACGAATATGGAGCAGGACACTCATGTCAGTGAACAAGTCACTGCAGCAGCCTGCTCTTCAGGTCTCATGTTTGGAGTCAGTTGTTGGGAGAGAGGTAAGATGGACGTGCTGCAGTTGATGATCTGCAAATGCTCCCTCAGCAGTTACCATCCATCTGAGAAAGAAGAGGAAACACAGAAAATTACTTTTGTTATTAACAGTGTTCCTCCTCGCTATATCACTCAGTTTATGGTGCTTTCAGAAAGAAATTGAAAATGTGCCAGTTTGGTGCTGCTGAGTGCCTCTGGTTTTAGTGCTGTGCTTTAGAGTGTATGATCACCCTAAAAGAGTTGTGGTGCCCTGCTCTGTGCCAGCGTGTCCCTGGCAGCATCAATGCTTTCTAGCTGGGAAGATCTTTACTTTACCACTGAATTGTAAGGTTCAGGCTGCCTTTCCCCTCTGCTTAATTTTTGTGCTGCTAATTTATGTTGGACAGTAGGTACGACCAGGAGCGGGTAAATTGATCTTTTCACATGGGAGGGAATACTGTAATATTCTATTTTTTCTCAGAGAAATAAACAAATCTCTCATCTCCCAGTGTTGCTGCTAAAAGGAGAGGAGATTCTGTGCTGGAGTCTCCATGTCTTGGAAGTGGGTAAATGGGAATAATACGTAGGAGTTATGTCAAAGATGGCTTAGAAATACGAGTAGGTATTAATGTCTTTGTTTTGGCTAACTCAAACATTTTTAACAACTCCTCCCACCAGCCGGGAGAAACCAAAAAAGTACAAATGTGCATTTACATTTTGTAATGAATTTGCTTGGACTCCATTTATTCTTGATCCAAGTTTACTTTTCATTAGTAACCTCCTGGTCAGAAAGTCTCCTGGAAAGATGCATTTGAACTTAATGTAGCAGTTGACCAATGAGAGATGAATTTTAAACTTGCAATCCTTGTGATCTTTTTGTGGAAGCATGATGCCAAGAATCACACACAACTATTTAAACATTACAAAAGCCCCATCCCATATGACCTGGAGTATCATTCTTAACTGCAGTAAATAATTCTTTACTGAGGGTTTGTTGTTTTGTTGGTTTTTTTCTTAACACAATTTTCAATAACAAATGCCTTTGATAGCATTTCCAACTGCATATTATCAGGATATATACAAGCAGAGAAAGGAGGAGGTTTACTGATTGAATGGGATGTTTCAAATTTCTCACCCACTGCAACTTACATTCAGCTGCAGGCCTCAGTCCAGAGGCTGAGATCAGTTGGCAGTGAGGGCTGGATGGGGAGCTTCTTGCTGATCCTTTACCTGGTGTCACTGGCGGCTGTGGGATCTTCGGTGGGAGCCATGGTTCTGTAGGGCCACAGAATCTCAGCTTGTCCCTGAAGTACTGTGTTATTTTTCTTTACAAAGACAAATGATGCTGCTTTGCACAGGACCCCATTTCCCACTGGTTGTCCCCAGCGCTGTTTTTCCCAGTGAGGGGATAGCCATGCCCTTGAAGGACCAGCAAGCTGCAGTTCAAGGGTTCAGAAGCAGCCACTGGGCAGACAGCTGCTTCCCTTAAAAGGTTAGCAGTGTGTATTGCTCACTAACACACCGTCCTTCTGAGCACACTCCGAAAGGACATCCTTGCCCAAGCCTTTATTGGAGATGATTCTTCTCTACCCGTCTATTAATAAGCAGGTGATGTCAGCCTGTCACTCCTTTCTTCCTCCAGGCAAAATCTAGCCACAATGAGCAAATAATAGGTGAGATTTGGAGAGGGGACGCTGATGGTGTTGGAATGCCGGGTGACCCCAGGAACAGGCACTGTCACTGAGTCAGAAGATGACATCAACACTCCGGCTCCGCTGACAGGTTTGCTATCTGCAAAAAAAATGGGCTTAGGCCTGTGCTCCTATTGTGTTACAGTTAATGCTGGCATTCACTGGCGAGCAGGGCCACTGTCCGTTAATCTGATAAACGTTGTTTAACGGGATGGATAACAGCAATGGAAATTCTAAAGGGGTGATGCCATGCTCTGGTCTGGAAATGAAAGTGGGCTCAGGTCATGGTGGGAAGTCACCCTCTCTCTTCTTTGCTTATCTGGTGCGTGTCCCATTTGGGGCAGGGAAGGACTGCCAATGCTGTAGGTAACCCCTCTGGAGCAGAAGCAGCTTCTTGGCTGGGTAGGAATGAAATGTCAAACTGGAGGACAGGGTTGCCTTCCCTGTCCTCCTCCTGCTGCTTCTCTCCAACTTTGCCTTTCCCTCAGTCTTCAAGGAGGCCGTTCAAAGCACTGGGAGTAGATGCAACAAAATGGTCTAAGGAGAAGAAGAGGATACTTGTATGTCTTTCATGCAGTGGCTCATCAGGAAATTTGCAGAAAAGAGAGTGCAGTTCTGTTGGGAATAGTTTTTCGAAGTGTATGTGAGATTGGAAAGATGACTGCCAGATGAGGAACCCTCTTCCATGGGGCTTCCAGATCTGCCTGTGGCAGGCTCTGCAACATGCAGCACAGATGTCTCCTCCACTCTCCCCTAACACAGGTTTTAATGTAGTCCTTATCTGCAGTAGGTGTGTGGAATTAAGTGGTGGCCCTGTCCATGCTGTGTGTTGCTTTGTACCTTGGGACAGGGAAATCTCATCAGGTACAGGCTGACAAACAGCAAAGTACTCTGGCAGTAATTTACAAGAGTTTACTACAAAAAGGTTTCTATTGTGTGTTCTGGTGAAACAGATTTTTCCCTATTTGTGTTTGTAGTCCAAATCTCCCAGCCTCAGATACTGGTGAGTATGAAACAGAGATAAGTGTGAGGATAATTGCTTTTGCGATACAGGGTAGGAGAAGGGTAGAAAGTCAAGAACTGGAGATTACCGGACGATTAAGATTTTCCTGGGTTATTTGTTCTTCCACTACTAATCAGTATGTTGCTTTATGATTGCATGAGCCAAAGATAATGTTTTACTCTGCCTCATAGAACGGTCTCCCATAAATCCCAGACTGAGATAGCTGGAATCTTCTGTATTCAGCTTATTCACTAGGCATCCGGTAGGTTTAATAGCTGGCATAAGTCAAAATACCTCTGAGAAGGATGCCACTTTCTAGAAGGCTAAGCAAGTATTGTATTATAATGCCCTCTGCTTTGCCCCCTCTCTTTCATGCTTTGGCTGTTGCAGAAGTTGTTTCAGTGTCACTGTTCATTCCACATCATGCATTACAATAGTGCAACACCACTCTGTTTAGATTCACAGCAGGTCCATTGGGAACTACTTGAATCCCAAAGAAGTCTCAGAACCATCCCTTGAAAACACATGCACAATACTGAGTTTTATATAACCCTCTTTTGGAGACAGGCTAAAGCTAGTGCTTACCACTCTTTCAAAAGAAGTGCTTTCTCCCTAGGAAAAAAAATAATAATCCAGCCTCTTCTAGACAATTATTTCCAGGCCACATAGCAAGAGTGAATGATGTGAAATAATATTTCAGTAGCAGCCCTGAGTAGAAGGGTTGCATAACCAGGCACTGTCCTGTGTCAAATCTCAATGGATGTTACTAAGACAGGGCAATTTTACACCCAGCTAATGTAGGTAGTGTGGATTTTGTGTTGGTAAGTCATGCAGTGCATTTCATTGTGGCATGACTACTTATTGTAGATGGCTGCATATACACCTGTATACAAGTAATTACCTTGTTTGTAATGATAAGTCAATAACTAGAATAGCTTACTTCAAGTGAGGATACATGAATTTAGCTGACTCTGCCACTAACTGTAGCATGTGAGTTCAGATAAACCATTAATTTTGATGCATCTTGTTATTCTGCATTTAATTTAGAATTTGTGACACCAGTCTTTATAAATCTCTTAGTCAGCCTTGCTAACTTTTGTAGGAGGAGGTCAATCCAAACACTGTTGTTACAATCAGGAGGGTTCTGTTACAGGGGCTTACAGGAGTTCAAGGGAAAAGAATTCATTTCAGTTACATGATTGAGTTTGATAATTATGATCAATCCATGGTAGCCTTGAGTTCAGCAGCATAATCTGCAGAAAGGTTCTCCTTTCCAGGTTTCTAATGAGCTTTATTTGGTATCATGACTGTGAACACCAAAATAAGCAAGACAGCAACTTTATGTTATAATTTCTCTGTTTACAGGATGATTTAGAAGAATCTGAGAGAGGGTCAAAATTCACATCTGCACCCACATTTTAGTTGCTTTTCCCTTTGCTGCTCAGTGATGGTTCAAGTGGTGCTGTTCAGTCAACTGCAAAGTGAGTTGATCCAAATCTGTATTTAGAGCTCTAAAAGCCAGTGGTGTGCGACTGGTCCTTGGGTTTAGTGGGCCCATTGGTAATTAACCTAGGCATGCTAAATGGCTAAGCCAAAGTGGGACAGAGACACTAAGCATAAACAGCATTTCATTGTTCTTCATTTTTGATTGAAGTGCTCAAAATGTCTTGCCAGATGCCTGGTGTATTATAAACAAAATGGCCTTGTTCTGAGGAGCTTTAAGAATGCCTAGGAAAGGATAGAAAGAAATATGTGTGTATTTTTTAAATACAGCTCAACTAGGTTCCCTGAGGAAGTCTGGCAAAGTGAGGTTTCCAGGGAGGTTTGGAAATGGGAAGTGTCCCTGTGCTGTGGTTGAGCTCAGAGGTGAGATTAGGAATAAGGCGTGGTCTCATGAGATGATACGTAGGGTCTCTTGGTGAAGAAACTAACAAATACAGTTTTATTTGAGAGAATTTTTGTGTTTTGAGAACAGAGAATGCAGTATTATCTTGAGCTGTAGACTCAAAATCAGCGTCTCTGATGCTGTGGGGTTCTAACCATTCTTTTTTCTAGGCAAATCCATTCCTCATTGCTTATATGATACTTTTTCTGTTTCCCAGGCTGGTGCACGTCTTATAGATGAAGATACTGCTTCTGTAGGTGGGCTGAAAATATACTCCTTTGGGCAATTTGTGAAATTAACTGATATGTGGAAAGGAAGTCCTGCTTTTCATCTTGTGCACATGGAGTTGAACAAAAATGGCTTCCTCAATCAGCAGTAGATTAGCTCTCACCCCCTCCTCTAGCTGACATCCTCCGTCACTGAGCTAGTCTCCTCTTTGATCTGCTTTTTTTGTTTTCAAAGAGCTTATTCTTTCATCAAGAAAGATTGGCTTCTCCTCTGGGCAGAACATCAGTAAACACACTAGAGAAAAATGGAAGAGATAATAATATGAATTTATCTTCTGAATAAGTTCCTGTTCCAGAAAACTGAGCAACATCTCTGTCTCCCTAATGATGTTTCTCTAATAACCATTTCATAGTAATAAGGCTATGAAGAAAACAGTCTTAATAGCTTTAGGGTGTTGCAGTACTCAGTCACTGTTCAAGGTGGAGGGATTTAGATGATAAGAATTCCAGCTAGTCCTAACATTTTTTAGCAGGAGCAACAATAGTTAAATAACATATTTTAATGTTTTTACCCTGCATTTCACTATGGTACGGTCAGTTTGTCTGTTAGGAACTGGTGCAAAGCAGATTGAAGTCTGTGCCATTCTTTCAAATAACTGTAAAAAGCCTTTTTCCAGGCCTTTAAGTCAAGGTCAGTATTGGAGTTATTCCTTTCATCTGTTCTCTAGTGAGAGAGAGTAATAAGAGGGCATTACATTCCATTTCCAAGCAGGAGAACTAAGGAAGCTGCAGCCCTGTTTGACAGTGGTCAGTTAGATTAGCTGTGCCCTGGGAGTACAACTCCTTCCATGGGTCTGCATTGTCTCTTCAGACTGATAGTGCAGTAGCTGAATCCTAAAAGGTTCTCATAAAGCTGCAGGCTCCACCGAGTCATAAATGAGATCACATTTTAATTAAAACATTGACATTATAAAATATACATGGCACAATAGCACATAATATTTAGAAACTCTAGTAGGAGTTACATAACAATTTGTTATGCAATATTTAAAAGCTGTGATATTTCAGCTAGCTCACTGCCATTGTTGCTGGAGAGTTCCTTCTCCAGAGCCTTTCCCGGACCACATCCTACTTGTGTCTATTTTCATAGCACAGCTGTGCAGATCTCACTGTGGATCTTATCTTTGTTGTCATCAACGGGTGTATTGTGAACGTCTCATTTATATTGTGGGCTCCCTTGCTTCATGAGTAGCCTTGTTCGGCTCACATAGATGCTTGTGAAGTTGGTTATCCTGTGGATGTGAGCCAAGGCCTGATTTCTGGCTCGAAATTCATGAGTCCTGCTTTTACAGACAGTATCCTTCCTTTTCGCTTTTATTTATTACTTTTTTTTTTAGTAATTGGGTTATAGTGGAAGGGATTATCATGACAGCTCTGGATAAAACTGTCCTGACATATAACAATTATCATTTCTCCTTATCAAGTGGCAAAATACAACTGGTTAATATATGTTTCATGCTGTGTAAAGGACATACCAGTATTCCACAGAAATGTTTTTGATTCTCCTCCTGGCTTTAGACATCTGTGGGGTGGCCAGTGTCCTTGTAAACAGTGGTCTCAAAGGGGGTGTCCTGACTGGGGACACCTGAGGCTCATTCCCTCTTATTCCCCTGCTGTATTCCTTCCTTCACCATCACGTGTGTGATGGAAGTTGTGAAAACAGCCTGGAAACTAGCCCACCTTTCCTGCCTGTTCTCTGGGACAGAGACTGGGACAGGGAGTTTTACTTGTAAATGCCCTGGCATGGGGTAAGGCTTAACAGGCTTTTTTTTAGTCTCCAAAAATTACATTCCTCTGATTATTCCCATGTTTCCTCTATCTATTAAAGGATGACACTTCTGCATACAACTCCAGCGAATCCAAGTCTTACTTGCAGGCAACACTCTCTCTATGTCTGCTTAATGCCTGTCTGCATGAGCCCCAAATACTTTGTTTTCATTATTTAGGCTCCTACTGACTATGGGGAAGATCAATAGCTGGTGGCTCTCGGTGTTATCACTTGGTGGCAGGTGATATAGTAGTAGCCTGCATGGAGTTTGTTCTCCCTCTACTTTGGACACATAGTTTATGCTTAAAATAACAGTTGCTCCGCATTCAATTTTTCATCCTTGTCCTTGAAAATACAAGCTGATTTTTGAATACACTTCAGTGTGCAATATACTCCCTGTTCACTGCAGCAAAAGCTGATGAGTAACTGTGGAGTTGGAAGGGGAGAAAGAAGTGACTTCCAGGAAATAAGAGGCACCGGAAGCAGAAGTAGAGGTGGGTACATGGGTAGCAAATAATGACAGATACATGAACTACTTGGGTTATCCCTGAGTTTTCCTGTTTGCCACTGCTGATTAAATCCCTCAGCTGGACATCAAGAGGGTGGGAAGCTGTGGTCCTTTCATTTCATACTAAGGTTTTCAGACTGCAGTGCTCTTCCTAAGAAATCTATGTTTTATTTCACTTGCTGCACAGCTATAGAGGTCTAATGTCAGAGGTGATCATTGATCAGCCAGGTTTCAAAAATCCCACTATCATTTATTGCAGTGTGTTGAACAGCTTCCTTTGGGAAATAAGACTCATTTAAGGAGCCTAACACTGAGCCTTCAGAATTGCTAGTCCCTTTGGACATTTTGACTTCAGTGATTTGGGTAGGGCACTGCTCTGCTCTCCTTTCTCTAGGGATGGGACTCTGTTGTCGTACTCAGAGCAGCTTGTATCCATCTGGCATTCCAGCCATCTAAACCCAATTAAAGAAGGCACAAAAAGGAAAAAGCAGAGAAAGCTGATTTTCTGAAATTGTACTACCTTTTGTTATCAGTCTGTGATCAATGTTGTGGTAATTGGTGACAGCAGCTGAGGAAATGCAGGTTATTACAGGAAGTAAATGCCCCTATCTGTCATCTTGAATCCAACTTGCTTATCTTCAAATCAGAGCATAGGGTCATTAAAACAACATAATATTATTGCATTGATGGAACAGGCAGTCTGCTGAGTTCTTGGATACCAGATGGTAAATGCAGCTTGAGTTGGCAAATTGTTGCTCTTCTTCCTGCCGTGCAAAGGCTTTTTATCTAAAAGCATAATAAAACCAGAACAGAAAACCGAGGAGAAATTTCTTTAATCAAGCATGAGAGATTTGAAAGAAAATAATAACAACAAGAAAAAACGTAGACAAAAGTACAAGAACAGATTCTGCTCCACTGCTTTCTGATTTATTCTTCTTGCATGAGAGCTCTGAGGGACAAAGCCTGCTGATTTTACTATACAGAGAAACCTAATGACCTCAATAGGAACTTATTACTAAAATAAAGTACCACTGAGCATAGGTCTGTCCAGCTTTATCGTAGTGGCTTCTTTTACAAATATTTCTGAAGTTCAGCAATTTTCCTAGGATAGTGGGCAGGAACGAGAGTTTTAGAAAATGCGGAATTTATTAACAATAGCTGATGATAGGACCAGTCATGTCGATGATTGGTCTATAAAAGTTAAACCCTTAAAATTCTGGAGTTGCCTCCACATATAAGTTTTGTCACTCCAAACCAGGCAACATGACTCCTTGGCAGTATGCTTTAGAAGTGAATCCTGTCCTGGTGGAGTTTTCATCAGAGGGAAAGATACATCTTTCCATATCTAATTTCGAAAGTCTAGGAATTCTTCTGGGGCCTTACAAAAAATTAAAGAAATTATAGTGCTTCTCCGGAGCACATAATGTGTCTTGAAATGCAATCATAAAAACTTCTGCAGATGTAAATCCCAAAGGCAATCAACATATTTTGGTGGAAATCTTAGAAGACTTAAGTTGCCTAGTCTTCACTATACAAACAAATATATACCACTTGTCCTGTAATTTTCATCATGGGATATAGATGTGTTTGGGTTTATATGCTCTCAAAGATGGGGGCTTCAATTTCTATGAGTCCAGCATTTCTTTTCAGTGGTATCACTCATGGACACTTCCTGTAATGCATTTCGACATTGTGGGGAGTGCTTTATTCTGTGAACAATACCAGGGCAGTCTCTGACTTGGTCATGTTCAGATCTAAATGCAGAATCTAATTTCTTTGATTTGGTTTTTTTTTTCAGTAACAAGTCTTCCCAACACACTAACATATTTCTTCCTACATGCATAGGAATATAAGTAAATGAAGTAATTCATGGTAATTTTGATACAAACGATTCTATGAGGGAAAGTGAGGACATCCAGTGAACTGCCCTCTGCCTCTTGCTTTCTGTACACCCCTCGTACCCTGCTCCCAGACCTGTGGATTTGTGCCTGAGACCACAGTAATGGTCGTATGATGGGTCAGGTCAAAAGCCCACCTTCCTCCACATCTCTTCTCTGGCAATGGTGCTAAAGCAGATGCCTCAGGAAGAGTAAAGAAGAAGGCGAGCATCTAATGATGCTTCTTCTACTCTTTAATGATTTGCAGGTCAGGAATTTCCTGAGCCAGAAAAATGTATCAGTGTCTTCGGAAAGTGGGCCATGTGCCCCAGACAAGTGGTTTGTGATGTGATTGTCCCATTCATTGAGCTGGCAACATTTAGAGAGCATTTTGATCAACCTAGATTCTTTTGCCTCAAACTAGAGTGCTCATTTGAGTCCTGATTATTTATCGTTCTTGTGAGTTTTCCTGTTTGTGGCCTTCTCATTTAATGATGAGTGCTGCAGATGGCGTATAAATTGAGACATATTTTAAACTAAGTATGAAGCTGGTTGTGTAACCTCAGCTGCCTTGGGATTTGTATTGGGGAGAAAAAAAAAAAGAAAGAATTTCCCTGCAAGTACTCAGCAGACAATCACTGCTCAGTGAATGAAGGCATGGATGTCATTTTACATCAGCTCTACTTGCTTACATTCCTTGTGGCTGGAGGCAGAATTTAAGAAGTCATTGGATATAGCTGATAGAAGGAGGTAGTAAAACAGCACAGAAGGAACAAAGAAATGCAAACTTAAACAGATAACAGCCTCACTCTAAAATGAGCTCTTCCTAAAGTCTGTGTTTTTAGGGAAAAGAAATTGCTTACCTCCTGTATTGTATTTTCTGCTACAAAGACAGGGGGGAAAAAAAAAGATAGTAGTGTAGTCGTAGTTTAATACACAAAAATCAAAGTAAAGTTTATGCTGTGAGATTCTCAGGATGTGATTTACCAGTGTGTTTTCCCTGCTGTCTAGCTTCTTTGACAGCAGCGGGGACTTTGATGGGTAGAGAAAACATGTTTAAGAGCTGCTACGCAGCTCCTGACCTCGTTTGGTGCTCGGAGTGCTGATTTTTTGCTGCTGCTCAGTGGCAGCGCTTGCATTAAGTATTTTTACCATTCACAAATGGGTAGAGGATTTCCATCATTCTGATAAATGATGATCTGATTTTGTGTAAAGCCTACATCACATTGTGACTGCGCTGCATGATGTGGGGCCGTGGGAACAATAACCAGCATGGTCAAGGAATTGCAGTCTGATGAAAAGTGGTGGTGCAGATCTTCTCTATGACCCAGAAGCTCCTGCAATTGCCGTTCACTTGCTGACCTGGCTTTCCATCAGCTATTAAACAGAATCATGTTGTAACCCTGTAGCTGGCTTGGGCCTAAGATAAGCACCAGATGGCTGGGAGGAGGGTGGTCATCAGAGCTGCTCCCCTGGTGTGACAGTTCAGATGTGTTCTACACTGTTTTCTTCTAAAATTTTTTCAAGAAGGTGGGCTGTAGTTCTGGGCAAACTCCCCATGAACCATTGTGCATTTTCTCCTGTCTGGGCAGGATGAATTCTTTTGACCTTTGCTTTCTGTAACAAAACCTCAGAATGATGTGCACTTTCAAAAAATCCTCTAGACTACATAGAAAAAAATTTGTCACTTGCAGTGAGACAGTTAGGGTTACTTAGCACTATGTATTTAGTGTAATTTGAGAATCCGTAGGGTACCACCTGGTCTCCAGCTGTCTCTCCAGAGGGATGAAGACCTCTCATGGATCTTGTGCCGTATTTGCTAGATCTGCGTGGAAATCTCGGATGCTCTGGGACAGCCCAATGCAGCTGAATCGGGGCAAGTGAAGATAGCCCTTGGCTATACCCACTTGTCCTGAGGCGGGATACACATGTGCCCACATGTGGTGGAAAGCAGTCCTATCCAGCAGCGGTGAGTGCAGCGGGAGCACCGACACACAGCGGGCAGGTACAAAGCTTCTCCTGCCCGGTTCTGTGGTGCAGGAAACCTGCAGACACCTGTCAGAGGGCAGCCAGCAGGGCACACCTAAATATGACAGCAGTGAAAGTTTTACCTAAATAAGAACTGAACTAAAAAAGAAGTGTAAAGTCATTATGGCTTAGATCACTACAGCCTCGTTCTTGAATATCCTCTGGCTACCTTTTGCTGTTTTGGCAGTGCAAAGCTGCTGCAGCACAAGCAGCTGTAGTAGGTTACAAATGCTTTTATGTTTCTGGAAGAAACAGAGTGCTGGTGAAGCAGGGTCAGCCAGTGCTGTCTATTGATTTTCACCAAAGCAAAGTAGGTGTAAAACACCTCCTGATCGATCCTCTTCTCCTTCTTGCTTTGCAGGGGGATAACACCCCAGGGAAGTTGGGGGTTTAATGAAGATGCTTTAATGAAGCGCTAACAAAGACAGTAAGTTGACTCTCACCAGGCCTTTAGACTGACCTCACTTTCTCTTTCACAAGACGTGCTGTGGAGGGTGGTGGAACCCTGAACCAAAGGTGACCTCTGACTGAGAGTACAGCTTATGAAAACATTTCTAACTGGATGACAAAACCCAGCTGCCTAAAACCCAACCACCAAATGCTGCCTGAGCAGAAAGAAGCATTACAGCATGGGCTGATTTGTTTGCACCTAGAGAACACAATGTTGGTGGCAGCTGCTTTCTCATCCCAGGAACCAATTTAGCATCCCCTTCCCCACATGACTCAAGACAATAAATTACATTTTAATCTAAAACTTGTACATTATCTACTACAATAGCCAGGCAATTTCTCCAGTTCTGTTTTTCAGCATCTCCCTTGGATCCTCTTTATCAGCTATATTGTTTCATATTAAATAAGTTATTGGGTTTACCAGGAAAGTTATTTATGCTCAGCATGAAAATGAGTAATACACAGGTACCCTCCTGAACATTATTTCCCTGTCAACAGAGCAGATAGCCTAAGCTGCAGATTTAACTAAGGAGAGGAACAAAGATGATGTGAGGAAGTATCCTATCTGGAAGGTGTAATTTCCTGAACATTCTCCCCATTCTTCACTATCTGCTTTCAGTCAACCAAGCATGCACTTGAAGTCCCTGTGGAAAGGTAGGCCAGACAGAGAGGATGGGGAAAGGGGGAGAGAATATTTAGGACCCACCAACTAAGTTGGGCCTACAGCCTAACTGTGGTACAAGTCTCTGCTGCAATGAGATCATTTATGGGCAGGAGCTTATCTCCATCAGGAGATCTTACAATACTCAGCTCTTGAATATCCTGTATCATGCTGATCAAAGGATACTACAGATCATGGAACTGAGGACTCTCCTTGAAGTCACTAGATGAAGTTAAACAAAGCAAGCACTTGAATGCTGTATTTCTGCAATTCAAGCGAATTGTCTAGATTCTTTGCTCTAGTGAGTATGGAGAAAATTAAAGTTTGGACCAGGGGCTGTTGTCATCAAAGCCGGTCTGTACACTCATGTAGAAAGTTGATATGAACAATACATATATATATATATATATATATATATATATGGCCAGTCTTTGCGAGCGAAGATTTGGGAAAGGTCATTAACCCTTCGAGCCTGCGCAGTGGATTTTTTAGGTGAGACCCAGCGTGCGCTGAACTGAGCCCACCCTTTAATCCTGAGGTTCATCTGCCGGGGCCGAGCAAGCTTGGACAGTGGCAGTTAGGGTCTCCGGATGTAGGTTTGTTTAGAGTGACCTTCTCTTAGATGGATTGCCTTACAGGGCTGATGAGCTCCATCTGCCCGGGGGCTGAGAATCGAACCCGGGTCGCAGCGGTGAGAGTGCAGCACCCTAACCACTAGACCACCAGGGGCCCCACATGAACAATACACATTGCAGTGAAAAACAGGGAAGGCAGAAAGTTCTCGGCAGGCTCTTATGGAAGTGGTAGCTCCTGCAAAGTCCTAGGGATCTGAGAAGAAACAGTGTTTTGATTCTCCACTAGGAGGCTGGGGAATGAAATTTTGATTTGAGTCTGGCTGCCATTTATCTGTGTTCACCTTAGCTGTTGTTGTACATCATATGATGGTGATGCTCCTGGGTCTTCCAGAACACCAGAGTGTTCCCTTTCATAGGAAGCTCTGAAATGATTCTATTACGAGTAATGGGAAACCTAAACTGTTAGGAATGTTGAAATGTTTAGTTTGGATCTGAAACCGTGGAAATCTTTGTTCAACATGCTGCATTTGTGCACATTCCGTTTCCTGGTGTTATTTTCTGCATTTCCTACTAGTGTCGCAATGTTGAATATAATCAGAATGTTTAATACAATGAAAAAGTTTCAAAGCTTAAAGAAAGTGATATGAAAACAAATAAACAGAAATAAGAGCTGTTCACGACATGTCTTGGATCACTGGCTGGTAGAAGTTGCCACAGGACATGATAACTCATCTGTGATCACAAAGACAAGTGATCACAAAAGCAAGGCATGGCCCAGCCATTCACCTCGGTGCTAGACAATGTAATCTTGTCAATGTGAGCAATTCAGGTTATTCCTGGATAGTGTGTTGCCTTTACAACATTAATCTTAAACAAATTAGGCAAAATGCATATTTTTTTTCATATTGCTTTTCATACTGCTGGTATGATTTTAACTTTCAACTTGAGACACCCATGTTGATTTGCTTGACCATTCTGTCATTGGGGTTTTTTTCATGGCGGTTTCCAGGCAACATTCATATTTGTGTTGCCAGAGAAAGAGCAGAGACCTGGCTGAGGCCTGTAAGGGCCAATCATGTGCCCATCACGTGGGAATCACACCCCAGTTGTGCTAATCACGTGGCAATCATGGAGCATTCATGTGCCAATTATGTGCATTAGCCCCAGAGATTCATTTCATTGTTATTTGATCATTAGATAGCAGTAGCAGACAAAATCCCCATGAAACAACCCCAGCAGTACTAGGCACTACACACTGAGTTAAAAAAAGAAGTTGCCTCCCTCAAGAGTTTGCGATTTAATATAAAAAGCAGGTGTGCCATATAAGCAGCAAGGAAGAAGAGGGTAATTGTGGCATAGAATCTCTAACTGAATTCAAACTGATTCTGAAAACATAGGACATAAATCAATCCACCTCAGAAGTCCCTCTTAACTCATGTTTTGCCTCATGGGGCACTAACAGGCTGTAACTGCTCTCTGCTACCATGGGCTCTCCTATCCATCCCAGAGGATCCTGACTCACAGGGCAGGTCAGGGCTGTCCACTAACCTGCTGGGAGGGATGGTGGGAAGCAGCGACTTGCATCTGGGGAGTTCAGTCAGAGCATCCACAAGCTGGCAGATATGTCAGATATCATATTGGGGGGTATGTCAGAAAACATACTAAAATGTAGGATGGGGTGAAATGAGGGAGACCTCAGAGGGAAGGACCTGATGGTGAACCCATGAAGAATGTAAGAGAGGCTTTGGGAGAGCTTAAGATGATCTAGTGTTAGAGAAATGAAGAGGAAGCAACAGACAGTCCTAGATACATGGAGAAATGGCATGATAAGTGCTACCCTCCTTTTGGGGATGGCTTACCAAGACTATCTCTACTGAAGCCCATGCAATAACATTAATATGTAGAAATTCATGTCAAAGGAAAGGAACAAAATCCAAACCCCTATGACTTCTTATTTTTATCCCCCAGCAATGAATGCAAAATTCTGAGTAAACAGTATGAGAGAGCTCTGGAATCATGATTCCAAAAGCTGGTGTCCAGGCCTGTCCGTATTATTATCTGATGTGAACAGCTCTGGGTCTAGAGACAGGGTCTAGAGAAGATACTTGCTTTTTTTTCTGCCTGGCACGCTAAACAGACAGTGGTTGGGTTGTCTATCTTTTACAGCTATGTGAGGCAAATGGGTGGATGTCACCCAGTTTCGTAGCTACAGTGCTGAACATTGCTCCCTAATGTGAGTATGTGATTGGTCCTGTTTTTTCAGAGCTGGAAAGCTTTGGCACGTCTTTGTTTAGCGCAGAGGTCTTGGCTTTCTTTGCCAGCAAGACAACGTTTTGCAGCCTTTATTGCTACAACAGGTTTTTTGTCTCCTTGAGCCGATGCAAGTTATACTTTTATTTCAAGTAGTTACATGTGTAAATTCATTTTTTATTATTTTTAAATGTGAGATGATACCCACTATCTGGCTAAATGTTGTCTTTTTCCCCTGCTGTTTTTTTTCTCCCTCTCTTGTGGGTTAAGAAAAATGGGAAAACCTCAAAAAAACTTGACTTCAATTTCTTGTTCTAAATGGGCAAGGCCCTAGGCACGTGCTTGTGTGCTTCTCTCCCATGTGCCTCAATATGAACACAACTACCAGACTTCTGCAAGGCTGCACTGCAATGGGAAAGTTTCCAGTGTTGACTGTGGAGAAAGGTAGCAGCTTCCTAGTGGTTTGATGTCTGATTTTGGTGATAGTTGAACAACAGCGCCTTGAGAAGACGAGGATAGTGAGGAAACCCTCCCAAGGATGTAACTGAGGAAGTACTAGATCTGCACCATGCACACTGTACACATGTATGCTATTTACAAAGCAGGTACCTCACAACCTGGAGAACAGAAGGGCCAATTCGTTATAGAGGCTGCATTTTTTAATATATGCCACAGGAAAACTGACCCAAAGTGGAGACAAAAGTTCATTCATATTGTAACCACCTTCAGGAAGAGTGGCTTTGCTTTTCTCTGAGACGATGATATGCCCCCAGTGAGCAAATGTCTGGGCTCAGTTACATGAAAACTCCTCAGAGCCCATAGCAGGCTTTGACTGTATCTAATTTATTGGTCACTCTCTCTTTAGCAACTGAATGGACAAAGCTGTCAGACACTGACCAGTTTCACAGTTAGTGGGTTGAACTAGTTTCCAAGGTAAATATTGGACAGCTTCCTGCTCTTAGTATTTTTCCATCTCTCTCCCTATCTCTTCCTCAATCTCTACAATAGTAAATGAACTTGAGGGGCAGCTGGGGAAAAAGGGCTATGAACTCATTCACTTCAACATGCTGTGCTCTGAACCATTTACCTGGTGTAGTGGGGCTTGGATGAGATCAGGTGCCTGGTGTGGATGAAGTCACCTTTAGTCCTAGATGCTTGCAGTACATTCCCACATTGGCCAGGTTGTGTAAAACAGTCTTCAAGTTGCTCAGGATACGTGATTTTGGGAAGTGACTTAATGGAATCTGGGGATTATTTTCCAAACTCTGCTGTGTTTTGAGTTTAAAGAGTCACTTTCTTCTTTCTACCTTTTTCTTCTCTGAGTATTTCAGTGTGATCTGTAGGACATCTGTGCTAGCTGCAATAGTTGTAATAATTCTAGGTGTGACATTTTCAGAGTGGTTCTTTTGATTTTCTCACTTTTCTGGCTCAGCACTTTTGAGGGAGTATTGATGAAACTTTTTCACACAGTTTAGACATTAATGGTCCAGCTGAAATGGGGTCTGCAGATAGCCACGATTTTTGGCATCCTAAAGACAGTGTTTTCTTTCTTGGTGCCCGAAGGCTTGGCTTTTTTCTGAAACATTATTAGCTTCAGTGGAGATAAAACAACATAGTGGAGGATTTCACAGCAAGTATTTTATACCTGTCTTTCTCTGGGATACAAATTGAACTAGAGGTAAAGCATGGAGCAGACACCTCAGATAACATGTGATGTTGGGATTAAGAAAGAAATTCATGTGAGGAGTAGCACACACCCTTGGGATTGCTGCTGCACAGCACAGTGGTTGGTGCACCCTTGTCTTCCCTTGTCTTGCTGAAACAAGGAAAAAAGATCACTCCATTAAATGAAGTAAGATGGCAATGTTTGTGAACAAAGCCTTACTTCCGAGCAGACAAGAAAAAGCACATCAGCAACAGTTGCTCTGAATGAATAATGTGGTCTGAATTCTGTGATTTTATGAAATGATTAAGTGACTTCGTGCTTTGTTCTGTTTCATGGAAATGAAACAATACATTTTCATTCCAGTCTTTTGTCTTTTAATGGTGTATTTTTTAATACTCTGAGTTAAGATAAATTTCCTTTGATTCCACAGAAAGGGTGATAAGAGAGAGAATAAAAAAAAATCCTAAGCCTTATAGTTAAAAGAGTCAGGTGAATTAAACAAGAAATCAGGCTTAAATCAGCCAAATCAAATTACCTCTGAGTTATGAATCAGAGGACTTGGCTCATAAATCAACATTTATTTGTGTTTTTCAGTCCTAGTAACTTACTTTGTACTTGCTAATACTGCAGTTTCATTGGAGTTTTGCAGATGAGCTTGTCTCCTTGTGAGGCAGGTACATAGTGTCTTCAGTTTACTGATGATTAAGCCAAGGCACAGCATTGCTGAAGGACACACAGGGGGTGAGCCAGGGCAAATCCACTAAGCAAACAGAGGACTCTGTGCCCTGTCTAACCTATGACAGCCTGACAAGCAAATGAGCTCATTTCCACGGGGTCTTAAGTGTGGCTTGTATGTCAGCTCAGTAGGTTTGTGTAATTTTTAAGATTAAGCAGTAGATGTGAGTATAGTATGAGCACACTGTTGGATTTTAACCTATTTCTTGATTCCAGCTAGGTTTGAACTTCAAAAGCAGCATCCAAAGAGACAGGCTGTATTTTTATTTGCCTTAAAAAGAGCAGCCAGCATGACATCATCCCCTTCAATTAAGCAGGCAATGATCTCTGCAGTGGAGGAGGAGGGAACACCCTGCCCCCAAATCTGTTGCTCTAGAGCAGGCTGGGTGGATGTGAATAACATAAGTGATCAAAAGGGAAAGATCATCAGTAGAAAATGGATAGTGGGGTTGCAGAAGTGAAGTCTCGTGCTTTGGCTTTGCAGGAAAGAAAGAAAGGAAAGCTGCAGGAGTCATGAGAAACCAAAGCGTGAAATACTCACAGGGAACAAATGGTGGGTAGCTTTAACAACCATTTTAGCAGGGTCAGAGAAGAATAAAAGGACTTATTGAGTTCACTTGCTGAGACAGAGTTCACACAGTGCTCATTTGGCTGGCAGAATGGAAAATGGCAGCAATCCTGGGAGTTAAAGAACAACCCTTGGGCTGCAGACACATGATTACGTGCCAATGAAGAATACAGTGAATTAGGGACAGCATAACAGAAGCAGCTCTACTTTGGTGTCGTGTTTTTCCTTGTCCTTCATTCTGAATGTTCTAGTTGCTTTTGGAAACATCTAAAATTTGCTATGAAAGCATGGTAGTTCCCTTCTCATTTCCAAGGCACACTTCGGCGGGAGCTGCCATGCCTCCTTGCATGAAAACATCTTGAAGGATAACAGCAAGATACAGAGGGAGATTAAGGCCCATTCATACAAGAGTAGTTATTTCCAAAGCTACTGAAATCTTTTCCAAGTGAGAAGCTGTTTCAGTTCAAGCGTTATCCAGCATTTGCTCATTCTTGCTGCTCTTCGTCCACTAAGCAACTGCCATCATGATTTTTATGTAGGGTAGGAAATATCCTGACATCACAGGGCCTGTACCAGGATAGTGCCTTGTCTTAGTGCCTGCTGTGTTTTTTCAATCCTGGCTGCAAATGTCGCAGAAGACACAGATTTGAGTCCCCTTTTCTTTAGCAAGCACCGGATTATCACGGCCTTCATTCAGGGGCTCAAAGAACATTGCCAGAAATCAATATAACTTTCCCCTAAGCTTCTCATTGTAGGTGGTTGTAGCACACCACCACTTGGTTCAGACACCATGGTCTCCCTAACCTGGAGACTGTCTTGCTGAGCTTCATTCAAGGAACCTGAATTGAAGGTGAGTCAAGAATGTAGAGCTCGAGCTGCATCATGGTCGTGTGTGGGAGCCTTGTCCTTTTCTGTCTGTAGCAAATGGTGTTGGGATGGAGGCTCATCAATAAATACATATGTAGACCACAAATGATTTCTGGGGTATATGAAGGTGATCTGACTTCTCCTGAGGAGGCTTTACTGTGCCTCCTTGTGAACATATTCAGTGCAAATAAGTTATAGTGCTGTACTGTGTTTAGACTTGTTACATCTGTCTGGACCCAAATGTATCCAGCACTAGCCCGGTCTCGGATGTGCTTCTGACATGTTTATGGCCAAGCTCTGGAGGAGGCCATGGGATGGGGGTAGGAGATTCAAAACTTCACAGCATCTTGGCAAGAACAGTTTTCAAGGGAACTTACTTACTTAGCATGCTGGAACCTGACATGTCTGGTTAATAGAGATTCTCTAGTGAGAAGAATTCCTCCCTGAATGCTATGGGGTACTATAAGATACTTACCTGTCATCCACTGCTGTGAAATGACCTTGCTTCCAGCTCTGTGGAAGATGTGTCAACAAGGACAGGTGTTTGACTGAACGTTGCTGAACTTTGGCTCCCCGTCTTTAAAAAGTGAAAATACCCCAGATCTTAATCCCTTTAAGTCTCAGAAGTGAATCTGTTGGAACTCCACTCATGGAAAACCTGAGATACTGGGGAAACTGCCCGGAGTCTTCCAGGCAAGAAGAGAAGAGGGCTGAAGAATAATAGAGTAATATGCATTTAAAGGCCCATTTGGATCCATGTTACAGTGCAGGCTGAAGATCCCCTGTTACTTTAGCCAGGTACCTCAAATATCTCATGTTACCAAGGCTGTTTTTTGCTGTCATACCCCAGACAGGGAAATGGAGGCACTGAGAAGGTTGCTGTAGACAAAATAATTGTTTTCCAGGGTTCAGAGAAGATGTAGCTTGACAGTCATTAGTTTCACCTGCTGACACATGTGTGATATTGCATGTGGTGAGTATGAGCTGTGTTCAGGTCAATTCTCACTAACCTTCCAAATGCAGGTTCAGCAGATAAGTGTATACAGCATTTCCAGCCAGGCTGTAGGACTTTGTATCCAGGCAATTCTCACTTCACTTGAACTCTAAAAGAAGAGCTATTTCACTGAGTCAGGTGGCTTGGCCTTTTTTTGTAATAGGCAACCATAACAAACAGGCAACATCATTCTCAACTCAGATTATATTCTCCTTGTAGTATTGTGGGTTTTAGTACTTAGTATTGTGTATTATAGCAAAGTCAGTGAGGGCTTTTGTTGCTAACAATGAACAACCAAAGTTTTTACCTGGCTTTAATTAAAGAGCATGATAAGGTCAGCGTTGGGAGCATAATCAAAGCCTCCATGGTATCTGGCATATTGTACTGAAGTTTTTCAGCATCCGCTAACCTTAATTGATTTGCACATGGGACAAAAGATTGGCTGGGATGTTCTGAGATGTCATATTGTCAAGGCCCACCAGTTTTCTGGACATTGCACTAGAAATGTTTCTTCTTGTTTGCACATCTTTCATCATGAAAGACCAAGCTGTGTAGAAACAAACCAGCCAAGTTCAAGCTGTGATCTCTTGTGCCAGGCTAGTGCCCAGAAGTTCTGTTAATTATGTCAATTCTGGCTAGGGAAAAAAGGGCCAAACAAATGAACTTAAAAAGATGTGGGCAGGGTGTAATTGTACAGGAGGGAGTAATTGTACTACCATTTCTTTAGTTCAGAGCCATTCAGCCCCCTGACGTTAGTTGTGTGTTAGGAGATGTGGTTTTGTTTCCATGTGTAACATCTGGTAACTTCACAGAGGCAAGATATTTTAAAAAGTGTTTTAACAGCTTTTCCCCACAAGAAACACAGTTCCATGGCAAACAGATTCCATATAAAATGCCTTATGGGGCAGACAGAAAGACTGAGGTGTAAAAGGGAGTCCATGATGCTCTTCCGTAAGTGACAGGCTGCCTGGGACCAGTGGTTTACCCCGGTCTGGCAGAGTTTTTCTCTGTATCTCCTTAAAACAGTTGCCTCAATTCCCTCCCCTTTCTTAGTAGTGATCTTGCCTTCTAAGTGTCCTTAGCTGCCTGTTATATGGGAGCATGTAGCACCCAAATGCAATGCTGAGGAAGTCAATGGTGTTTTATGGCCACCGTATTTCCTATAAGCAATCCTGTTGGTGACAGGAGAGGCTTTAACAGCAGTTTTGCTGAGTGGATTTTTTCAAACTGATGAAGGGAGCTTTAAAAGACTGCAAGCTTAGCTTACAGTGTTGGGAACTGCCACTTTTTGATCTAGGAGTATCATCAGAAGTCTTGCAGGTTTTGGTAAGATGCAGATGTTCTATAGTGTTTCAACACTATCGACCCCTGCCAAGTTCAGAAGAAAATCACTGGCCAAACCCCTTGGTAGATGAAACATTATGTAAGATTCAGATGTTTCAGGTTAGGCTTTTTCAGATGTTAGGCTTACAGCAAAGGGCTGCAAAGTTCAGAATGAGTTACAGCATCATATTGTCTGTGTTTTTATTCATCCATGGAATTAAAAGGATTTTATAAAAGCAAATTACTGCCATTCCAATTACAAATGAATCAGTGGAGGCATTAAGAAACTTGCCAAGGGTAACAAAAGTGGGAAGAGCTGGAAACAGGGTCTGCAAACCAAGGAGCTGGGTGTTACTCAATATCCTGTGCCATGTCACCTCCCAGCAGTGCAGAGATGAAATTGTAACTGAAGCTGTGAAAGTTTGACAGCTGATGTCAGTGAAACCCCATAGGATTATTCTGCCTTTATTCAAATTATCCAGACCTTATGAGACAGCCCATCTATCTGGACTTTTAAATGTCAGAGGCTTTGGTCCTTCCTCTCTACTGGGGCATATTATCTTCAGAAGAAAGCCCAGGCTGGGCGGAGTGGTGCTCTCCACCTGTGCTGTGGTGTGGCCTGCAGGCTGCACCTGCTCCACAAACTACACAGGAGCTCATTAACTCTGTTCCATACATTGCACAAAACCCCGTTACTAAATAATCTTATGTAAAGGTGTATATTTTTCAATACATTAATTGCTTTACTTGTTCTTGGTTTTGTTTTTGTTTTTTTTTTTAAAGATGGAACAAAAAGTAGTTGGAGTGATGGTAAGGAAAGTTTCCATTGCGATATTGTGTTGATCAATGAGTATTACAGCAGATATGAATGCCAAGGAAACAAATACACAGTGATAGCTGGGGATTCAAATAAGCTTCTATTAACTGGAGCTCCAAAGATCAGAGCAGCCTGTATTTCTTGGACCATGTTCTGCTCTCTTTATTCCTTGAGGATTATAAAGAATTGAAGATCTGGAAGCAACTATCTACTCATTTGTTTATTCAGTGCAGGAATATGTTTGCATTAGGCACCCATCCAAAAGTAACTTCTTCTATTAAAAGGGAATGGGTCACAACAGGACACATAGAAATGAATTTCTTCAGTAGCAGACTGCAAACACCCATTATCTCCAGGTATTTTGTAAATTAATGAGGTTTTTACTATCTGTATGTATAACCTAAAAGAAATAGAACACAAGCATAAGAAGTCTTAAATTTGTAAAAAGATCACAGACATGAACAAATAATTTTTCTTTAAGTATTAAGTTCTCTAAGTATTTAAGTACTGTTAGATAAAGTGGTAGTACCAAGTGAGCGCAGAAACTAAACAAGCCATCTCCTGTATTTAAAGAGCATCAAGAATGCAAGTTAGTCAAATAAGACAAAAGTAATGCTTTCTACTTCCATGGCTCAAAGGGAGGAATGACCTTTCCAAGATTGTATGGAGCTGAAAGCCACCACCCTAATTCATCCTGGATCGCAACTTGCTCTTAAATCAGTGCTTTTGAGCTCAGTGGAACTGTTCATGAAGTTACATGTCCAGAACTTCATGGGGGAGTGGGAGAAGGTTCTCAACAAGTCCATCCCCAAAGGACTTTTGAAATTTAGCTTTTGAGACGAGCTCAGTTGAACATGGCTCCGAGCCCATGGAAAGGAAACAGGAACTGAGATTATAAATTACTTGATGGGCAAATTTGTCAGGGTTTTACTGATGTTGCTTTTTATTTCTGCCAAGTTAAAGCCAGTACATGGATGGTTTGCATGAGCTGGCTGGTGGGCAGTACTGTGTAAAGTCATGATAAATTGATTGCGTGTCAGAGTTTGAAGGTTTGGGGATTAGGCACAGCAATGGAGCAGGATCAGGATTTTGCTGTTTCTCTTTGAGACAGTTTTTCCTTTAAAGGTCATTTTGGCAAATGTTTATAATGTGTTATAGAGGTTTTTGATCCTGCAGAATTGAAAATGAGTGTGCTAATCTGAAAGGCTACTGACAGACTTTCAAGAGGATGTTTAAATCACGGAGTTGTTTTTATAAGCAGGGCTCTATTCTGTGATACTGTTTACATTGGTCAAAAAATTCTTCAGAGAGGGTGTCAATCTCTATTAGATTCTCTGCATGAAGAGATTGATAGAAGTGGAAACAATAAGAGAAGGACATTAGTAAACTTTTGCATTTAAATCCTGTTTTAACCATTGTTAGAAAGTTGTGTCAGGTCTTATTTCCATATTCAGCACTGGCTTGCTTAAAAAAAGTGAACTCTTCAGTTCCTCAAGTATTATACATGCTCATTTGCTCTCAAACTCTTATTTTCTCTTTGCAAGAGATGTGGAATTCTTATATGAATAACAGATAAGTGAGACCATATGTGGTATAATAGGTTGTATTCCTATTATGTTGCTCTTGGCACCTCTCATATCCTCTGAATAAATGTAAAACTGTGTCTCCTTCTTCCCCCTCCTCATAAGAGCAGAGACTCAGTTCTGCATTTGCCATTGAGCCGACAAAAAAAATCCAGTTACGACCCTATCCTCAAGAGTGTGTATGTACCTCTTAAAAAGTGATTATTTTAAGATGGCTCGCTAGGGTGTTCAGGGAAAGAGAGATTTCATGGACCTTTTGCTTGTTGGAAAGGCTAGGCATAAAATGCATTTGGGGAAGAGAAATACGAGTGCGTAAAGATAAATCTGTTTATATTTTTAACAACCTAAAATTTGAAGGAGTGTAAAGCTAGTGGGGTGGTTTTGGAGATCTTCATCTGAAATGATGTTAGAGTTCCAGTGTAATTGGTGAAAAATCAGTACATTTAAGAATAAACTGACAGTAATACAAATAATAAAGACAAATTCACATGGGATCAGAGGCATAAAACGGAGGCACTGCATTGCAGGCAAAACTTTAAAGAAACTTGCATGTAACCAGAACCGGGAGTGCACTTGGAGGGCCAAGACTGAGAAATAACATGAGATGCTTTTTGTCTTTCTCAATGAATCAAACAACAGTATCTAATAATGGAACTGGAAAGAACTGAGACAACTAAGCCCTAGGATGTAGGGTGCTATCTTAAGGATTGAATCTAATACACGGCCACTGAAAACTCTGATGGTCTTTGGGAGACCTTACTGAAAAAATATGTTTGTTCTCTACACATATTTTTTACTTGGAAGGGGGAGGTGGGGCGGGGTAGATAGGAAGGGGGGGGAAATCTGGTTTCCATTGGAAAGATTTTTAAATGGAAATTTCCAACCACTTCTATAGTTAACGAGGAAATAGAACATTTTGTTGCAAAGATTTCACTGGAAAACAATTTCCGTTTTTCATCAAAAAGCTTTCCAGCCCAACTTTTCCAAGCAGCTCTAGTTGTCTCACATAGCGGCTGCTCGGAAGCTGATGGCACACATGGGAAAGAGCACAGCTCTGCTGGCCTCAGGAGCATAGCATCCTGTGACAGGGGAGTTTCTCTGAAGGCAGGGCAGTAGGGGATTAGGTGATACTGAGAGCAGTTCTTATTACACTCATCAGAGGGCAGTGGTGCTTGTGCACAGTGACCTGCTCTGTGCTATATCAAAGGGTTGCACAATTTATTATACATGGCAGAAGGATCATTTCATGCACCAGTGAAATGCAGTCTGTTGTGGGTTGGAAAATAGCAATGGCAGGACCTCAAAAAAGGCTTAGATTCAGTTTGGGATACCGTAGAAAAGTCAACATTTGCTAACAGTTACCAGCCTATTGGTATCTGAGACACCACATTTTCCATTTTTACTCAGAGCAGGAAGTAACTGTGGTCTTTTCATATACCACAGTGTGGTAATTTTTCTGGCAAATGTTCACTTTTTAATGATGACCACTATATTTTCCGTTGTTTGTTCTAGAACTCTGTTTACAGCTTAAGGCAACTGCAATGATCCATGTTAATCATTTGTCCATATGGAAAAACATGTAACATATACTTCTTAAAACACTTAGGAAAATATTCACATTGATCATATACAGTGAAACTAAAGAAAAATCTCCCCTCTTAGTCCTCCTGCAGTCCTTGGCTATATATATTCCATCTTCTAAGCTTGTTGATACATATTTCTTCTTAAATTATCCTCATGTTTCTGATGAGATCAAACCAGGTCAAGATAAAACCAGCTGATAGCTGTTCCCTTCCTTGCAGGTCAGCTCTTTCTTCCTTGTAAAAAAAGAGCCTGTCTGTGCTGTCAAGTGTTTTTGAGGTCTGCTGCATCCACGGATGAAGCCCTGACTGCAGCCAGCAGAGCTGAGATTCAAGCATCACAGCAGAGCAGTGCTGCAGGCCACTGCTGCTGGCTGAGTCACTGCACCAGCGCTGCAGAAGTCCCCTCACAGGGCACAGCTCTGCCCATTTGATGTCTTACATGGGGTTTATGTCAAAGCTTTGTGTACAGCAACAAACCAAGGCCACTTACTTGACCTCAGGCATCTGTTTTTTGACATAATTTGTAAGCACTTCTAGAAGCACAATGACTAGGATCAGGGAGGATTTAGCAATAGCTATTTTCATTTTTGCCTGCTACAAATGCTGTGATCCATCAGCTCAGCTGGGGCAAAGGATGTCACTGACAACTCACAGGTGTCTCTGTTGCTCTGTTGTTCCAGTGTTTAATGGGCGGCTAATATGCAGACTCCCTTTTTACAAGAGGTCACACGGAAAAGATGAGGGGTAATGGGTACAGGTTAATCCTGGGGAGATTCTGATTAGACACAAGAGGAAAATTTTTTGCAATTATAACAATCAGCCTTTGGAATAATCTCCCCAGGGAAGTGGTGGATTCCCCAACATCAGACACTTGTAAGATGCAGTTGGACGGGGTGCTGGGCCATCTTGTCTAGACTGTGCTTTTGCCAAGAAAGGCTGGACCAGATGATCCTTGAGGTCCTCTTCCAGCACAGTATTCTATGATGCTGTGATATGATTCAACAGAATACAACTGCATTGCCTTTCCTGTAAATGAAGTAAGGGCAGGTTTTACCAGTCCTTTGTCAAGGAAGGAAGCAGCATTTTTTCCCCACTTAGGATGGAGGGGCCTCAAAGTAGCGGTTATGTTCTGTCCATGGGACTGCTACACTTATAAGGTTTTTAGGGGAGAAACTTGAACTGTCCCTGACTGGAGGGAGTGCTTTTCTTCTGTGAGAGCAAATACAACCAGTGATTGCTCCTTAACACAGACACAGATGGCTTTTAACCAGTGGAGAAGCATACCCAGGAAAACCACCAGTACTGCAGTCTGTTTTGGGCTGTCCTGGGATGCATGGTCCATTGCTTATGTGCGAGAAGATGAGTTAGTATGGCAGGATGTCACCTTGGCTGAACAGGGAACCCCTCACTCAGTTTAGTGAACAAAACCAGAACTAAGAAGAGTTGGAAAAGGGGACAGGACATTGAGGAGAAATATAGAAGCACACAAAAGTAGAACTGGAATTAGAACTGGTGAAGGGTATGAGGGGCAGCAAGGGCATTTCTACACCTACATTGGCAGCAGGAGGGCTACTGCTGAATGGTGATACTGTGATGAAGAACACTGAAAAGACTAAAGGATTCAGTACTTCCCTTGTCTCAGCCTTTCCTGGAAAAGTCTGCTCTCAGGCCTCCCAAGTCTCTGCATTGCAGCTCCAGCACGGCCCCCCGGTACTTGTGAGATGGAGGAGCCTCACTTGAGCTATTCAACATATCTCAGCACCCAGTGGTGACCAGTCTTAACATGAGGACTAACACAGCACAATTGTGTTGGGTGACAGCCTCATCCAGTGAAAGGGAAGCTCCTTTTATCCTCCCAACAAGGAGGAATTTGTCCGATGCTTCAGAGAGTAACAGATTTATCTCTGGGTGGTGGTTAGATGATCACAATCCAGCAGCTGTCGCTCACTAGGCAGGTTTACAAGAACTACTTTCCCTTCTAGGCAAATACAGAAGGCCCAGATTCCACCTGGCTTGGTATTTTGCAGTCACAGGGAAATCAGCAGGGAGCTTGTATGGATCATATGAGAGGCAGGCAGGACTCTGCCCCAGGGCTCTTGCAAATACAGGGTCGGTCTTCTGAAATTACAGAAGTTGCATCTATTTTATGAAGGATCTGACCTGTTATATTTATTTTGCAGATGGCTTCTTTGACCTGCTGCTGTTTCTATTTTTTTAATAAGGTTCTCAAGAAACATTTATCTATTAAATCAGGTCATTAAAAAAATTACATTTCCTTCCTGAAGCCCATGGTGGTTTTTCTGTCTAAGAAAACTGGGACATACAACTATCATTTCCCATGTGCATGATCACAGAATAGTATCAGCAGAGACCAGGGTCATTTTTATAAAATTAACATTGCTCCCCCCATCTTCAAGTTGATAAATAAACAACAGGCTTCCATAACCAGGGAACAAACCAAAGTCTTGTCAAACAAGGTTATTTTAAACAGAAGAAAAAATCTGACTGAGCTTTCACATTCAGGTTCTTTTTCTCATTGAATTTTCAGATTTTTTCCCAGTTTTCCCGAATTATCCATTATTTGCCTGACTATAATTGTATTTGGAGCCCAAATTTAGGTCATATAGGCTTGTCTGTGTGAGCTCAGAAGTAAGGCATCAACTTTTCCAGCAGATGACTCTGGGAGATCTTGGGAAAGACTCTAAGGCCTTGCAGCACATTCATAAGCTGACTGCATCCACGAGCAGCACTGACTGCCGAGGGGATTACAAGGTAAAAGCCCATAACCATGTTGTAAATGTTTTTAACACCTCGGACAGGAAGGCTGCGGACAAACTGCTTTTTGGGGATATTCCTGGGTCTGTTCTGACTGAGAGATCTTGTTTGAGAGAGATAATTGCAGAAGCCAAAAGTGTAACAGGGAATATCTTAACAACCTAACCAGTTATGTTGCACTTCTCCAGACCGCTTCTAGGCACTGAGCCATTTGCTCATGTAGACTTTATAATTTTTCTTCCCTGCAGCACCAATGCACCGAGGATTGATCCTACCAAGCACTGAATACGCTTAAATTCCATCACACTGCCTTTGCTAGGGGTGTTGAGTCTTCATTATTGTCCGGGCTCCAGCACTAACATGTTTCGAAATGAGGGTGCTGGATCTAGCTGTTTTTTGAACTTTTGGCATCTTTGTGGCTTGAAGACCCACCCTGAGGGACTGCTGAGGATAATCGTGGCATTGAGTTGGGCTGCAGTGGTGGAAGTCCTATTACTCTGCTACTCTGAGAGCTGTGCTTTGCCCTCCCCTTCTGAAACAGTTGCTGGGAAACAAACATGATTCTTTCAGGAGAGATACATGGTAAGACTCCTGCTGGAAGCATGCAAAGCGCATATGTGCTCCTTATGTGGGTAAAAAAAAATCTGGGGTTTGAATTCTGAGTCTTCCTCTTTCACAAATCCAAGAGTCAGTGGATTTATCCCACGTATGGGGAGCATGTGTCTTGAAGTCAGCTTTCAGAGCAGTCTAACAAATCTAAACTCAAAATTTCCTGAAGCCATCATGTTTAAAAGTGAGCAAACGCATTCTTGCTGAAGCAGAATATTGCCAGTGATGAGTTTTTGCACACCTTGTGGAGGGCCTTACCTGATGGCACAGGGCACACTTTCTAGGCCATTACAGTCCTCTTGTGCCCACCAAGAGGTTATTGTGCTGTGAATTGCTGATGCTGCTTAACAAGCTGAATTGCCAATGCCTGTGGCAAATCTTCTGTTTCGTACTGTTGAAAGCACAGAAACAGATGTCCTGGGCCTTCCTGGCTCTGCTCCTCCAATGCTTGGAGCAAACTTCACAGGCAACAACATCTTAGCATCACCCACCCAGTAGATGAGATCTCTATTGGTGACTGTCTTTTCTGTTTGACCAGGACCAACATATGTAGACACTGATCCAGTACAAAGTGACCTGCAAAAAGAGGCAAATCCCACAATCCTGTTTAGCTTAAGGTCGTTTATCCATGTGGCTACAGCTTGTGAGGTGAGACACAGCGCCTCTGTGATTTAGCACTTTCACATTTCCCCTTGGTGTGTTTGCAAGGGACAAATCAATAGAGAACTTGCCAAGCTGTGAGGAGACTGTAAAATTCTACAGCCATGACCACAATACATATGAGCAGCAGAAGCACAGGTGAATTATGCAGGTTATGCCGAACAAGAAGTGAGAAAACTTTTATAGTCCCATCCCATATTTTGTATGTGTCCCATCTTTACCTGGCTTTATTGTGTTTGTGTTTTTAACTTTTTATTGAAAATAATTTGTTGCTATGGAAACAACTGTATCCATTAAACTGGGTGGAGCTTAATGACACCCTCTGAGGCTAAGATATGTTCATTATTTAATTTTAATGATGCACCGTAACACTTGCTGCAGCTTTATCATTTTATTGTGGTTTCATCCATCCCTCTCATGCCCCTTTTTGTTTTTTTCCCACTTGCCCAGTGTCTCCGAAGGCATGGATGCAGAGAGCTCTTTTGAGCAGGAGTTCTCTTCATTTAAACAGCTCTGAGAATGCTGGAATTTACAGATTTTCTAGTTGTGGAGAAGAACAAGTTACCTTATTGTTGCTTCTGTTTCTTTTTGATGTAAAAACTCTTTTGGTGCTAATTCTGCAGGATCCTCTAAAAGATAAACTGAGAGTGAACTCAAGGTTAAAATGCAATTTTTAAGATTGCCACCATGTGATTTGGACCTGAATTTCTTAGTACAATGGCAGCCAGGCTGAATGTGGATTTTGGAAGGACAGACATATTCCTTTTGGGGATTATACTGGAGTCAATTCCTTGTTTGCCAAAGATAAGTCTGAAATGATGGCAAATATTGAGTCTCACTCTTCAAACGTCTGAGGGTATGTGCTATACTTAGAAACTGGAGACTGGGGGATAGGGATTACTTTAAAAGGGGGTGAGCTGTCATTGACCATAGACAGGCAATATGTATTTATCAAATGCCTATATTCTAGAAGGATAAAATTATACAGAAATAATTTTCTCCCATTTTTAGAGATGATCATTTAGGAGGTGGAATATAATGAGGGTTAAACAGCATTCAGCAGAATAAATCTGTAGCCCCCCGAGATGATTTTGTGACAGCTGAATAGTTGCATTGAAGTCAGGAGTATTTTTAGCTGTGTGTATAGAAAAGCATGTAGATATGTTTTTGTATTTCTAATGGGTTTGTCAACTTTGATTTCAGGTGGAGATTCATCAGGTTTAAGATATGGCATCTTCCTTGTGATTTCCTAACTTTACGTGTTGCAACTTAAAGGCGTGATTTAGAGGCATGTAATGCGACTGACTGATTTGGGAACAGTTTATACTCTTGCTGTTGTCATCTTGTGTCCATAGACCCCTTTTCCATCCTCACAAAGCACAAACTCAGTGAGCATCAGCCCAAGTGTCTGGCATTTATGAAGCATCTTGTGTCCTAGCATGTGCTTTTCCACAGGCAGCATTCAGCACTGGTGGTGTGGCTGGGATGGCAGGGGCAGCCAGGTGGGCCAGCACAGCCTGCCCTTGTGAATGAGAGGTGGGAAGTGAAAACAAATATGTGTTAGTGCACTAACATCAGCTCAGATAAAGAGCCGTGGTGCATTTCCTGCCCACACAGTGCTGGGTTCCATCCAGACCCTTCCCTCCCGCCAAGTTAATCATTCTATGTACAGCTTGTAAATGGTTTGAAATTGCGAACAATCTGTTTCTGCATAACCATGAATGTTTTCATGGGTACATCTTTAAAATTTTCCACAGATGGTTCAGTGGTTAGTCTGTGATTTATCAAATACTTGAACTTTCGAGGGATCTTTTCCTCGATGGCGAATTAGAATATTGTTGTGAAAAAATTTCCTAATTTTCCAGTGTTTCTACATTGTTCCTTTCGGTGAATGGAGTCAATTTTCTTATCGCATGGAAAAGAGAAATTCCAAGGCTAATGAAACAAATGTTTATGCTTGTAATTTGTTGCCTTCAGGTAAATGGGGTTTATTTCCTCGCACATTTGTTGAATCTAATGTCAAACGTGCATCAGAATACCTGGTGAGGAGTGGGCAATGCTGAGAGTGGTTGCTTGAAGCAGAGCAGCTTGTAGGGGAACTCAGTGGTGGGCCTGGGGGTATCCCACACTCTCTGGGCAGCAAGCATGGACACCCTCGGTTATCCCCTGCCAGGAAGTGTTTGGGAGTTCTGGATAAGGCACCAACACCACAGTGCACAGTGCCAAAGGCAGCTCCTCTCATCGGCCCCTTTGCAGACATTTCATCAGTGCCGTAGCCTTGACATGCTGACGTACCAGACAATTTGAATGCCTGCATTTCAGCACTCTCTTATCTGTCACCTCTCCCGGGGAGAGTTTTTCCTGTTCCAATCCTGCCCTCCTGGTGGGACATGGCTACCAAGCAGAGGTGTGTTAGGGAAGACCCCTGATGTTAATTTTGCCCTGATTTTCTGGGGTGGAGGGGAGTGGGATGTCCTGCTTCTGTGCTTGAAGACCCAAAGTAGAGCTACACCAGTGCTGCTTTCTCCAGCCTTTCCTGCTGCTGCTACCTCAGACTCCTAGAGTGGGGCAGAACTGTGCATTAATGGAGGAAAGGTGGCACTGGTTATGTTGCCCTCCACACTGCCTTTCTCAGTCAGGCTGGGAATGTGGGGACCAAGAGATTACACAGCCCTGGAAAGAGATGTCCCCTGCCATGCAGGGGCTTGTGAGGCAAGGAGCAGGCATGTGGCTGTGGGCCCTCTCCAGGTGCCTCACAGGAACAATGGCCTAGCTGGGGTATGTTTGCCATCTGGAAAAGCATACCACCTGTTTTATTGTTTTAAAGGCTGTTTTCAGTGGCTTGCTGTTTTAATCAGCTCTACTTGCTCTTCATTTAAAGGTGTTGGTTGGGCACTGTCACTGCTCCTGGTGGGAGCAGACAGCAATCCCCAGTCATCAGTTGGCTTTACTGGGGTGTCACAGTTGAGCTGCAGGCTGAGAGATGAGAAGAACCAATAGAATTTCTTATTTGTTTATTTAGAAATAAAAAAAATGGAGCGAAAAACTGAATTGTTGTTTCTCAAGTCTCACTTAAATGCAAGCTGCTTATCCAAAGCATTGTTGCCTGTAAACAGGTCCTGGGTCTCCTCTTTTAAAAATATCTTACTTGTCAGGGAGACAACTGAGTTGTCTGCTCCAAAGAAAAGAAAGGAACAAAAGAAAGGAAGAAAAGACCTCAACTTCTCAAAACAACCTAAGTTTTTCCTTTGTGAAATACATCGATAAATATAGTTCAGCTAGCACCCTGCTGGTGTTATCACGTCTGAGAGCTATGGCAAGCTTTCAAACAAAGCCATCAAAACCTATACTTAGAAGCAACCTTCAGATTTTCATGCGAAGCACAGAAATGAAATGCGAGTGATAACAAAAGGGGGGAGATGATGGCTCGCCTACATGTGTCTGCCAACCCAGCTGCTGTGTCAGACTTGCCTGTGAAAACCCTCCAAATTGTAATTTCCAGGAATGCAGCTGTGTCTGTGCCTCCCTGTGCACCACCACGGGTGCATACCCTCATATGTCTGACCTTTTCAGAAGTGTGTTGACATGTTCAGAAATAAACTTTGCGATGTAAAGATAACATTGGATTGGGAATAAACAAATCAGCCCCAAGAGAACAGGTCCTTTAAAAGCCATGGTGAGCTCTTGCAGGGGTCTGGATGCATGCTCAGGTCTGGCAGCTGCTTCTCTTGTGTATGTGGGACCTTTTTGGTGCTTATCACTACAGGATCTAAACACCCTGTGTGCGTTCATCAGCTTATCCTCACCTCACCTCTTATGGGTTCATGGGGTGGAAATGGAGAGAAGGGGAAATGAGCTCACCTCCCACTCCTCTCACCTCAGCCCAGCCTTAGCACAGAGAGATTGAGTGATTGCCCAGCTGTGAGGCTGCTGCTGCAGCTGGGAAAGCACCGTGTCTCCTGAGCCCTGGTATGGGGCTTCACCCCAGGACCACTTTCCTCACTAAGTGTTTGCAAACTGTGTGGTTTTTAAAGCCTCAAATGCTCACGATTCCCTCTTCACTGTCCCTGTCAGAAGTAGAGGGAGCACAATGCCTTTTCTGAAAGGCTGGCACCTTGTCACAGGCACTCTATTACTTTTCATCAGGCTGGTGTTGTGAGGAGAGAGAAGCTTTTCCATCGGTTCACAATAGCCCTAGGACAAATAAAAATCTTTTACTGTAAAATGGAGTTTGTTATTTCTCTGGACCGCCTGGGTGAGGGCCTTGTTGGGAGCCTTGTGCTCTCTGCAGGTGCCTTGGAGGCAGTTCTTCCCTGTTTGGGAAGGACCCAAGGTAAGAGCACGGTGTTGTCCTTCACATCACCACAGAGCTCATGTCAGCAGTGGCTGGTGGTGCATCTGGGCTCACCTGTATGGTCATGATTCCCTCGTGTATCTTCTGGACTTTGCCCTGGCTTCATCAGGCAGACAGGTAAGGTTTCCAGGAGATTAGAGTGCTGGACAGGTGCTCAGAGGTTAAATTCCTGCTTTGCCACTGACTTCTGGTGCTACTTTGGCCAAACATACAAAACATGGTCTTGCAGCCCTTTTAATCATGCAAGCCATTTTTAATTCTCATGATGACTTACGATGTAAATGGGAGTGGTTCTATTCTGTGTTTCCAAAGATCAGCAGCTTTTGTTTTGCACAAGAGATACACACCAAAGTCTACGGGGAGGGTTGTTTAAACTTGTGCTGGGTTTGGTTGGGGGTGTGTGGTTGCTTGTGTTGGGCTTTTTATAATTAAAAATCATGCAGACTTGCTTGCCTGTGGTGAAACAGTTTGACAAGACTACTTCTGTAAAATGAAAAAACTATATGGTCATACCTTGATCATTTTTGGCAACTACAGAAATGGGTAATTCCTGTCATGGGCACTCATATCTGTTTAGTGATTTACTGAAAAACTTTCATTTTTTCTGTCGGGCAAATGGGAAACCACTGCTCTGAGCCAACCTTTGTGTGGATTTCTCCACAGGACAGCAACTTTTTTTTATTTAACTTTTAACTCATTGAAGAAAGAGTTCCTCAAGCAAAGTCCTGAATGATACACCTAAGCAATGTTTAACTAAGTTTCCCCCTCGTTTTCTTGTTTTTCCTGTTTTTGGAGAAGATGTAATTTGATTCTGACAGCTATTTTGAGAGGGATTCTCAGTGCTCTTTAATCAAGAGCAAGAAAATGGAAAAGTGCCAGAGAAACACTTGAAGATTGGGAGAAACTGGACAGAGCTATAAATGCTATCCCACTCTAAGAATTGCCGTTGACTGCAAAGCAGCTGATGAACATTTTCTAATGTAAGCTCCACTATTACAGCTTTAGAGAGGATTTATCCAGAACAATGACTTTTTCAGTAATTGTCTGACCCAGCTCACCAAAGGCTAAGCTGGGAACGCCACACTTTGCTCACTGCTTTCTTTAATCTTAGCTAACTGTTGTTCTTTCTGTCACCCATCGCTCATTGATCACTGACTCAGAGAATGATTCAAATGTTATTTGAACAACAATGTTTGAGGATTGTTTATCAGTGACTCCATGTCTGTCTGTGAGAGGCACATTTTGCAATATGTCCTTCACATTTTTTCCCTCTGATAATCTGGAGACCTGGTTGTCTTACAGGTCTGCTGGCTCACCTCACCTCTGTGTGACTCAGCTTCCCTATGGATCCCATTCTTGTCTGAGCTCCCCCATTAAGCTGAACCAGTTCCTTGCAGAGAAGGGGAGTGCGGGATGGGGAAGAGCAGCATACTGCCAGCCCATGGAACAGCAGGGGACAAGGCAGGCAGTGGCAAAGGATGAGGCAGAGTCTTTTCAGTTGTCCTCATTCTGTTGCGAAATGTCCCTGAGACATCAGCCTTGGAGGAGCAGCTCATAGTTGCTTTTCTTCTCTTCCAGGCCTTTTGTCAGCTGCTGGTTTAGCTGAGCCAGGGCCCTGAGGTGTTGATTGCTCTCTCATGAAGGTGAAGGGCTATGTTCACCTTTTCAGTGAAGGGCATGGCCAAGTGTATTTTCTGTGCACTGTCACTAGAAAGCCACAACATCAATCAGGCTCTGCTTTGCAGAGTCTACAAAAGAAGAGTCTGGTGTGTACAGCTCTCTTCACTCTCCTACGCAGAGGTTGGGTCATACCAGTCCGTGTAACTGAATATTTACCCCATGGGTAAGTGGTATCAGTATCATATTCCATAGGAGAATGATCTGACCTTTCTTGTTTATACGGGTAAGTATGTCCAGGAGGCTTCTTTGTCAGCCTGATAGTCCCAGCTGCCAGCTCTCAGTGTGTCTTGTGAGCTCCAATGCTCTTGCCAGGGCTTTGAAGTTAACAAAGAGTTATTTGGAGTTATTTGCAGTTACAGGGTTTTATTTCATATAGAACCCCTGTTCATGGCTCAAATGAAAGTGTTCTCCTCAGTCAGAACCCACACATTCCACAGTGCTGGAGTGATGGTGAGCTGTAACAGCACACAGTAAATGCAAGTCAGTTTGCCTCTTTCCAAAATCCAGTGAAGATGAGCTTGTTGTGATAATTAAGGACAGCCTATGGGATTTTGCTGCTGGAAAAATCATCAAGAGCTCAGAAGGTTTTATTTTAGCTCTCGCTCAGTTGTGAAGCATGCTGGTAAAGACAGCCTTTGTATGGGACCAACCCTCTCATTCAGCTGAGACAGTAGGGCCTTCTTGGCCCTTCTGTTTAACACTGGCAAAATATTTAAGTGATATCTACTGTTCTCTGAAGGGAGGCTCAGTTGCCTCAGGTTTTCCCACTCTGCCCCAACATCCAATCCCCATGGCTCAGTATATGAGATGAGTAACTAAAAGAGAGGAACTGAGGTCCTTCAGAAGGATGTTCTCAGTCTATATGTGCTTGGTTCACAAATGTGGGTGCCCACCCAGTAGATCTTTCTAGTTTCCAGTATGCTAACATGATATTTTTCTGTATAAAATATCTAAGAAAAAAAAAATCTTGCTTAATGTTATGCAAGCATCTCAAAGCCCTTAACTGGTTTAAGTTGACTGTGTGCTGGCTGTTAGATGCCTGCACACTGTGAGAGACTCTTCTCTAAACTGATAAGAGTAACAAAGAGAAGGGAGAATACCCATTGTATAAAAGGATAAAAATGAAGTGATTCACTCCAAGTCACAGATGAGGTCTGTGGTAAAGCTGGGAACAAAACTCTAATCCTCTCCAAGTCTCAGGCTCTTCCTTGCAAATACTCCCTTGCTCTCTTATGCTTTATTTCATCCATAACAATAAAATAATGCTGACTGTGTGCCAAGGGAGTCCTTTCATGCTCTTGGTGCTGCTGGCCAAATGAGATGTGAATGTATCTGAACAATAATTGCAGCTGATTAATGATGGCTGCAGCGTACCTGACATCACATCTGTTATTCCGGTGCCGTACTCGGCCTCATTCATGGGCAGACTGTGCTGACGTGAAACACCTCCCGGGATCCACCACTCGCTGGGATTGTGTGAAAGCGCATCTGCGCTTTTCACACAGCAAAGCAAAAGGCAGGCATCTCTGCAAGAAGCAAAACTGTGATCTTATGAGCTGTTTCAGGTTGGGCTGTCTCTAGACCTGAGCAGCTGTAGGGACAAATTCCTTTCTTCTGTGGGTGCCCCGCTTTTTGTGAGGGCTTGGGCAGGACTGGGCTACTGAAAAGGTGGGATGAAGAGACATGGCATTTTTTGAGTGTGCCCAGGCCATTGAAGCCACCTGGCCAGTGGGGCCAGCACATAGGCAGCCTGTAAATGGCACAGTGATTGTGTCCTTTCTGCCTCCTCAAAATAGTCCCGTGTCTTACCTCGGACCTTAGAGGAAATGGTTCTCCATCTCATACTGATATTTTAGATTATAATTCTCATTTCACTCCAGGGTTAACCTGAGACATTTTGTGTTCTATTCCCCATACAGCAAACATGAGGCCAGCTGTAACAGATAGTGGTGCAGGCAGTTGCTGGAGGTGGAGAGAAGGCAAAGGCTGCAGTCCATGCCCTCAGGAGCCCAAATTGAGCATGTAACCTGAGTTTCTTACAACCAGGTACGTATTAAATTTCCAGGCTTTGGACTGATCTCAGAAGAAGCCATCCTTGGGTTTGGCCATTCCTTTTTATTTGTGAGAATGTTGTTCAGTCGAATCCTGGATGATGTTCTTAGTAAGTTTTCTTGCAGAGTCTTTTACTGGTTCTTTGGACATCATTTTAAGGGAGGAGTATTCACACTGAATTACTGCTGATACAAAGTTTAATTAGCAAGCGTGAGAAGTGAGTCAGGCTCTCCCTATGAAATCTTTCTTGATACAATTAGATAAAGAGAAGGTAGGTAGCACTCAGCTTTCAAGATTTCTTTATCTTTAGTAGCTCACACAGTCTTCCTCCAAGGCTAGGACTTCTGGCACAAAACTCAGCAATTTTAATTGATAGATGGAGATAGTACTGACAGAAACAAAAAGGTGTGGGTTGATGTATAGCTGCTATTGACATTCACATGGAGTAACTGGGACACTCCTCTCCAAAAGCCTTCTCTAAAGACTGCCAACAGTCTGTGTATTCTCACTGGCTGGCTCCAGGTACTGCTGAAAAATTAAATTACACCCATCAGCAGAAGTCAGCAAAGAGGGCAGGTGTTGGGGTTGAAGAGTGTCAAACCCACTCAAAAGGGTAAAGGGAAGTTTTGAGAAGATGCTCGCATTTAGGGTTAAGTTGTCATTGGCCCTCAGCTGAAGGACTTTGTGGAAACAGTCCCTTATTTAAAAAGAGCTGCATGTCCATTGAAAACAGTGACTGGTGATTTTTAAGAGCATCTGGAGCCCTAATCTTTCATTCAGACCAGGCTTTCTGTCTAACTAAGGAAAATAAATTGCATGCTCTTATTTATCTTTCCTCCTCAAACACTCAGAGATTTGAAAGCTGCAAATGTGGAAGTAGCAGAAGGAAATATTTTCTTTTACAAAAGACATAATTCCCCTGTGAAACACAGGAATTCAGCAGGGTTCAGGGAAAGAAGGGAATTTTATTGTTGGACCTTAGAGGAATTATGCAATCAGCTGAAAAGGAAAGTCATGGGATTGATGTCTGTGTTTCTGAGTCCTTTTGAACATCACATGCTGCTGGAGAACAAGATCATTCGTGTATATTTTAGATGTTTTATTTATTGCTTTGATTGTAACAATTGGGTATGAATATAACCACCTATAAAGAACATGTGCTCCTGTTTTTTCTCTTTGAAGAGGAGGAGGCAGAGCTATGCGATTGCAAAGGAGGGATCACATCTCTACATACTGTTGCCTGTGTGAATATGACTAAATTTATGTTCCTGTACCCCACAGATAGTCTTTAAGTGCCCTTAAGCCACTATGTCATATTAAAAGCAATACCAGATCAAGGCTGGTGAAAATAATCTCCACTGTGTCAGAACTGAATGTTTCATAATCACTGGCTGAAATACTATTTTTTCATACTTCACAATTATATTCTGGGAGGGGATAATGTCTGCTGTATGCCTCTAATTGTACTACTTTTATTTTCCCTAGAGACAGTGACTGTCTTTTGTAAGGGCTAGTGATTTTCTCTCTGTGGTATGATATACCTTTCATCTTTAGGAACCTCTGCTAGCTCACTGTCATGCCTCATTATTCCAATTAATCACTGATGACAGTAATACTCACAAAAAAGATAATACATATTTATTCTTAAACAAGGATGAGCCAACACACTCGTTCTGTGACTCCAGGAGTTGATGTGTCAGATTATTGCTTTATGACCCACGTTAGTACGGTGCATATGTGGTAGTACATCTCTTACAAAGAATTTGCTCAGTGATTCCATGTAAAAAGGCTTGAGTGAATTCTCAGAAATGTTTAATCTGTCAGTCAGATGTGGAGATGACATAAGCTTCCTCAGCTGATCGCCCAGAGCATCTCAACCCCAGCCAGACAGGGCTGACTTAAGGAGCACCTGTACATTTTATTGCTACTTCATGCTCATTTTAATTTCTCTGTTGAGCCTCCTTGAGGATTGGCACAGATCTGTGCATTGATTTGAATCATGCTTGTGTCATGCCCTAAGTAGTTCACAAACACACAAAAAACCCCAAACAAACAAACAAAAAAAACCCCAAAACCTGTATATTTTACTGTCAGGTTCCTGAGAGCACAAATGGGCTGTATGGTCAGGACTCTTGGTTGGACCTGGCTGTCATTTCCAGGTCTGTGCTTGGTACTGTGGGACGATGAGCATGGCTGTGAGATCCCTCCTGGCTTACCTTCGCTCAGGGAGTAGCTGTGCTTTCTGCTCCCTGACACATGCAGACCAGCCCACATTTCTTATGTGAAAAGGCTGAAAACAATTTTATCGAATTCACCCATTTGTCTTTATGTGAATTCAGCCCTCTGGAGTACATGCACTGTCTCTGGAGTACAATGTGGCTGCCTGGTAGAAAATCATCCTACAAAGCCCAGCACAAGAGACTATGCAAAGGGTTTTTCACCAAAGAACCTGATGAAATTTCCCTTCCCTTCTCAAAAACTGTGTTCAATACAGATCTTGTATTGGGATCTCATCTGATGTAGTGGACTGTCTAATATTCAATTTGTTTACTTCCTTTTTTTTGTGACAAGTCAGAGTCCAGCAATTAATGAGGTTATTACCTGCCTCACCGTGTCAAATGGGTTACACAGATGTAACTAAGAGCGGAACAAGTCTCTGTATTTTTGAGAAAAAGTCACTGACTTAACTTTTGAAGTGTCATTCCCGCATGTCTGAGAAGTTTCCTATCTCTCATTGCATTTGGTGTGGTGGCAGGTGGCCAGGAAAGCAGAAAACATTCAGTTAACAAACTGACCCATTTTGCACTGCCTGGAACAGGTTTTCCTGGATAGGAGGTGTTTCCACAGCTAAGCAAGTCACAGGGCAGCTCAAGCAGGAGAAAAAGCTGTCCCATTCCGCCCTGAGTTTCCAAGGACTCCCACAGCAAAGCACTCCCTTGCAAGGCGCATGAGGGATCGCCAAAACTTGCAGTGTCTGCTTGTGGTAAGTGCTTGACGTGTTCAGTTTGATGCTTACCTCTGCCACAGTCACACCATGTTCCTTCCTTCACTCCACACGGTTCCCTCCGTGTCACTCCCCTTAGGTGGTTGTGCTTATTGAAGATGGAGTGTGGGACAACAAGTGGTTTGACTTTTGGTGCTGATAAGAGCTGTACTTGGTGCAATAGGGTATAAGTTGCTAAATTTCTAAGCTCTTTTTATAAGGGATTCTTACAGATCATCTTGTAGCAGGATTGGAAATAAAGTGGTAGGAGGCATAAACGTAGAGAGGCTCCCAACCAAAATGCAGGGGTCCCCATTCCAAGGGGAAGGTGTCAGCCTGCCCCCTTCTTATAGTTTTCTCCTTTTCATGAATGGCCACAAGTAGCCAGAGTGGTTTTCAATAATTACCGATGAGTTCAGATGCGGCAATACTGCCTTTTTTTTGGTGTAGTTCATAGTTTGCCCTTTCTTATTGCTCTCATTATCATCTGTAAGGAGTTACTGCCTTGCTTCCTTGCAACATCAAGGTGAACTTAGTGTGTTTTCTGGCATTTGCAAATGTGGCAACAGAAATGGGTATTTAAAACCAGTGCATTATGAGTTTGTAGGCCCTCTGTGGCTCATTCTCTGTACTGTCAAATTAATTGATGTTATATCATTGCTACCTCAGCTTAATACAAGCACAGGTTTTGAACTGGACCTTAATGTCCTTGCAAACATTAACAAAGGATAGTCACTTGGTCTCAGATGAAATAAAAATCTTTGTGGATGCAAGGTGCATGTTTGTTCAGCTATTAAGTAGGGAGTTTCAAAAAGTACCAGAGATTTTTCTGTTCCCGCTGATTGAAAGAGGAATGTTCTCAGATACTCTAGTAATGAGCAACATCATAAATTCTGAAGTCAGACAGATAATTACTCTTTCAGACAAAGAAGCTTTGGGCTTTTATTTATGTCTATAAACTGTAATCTCTTCCATGCTGAGACTTTCAGGGTGACTAAAAGGCATGCATTCCACTGTTAGTTCCACAGGGTGGTACACAGTTACCTCCAAGCAGTGCCAGTAACATAGATAGGTGTCTATAGGTTCTGTTTTGGTTTATGTAGGATTGGGTGTCTTGATATGGTCTGTTGTAGCAGGACCCTGTATGCCCTAAAAGTTGCTTCCTTCCATCTGAGGAATACATTGCTAGTTGTTAAAATTATACTGTCTCCTGATACGATATCAAAACACAAGAAATATGCAACTATTGAAGGATACTGTAGCAGTGTAAATTTGGTTTTATAATGAGAGAGAGAGAGCATGTTTCAAAGTTGAGTGCTCTTAGTAATGCACGAGTCCCTTCAGTCTCCCATGTGCTTTGTCCCTGGGACCATCAGCAACACTTGCCCCAGTGTGGTGTTGCTGTTGGAGAACACTGGGCTCTCCTCACACTTGAGCTCAGCATCCTACAAAGTAACAGTTCAGGAAGGAAAGCATCGTGGAGTTCTCGTAGGGACAGGCTCCCTATGGCTGAAAGTGAGAAAATGAGAACTTTGAATCGATACACAGCAGAAAAGTGTTAAAATTGACACCTAATGAACAGTGCTGATCTCAAAATTGGACCCCAGGTCAAGATATTACATTTCCCTCCCCTTCTTGTCTAGTCCTAATATTTAAGCTTGTTTGGGTTTGCTTTGATTTTTGGGTATTTATATTGTTTATTCAAGGGTTAGGGAAGACCATACAAATATAGTAATTTTCCCTCCAAAATCCCTATTTTCTCCTCTTTAAATTAAAATTCTTTGAAGTTTCTATGGGGAAAATTGTAGTGCTATAAACCGTGAAGGGGGAAAATAAGAAAATAGAGAAAGGACAAAATCTTTGGTAGGTATTATGCCTGAAAATGCACTCCACTGCAAAGCTTCCTTATGATTGTCCCAGACAGTCAAAAAGAAGGGTAGCACATGCAGGTTCATTTCGTCAGCTGTGTTATAATTTGAAATTTTTTTAGCAGGAAGAGTCTGAGCACTCTGGGAAACCCTCAAAGCAACTTGAATTAAAGAATGTTTCAATAATTATAAGATCATTTGATGTTTGTAAGCAAGGCTTTATGACATAGGGTGTGTAAATTAATTAGAATTTTCAATGATTAAATAGTCTTTTTTATGTCTCGAAAATGACATTTCTTTCCCATCATCTCACCATTATGAATACAGGGGAGAAAATATTTTTCTGGCTGAACATCACACATGCATTTTAGCCAAAGGGTTTCTTTCTAAGAGATTTTGAGGGACTCATAACAAGCTTTTGTCTTTACTGCCTTTACTCATGTGGGTTTAAACATGGTGTTACTGCATAAAACTGAGCAACATTGCAGGAATGTTGCCATATATCTGTTAATCCTATTTGTCTTCCCCTTACTGTCTGTGTATGATCTTGTATTTGTTGTTTGTTGATGGCACTGTGAGAATGAGGTTTTCCATTTTGTCCAAAGAGAAGAGTAAACATATTTATTTAATTTTCATGTGAAAGCTGAATATGCATCAAAACATTTAATTTTGGATGTGCTTGTATACACATTCCTCCAAGAAATTATACAAAAAGCCATCACAAAAGAGAAAAGCAAAATTTTACATTTGGCCTGTCCTGGAAATCTGTAGTCTGATACTTTTTTCAAAATGAAATGGTAATTGGAACTGACACATTTCACTTCCAATGAAATAGCATTTCCTGATACTGCACTGGAAAGCTCTAACCAGTACTAATTGGGAGGCTCATTTTGCATGCATGGGCAGGATACTGGCTTCACTGGATTAAACCATTGACCTGTGTTTTTCCAGGAGTCAGATTGGTCAGTGATCCTTTCTGATTTTAAAGTCTACTGAAAAGATGTCATTCTCTTGAATCAGGGGTAACTTTTTTAAGAATTGAGGCTTTGCAAATTGTTTTCAGTCTTAAGACAGAATGAATGTTTTGTAGCCACTTTCTGCTGTCTGTCCATGTTGGGAATCACAAGTCCCTGGAAGTCAGGTTGAGGAGGCTTCTACAAATGAGATATAAGCCACGCTGGTGATGATGCTCTTCCTTTAAGATCCTACAGAAAATTAACTTATGTTTGTGAAGTGATGAGGGAAATGGTTTCAAGTGTTATTCCTCTGCAGTGACTTGCCATTTAGAGAGCACAATGTGGACTCTGGTTGGTATTTTATCATAGGTGCTAAAATTGCTGCAGGGCTGTGCAAGGAAGATAGTTCACTGCTGAGGCCTTAAGTGGGGAAGAGGTCTGTGCTCCTCAGCTATTCTACAGTAATTCATACATGGAAAAGAAAACTATTAACCCCATTTCACAAAAAGGTGACTAAACTGACCAAGCTCCAGATCTGTGAAGATGCAGAGTACTAAGCTTGCACTAAAATTAGGTGGGCTGGTCAGGCATCCATAATACCTTCAGGAAGTCAGCAGTAAGCCTAGAGGTAGACTGTGATGGAGCCAGACACTGATCTAATATATCCTCAGCCTCATCCTCGCTTTAGTCTTCTCCCTTGCCAAACCATTCCTGGACTTTAACACTGCTTGAACAATTATCTGCTTAAACATTTGGATCAGGTTGAACACATCTATTAATGAAACTTATCCTCTGATCTGTTCTGGGAGGAGCAGGAACTTTCAAGTGCTCTACGTTGGTTGCCTGCAATCCCAGTGTTGTGACAGGGTCACCAGACTAAGCTGGGAATAGTCTGTGAGCAGAAAAGTAGGGTAGATAATTCCAACAATCCATGTTTCCATTTTATTGGGAAATTTGGCCTTCACACTTCTTTTGGCATCTAGTACCACTTTTTCTTTTCATGCTTTAACTTGAGCCTAGATCCTCAGCACAATCCAGCTGAAGGGAAACAGCTGTTGGCTGAAGTCCTCTGGAAAGCACTCCCTTGAGCTCAAATCTGACCATTCTTGGCATGAGCTCCTGCAGACAACAGGTGACTCATTTTGCTTTGGAAAGCGCAGCCATATCCTCTGCTGTCTCCTCAAATACTATAGACAATTCATAGAGCAATTTCAGCTTTGCCTCTTCTGCTAATTGAAGAGGAGCTCTGTGCTTACCCCTTGCAACAGAACCAAGCCAATCCAGAATCCACATTTGATCTAGATTATCCCTTTACACTTTGGTTTAAAGTAACACGCAAACAGAGCAAATGAACAAGGCTTGCTTCCCTGCCAAGAGATTCAGTGTGTGAGAGATGGCCACTTGAAAGGAATACTGATGGCTACTGTAAATGAATTAATAAAGGGACTCAAATGCCTCCACTGAACTAGAGTCCTCTTGAGTGACTGTTGAAATGTTCAACAGATTTGAAGTCCAGACCCACCTGAAATGCTAAGGAATTAGCAAAGAAGGCTTGGGGTGGGGTTTTTTTGTATCCCCAACTGACCTAGCTCCCACACGAGCAGTGTCCGACACTGGAGGCAAACAGGACAAGCTTTTATTTATCCTGATTTATAACAGTGTTTTCCAAAGTGGCTTGCTGAAATTGTAAACCATGTGTTCACACAGTAGGAGGGAGGAAATGCCAATATATTAAAATCAATGGACCAAATTGTATGCTATCCTGAGAGCACTTTTGGCCAGGGGATGGAAGTGACCTGCGTTTGGCTGAAGAGGAATCGATTCTCCTCTCTTGCTATTTATGCCAACACAAATGTGTAGCACATTTGACGTCAGTCCACAAAGAACGGGCACAAGCACAAGGGCAATCGGGCCCCAAAGGTTTCTGTTTGATCTCTACTTCAGGCAAGGGGAAGCTGTACCTAGGAAGTGCTTCACCTCCTAAAACAGGCCAACTGCAGAAACACTGGGTCTCTCTGTGGAGTCCCAGGCTTCTGTGACAGCACAGTCCTAAAAGAAGGGTGTAAAGAGCAAGGAAACTTGACTTGGACCCATTTTAAATAGAGGCCACCATTGCAGATGAGCTGAGCTTAGCCCCCCAAAAGTTCCTCTTTTCATTACATTTTTCAGTTGGAAGAGTCAGGTGAAGTATTTACATTGGCTTTCTGCCTTGGCTGTGTGAATTCTCAGGGGTGGAGAAAATGTTAGTAAACTAGTAAGTATCCAAGAACTGCAGGCAAATAGGTTGAGTTGTTAAAGTCTTTTAAACCTCTTCTGAAAAATATTTCCTCTAGGAACATTTTCCCATTTGGAACAGGTGTCTAAAAAAATTTTAAAAAACCCTGCAGAGGTGACATATCTTTTTCTGCCATCGCAAAACTTTCTTAAAACTTGCTGACTACCTGCATCCTGAAATCCACCCTTTTATAAGCTGCACATCTTGTTTTGACTCTGCTGCTACAGTCACTGAGCCCATGCTCCATGCAAGCTGTGCTCTGGCTGTTCCTGCTCCCTGATGGTGCTTGGTGTGCCTTCATCCTTCAGAGCACTTGGAGGTGTAATTTTGAAGTCAAAGTTCAAATCTGCCAGAGAGAAGGGAAACGTGTTCCAAAAGCAGCCCAGGAGTTCTACTCCTCTGCTGTTTCCCATAGCTGTGTGCACGTCACTGCTGTTGTCACTGAGGAAAGCCGAAGGACAGCCTTTCCTGTGTCCCTGGCACTGAGCTGGTGTGTGAGGCCCCAGCTTGTGGAAAGCAAATGAGCTAATTGCCCATTGCTGTGAATCTGAACCCTGATGATGAGGATGGGTCTTCTCTCCAAGCTGTGTCTCTAATCTTGCTTGCCCTCTAATGCAGACTGGAGCACACTGGTGTATGTACACACGCCACGAGTTTATTTCTCCTTGGGGTTTCTGTGCAGCAGCGCACACATTCCAGAATGACTCAATGTTTCTCAACACGTGGGTCTTATGGTGGCCACCCAGTCTTGTGATCTTTGTAACTCTTATCTGGTGCAAGCTGGTGAAATAGTATTTCTCCTGCTTCACCAGGGGCTACTCTGAGCTGTGCCCTGAGAGTTTTCTGGGGGCCATCAGAGCCCCAGCAGCCTTCCAAAGGACAAGGAGCCCTTTAGTGCTGGAGTTCAAGTAGCAGTTGGTTTGCAGTGTGGGTGTCCCACCTCAGTAGCAAAGGGAAGTGAGATCTGCCCCGAGCACCAAACCCTTACTGGATATACAACCTTCCACTCAGTGCAAGTCTCAGCACAAGTGAAACATTCACGTTGTTTGTTTGTTCAACTGTGTATTTCTGAAGACTAAAATCAGGAGCCCAAAGTATCTGTTGGAAAGCGATGCTCCCAAACTATATGTTGTGAAATGCTGCTCAAAGAATTCACTGTTTTGTGAGCTCAGCTGCACAGATCCTCAGCTGTCTGTCTCAGTGGCGCTTTTAAAGGCAGCAAAGTTACGGCACTGACCCTACTGATTCACCAGACAAATCCTCAGTCCTAGTTCTTCTCCCTTTAGGCTTCCTTTTTCCCTCCCTCTTTTTTACTTGATGTAATTAAAAATAATACATGCTGGGTTCTGCTTTGTCACAGTCCTCCGAGAAACTTGTAGTGGGGACCATATAAGTTTCATCAGAACCTTTATAGTAGGGCTCTTGCAAATGACTGGTCTCTGGTACACGGTGACAATGCAAATAAGTAACAACACTCAGATGGAAAATTCTGCAGATGAACCAAAATGTTTTCTGAAATTCCTTTCAAAGTGAGAAAACAACTGTACCTCAGCGGAGAGCCTGCAGTGAGGGATCCATCATGCTTAAAGGAGTAGAGAGCAAAGGGAACATCTGTGAGTGCTTAATTCAAATGCTGAGGGTCTAGAAAACTTGGTGAGCAAGATTGTATTTCATATGATTTGGAAGTGTACCAAAGAGTAATGAAACCACAGAGGAAGCAAAAGATATGCTCTATGTGGATACTTAGCCTTTATGGCACCTGAATTTCCTGGGTAGCTCAACTCATCATGAAATGTCAGCATCGGGAATGAGATACTCTCACGTATGAATTCTGGCTTATGCTGTTATTGCCAAATGTTATGTAGATACTGCAGATGAGAAAAACCTACTTTCCATACATGGAAATATTCACTGTGATTGAAATGCATTTGTTTTTCCAAAACATTATTAGCAATCCACCAGAACTTTTTTTCATTTTTGTGTCCATCTGGGGATTGCCACCTACATCCTCACATTTTCGTTATGTGAAGAAATAATAGTTTTCGTATGCTGAGAGAATGAAATTACCTCATAGGCCTTCTCTGACACATGTGGCAGATCGTACCTTCTCCCTCAGTGACAGAGTGAGTCATTTTGGAGTAAACTTCAGATTTTGTAATGAAATGAGCAGGGAATATTTTTTTGAAGAAGTCTGAAAATGGGCTCAAATTAAAAAAAAAAAAAAAAGAAAAAAGAAAATGAGTTCAGCTGTTTACATCATGGTTTGTTTCTGTTCCATGACTGTTCTAGCAAATTCAGCTGGCAGCTCCCAGCCCTGCTCACTGACCGGAGCTTTACATCAGCCCTGCTCCTGCTGGAGCCAGTGCTGTGTTGTGCAGGGCAAGGAACTGTTTGCTGCACTTGAGAGGCTTGTGAGCAAGCCCCGACTGTAACTCTGGACTCACCTCATGAAACTTCTGAAAATTACAACCAAACAACGGGGGAACCAAACCAATCCCATGTGAACTGTGCCAGTGGCCTTCAGAAGTACTTAAACACCAGACTTACAGTTTCAGTTCACTTGTTTTACTGCTTTTCTTCTTTTAAAAATAGCTACATTGAAAAAAAAATCACAAAAATAGTGGTGAGAGGAAACCAGTCATAAAAATCATTGGCACTGATTTCATCCCTTGTGTCCTTAGTCCCAGATTTTACTCAAATGGGACAGGTATTTGCAGTAAGATCCTTGTGGCCATTTTTTTCAAACTCTTGCTTGAAGCCCATGGACATGATTGAGGTGCTGTAAAACACTCCAACCAGAACATCTTCACAGTGATGTTTGTAAAGGGTTTGGAGCCTGCTCTGCATGCTTGTGGGAAAGTTCTAGAAAATAAATTCAGGTGCCTAGATCTCAACTTCTCTTTATTTCCTAGACTTGCTTGGGCTGTAGAATCCTTTGGAAATCCTTAGCCACAAAGACATCCAGTATACAGCCTATCTCCCTGATCTCTCCTTGCACTCACGACATGAAGTTCATCAAATAAAAAAAGAAAAGATAGAGACTTCCATGAAGCTTTTTCATATTGTGAGGCAAAACCTGTTGATCAATGAAGACTAATGCTTTTTAACATGGGACAGACTAAGTGTTGTAACCTGTTTTGCTTTTCCTGGTTGATCTTGGGTAAATTATTTCCATGTAACTGGGTCTCCTCTTTCATTTCCTCCTCCTGTAAAAGAGGGATGCTGAGTGTTCTTTGTAGTAAGACACTCAGATGTTGTAGGAGTCAAAGTCTAAAGAAAATTTCTGGAGAAAGAAGAGGGAGTAAAGATAGCAGATACAGTAATGCTCAGATATGTGCATTTTCTAAGTTTATTGGGTGTGTTTTTTATGAAAAAAACTTTTGTAAGTATTCAAAGAAAGAAAATCCCTCCAGAGTTTCAAAATAAAATATTTGGATTTTTAGTTGGAAATGTCTTGTTTTGCAATGTTCTTCAGTGTGACTCAGGTATTGAAAATATTTTTAAATGACTGGAACAAAAATTTGTTTGATCTTAAGTATGGTTCACTTAAACTTCTTCAACTTCTTTTAAAATGCAGCTAGACTTTTTCGACTTGGACTGAAATCCCATTTTGTCACATCTTTCATATCCAAGAAATGTTACTGCTGTGGCTGTATCCGTAAACTCACTAGAAATATACACTTGCTGTAGAGAAACAGTATTAAGTTCACTGGTAGAAATTGGCCACTTTGACTTATCTGGTCAACCCTGTATAAAGCATGTATAAAACTGAAATCAGACACTTTTCCCTCTGGATGCCTTGTGAGATTGATCTGTGCAATCTGCAGTTTGAGAGGTGAGGTGAACCTGAGACAGTGGCTGCAATTGCCTCTCATTTAAAATATGATGCTTTGTTGTCAATGATTAATGACCGTGAATCTCTCACCACCTCTGCTTGTGGATCTGGGTTTGGCTTTTGTGTTTTTCCCCAGGACTGATCTCTGACACAGTTGTTTTGGTAAGACCTGAAATTCCCAATCTGCTTTTCTTTTCTGCAGAGTGATGCTATCATGATTTATGAAAAAATCAACTCCTGGAGTTTGTTTTGCTTGGCGTGCAGACAAAAGACTCAAACCCAAATTTTAATAGAGAAAGGTTAGGTGGGAGGCTTTATGCTGTGCTTTTTGAGTGAAAAACTTTGCAGCTAAATTGAGAATAATATTTTTCTGTCTAACCTGACCTTTATACTGATATATCCTCTGTCACCTTGGGCTCTTTTAAACTGTGTCTAACTTCTGCAGGCTTACAGTTCTCCTTTATCACTTGCAAGGAAGACAAAAGTCCTTAGGACCTTGTCAACAGGAGACACCTTTGTTCCTCTTTGAAGTTAAATGGGACTGTGCTTTGGCCTGGCTTCCAGCACCACCTGTTCTGCTGCCAGGTCTCCACGTTGCCCCTTCAGCATGGTCTCACCTGGGCATGCTGCATCCACCTGTTTTGTGTTTCCTGAGGGCACTCGGCAAATTTCTCCTTGTGGGCACCTCTGCTGTGTTTTGCTTGGTCCGTTCCTTGGTTTTGGCAGAACTGGGACATTTAGCTGCTTGTCTGAGGGGAGCGAGTTGCAGGAGTAAGTGAACTTGTGATGCCTGAAAGGAAAGATGCTTTGTGTAGTTTTGAGGAATGTCCACATTTTAAAATAATGTAGTTCATAAACAATAACAGAATCAGCAGTAACATGGTGAAAGGAATTCAAAAGAAAACTAACAATAAGAACTTCTGAAGCAGATTTTTTTTAAAGTAGACTGGATGTTTCTCCCCACTGCTAATAGCACAAGTAACAACTATTTCTAACTATACAGTGGCAGAGGCACATGGCTCTAACTGTTCTTCATTATAAACCCCACACGGGCTATGGGGGGGTATCCATCATACTGTAACAAGGTAAACTTATCAGTAGGGTAGGATTTTTTGCTTGTTTGTTTTTCAGTGGTAATTTTAACTATTTGGAGACGGATAGTTTGAGGCTTGCAATTTCTTTCACTGCTGGAATTGATCCAGAAGCTTCTGACATCACTTCTGCTTTTTATTCACAATAGGAAGGGACATTAATTAAAATAAAAACTTTGTACAAAATGGTCCATCAGAGAAAATGGTTCTGTGAAAACCAAATGGGTGTCTCCCACCTCCAGTCAGGCTGGTGGGAGGCTGAACCCTGGGAGCTCCCAGTCCACCAGCTTCCCCAGGCACTCGAGTCCAGAGCTGTGGGCTGTGAAGCGGCAAGTCACACACATGACTCCAGGACTACGATTTACCCTTTGGTGTAAATTTCAAAATGCCAGGCTTTTCTGTTTAGTGGCTGTTTTTAAACAAATGGGAAACAAATTTCAATAACACATGAAACCTCTACAAGTGGAATTACCACAAAATTCTGGAAAATGTTGGGTGGAGATTGTGCCGTCTCCAAGTTTATTTTCTGCCCCTGTGGTCCTGAATCATAATTATTGTTCTGTGTGTGCATGTTCCGGTTAAATACTCTGAAATAGCGTGTGTCCTTCCCCCCTACCCTGAATGGTGTGCTTCCAGCAGAAAATGGGAGGTGGATGAGGTGGATGTAGTACGATGACCCAGGCTTGCTGGGGGTGTTTTGCGAAGGAAAAAAGATGACTGCTGATGTCACCTCATCCCTCTTACTTTTGGGGAAGCAGCCTCTGGGGAAGCATTTTCTGAGAAATGCCCAGTGAATGGCTACAAGCAGTCCAGAGAAAGCTGGCTGTCAATAGAATAATGTGGAAGAGGAGGGTCTGCTTCTCCAGCTTTGCTTTAGCAGTACCACAATACCCTTCTTTCCTGACAGTGGTCAGCCCTGAGTGGTGTGTTTCCCCACAGCCCTAAGCAAGAGCTGTTCATCAGCTGGGTCGACAGTAGTGAGTTGCCTTGGAGCAGTGGGGAAGCGAATCCCCCACTCACTGGTGTGTTGGTTTGGTTCACAGAGCACTTTTGGTGTGTGCAAACAGGGGTCTTATGGGAGGAAACACACGTGGAAACTCTGCTCTGTACCTCCTGGCACGAATTTCCCTCGTCTCTGAAATCCAACCCTTTGAAAGCAATTTGTAAGTGTTAACCGAAGTTATCTGCATTTCATGGTAAATCACATCTTATTATTTTGAGTTGAGCAATCCACTGTGCTTTTTTATTCACACCGAAAGTTCTTCTAGTGATGTTTTAAGAATGAACAGAGGAATGTGATGATGGCAATCGTGAGAGTTTAGCTGTAGAAAGTGCTTCTAGTTTTATCTGGTAGAAATGGCTGAGGAATCTCGAAGAGTAAAAGACATTCCTGTTCAAGGCCAGATTAATGCCATGGGATTAAAGTGACCTGTTTCTTTTAGATTCATTTGCAGATCCCACTATCTATAATAGTAACTGCTTGCAGTTGTATAACAGCTTTATAAACTCCATAAAACACCACTGAAATAATTAAGGTGTGGATTACTGCCACGCAAAAAAACTCTTAATCAATTTGTCCATTTTTGGAAGCTTCTGAACAGCCTTTTCCTTCTTATTTTCCCAGCACAACTCACTTTTATGAAACCTGCTTGAGAAACTCTGAATTTTAGTCCAGAACCAGAAAGAAGTATATGAAAAACAACGTTCATTTGCATTGCATCTCAGCAGACAGTTTGCTTCTGTAATGTTAATCTGACCTGGGTTGCTCCAGGAGGCAGAAATGTTTTTTTCATAAAGGGATGTTAATCAACCTATTTCCGCTTTCCAGACACTGACTTCTTCCAGCCTTCTCCAATGTACAGCTTAATTCTTTATCTTTTATTATAAACAGCTTTAATTTACATCAGCATAAATTGGGAATGATTCACATTAAGCTAATATAGTTTCAATGACACGATGATGGTTTAAAACAGGGAGGATGAGATGTATCACGCCTTAGGGATTCACATATTGTTTGGAAATCACTTAAAGTTTGATTTCTTAAGGTCAGCAATATGCATCTCCTTTAGTAAAAGACATATTCCACCTTTTGGAGTTAATTTGCACCTCCCTTTTCAACATGATTCTCATAGCTATTGATCAAACCATTTGCGCTGTCCATGTAAACACTTCAACAGGGCCAAATCTTTCCCCCGTGCATTTTTTCCTAACTAGCTCCCTTGGAATGGTGTCAGGAATGAACTTGTTTCATTGTTTGCTTCCAGTTACTTCTGGGATCATGCATACAATCCTCACAGAGCCTTTCTTAATTTTTCACATAGGTAAAATAATTTTCTTGCTCGCTGTTACACAATGTGTTATTTGCTTCACTTTTACTGAAATGATTCTGCTGGCTTCCACACATTTTATACAGTTGCTACCCTGCTATCAGAGCTTGCTGGGTTTAACAATGCAAATGGCTTGCAAAGCATTCTGCAAAAACATGCCAGCCTTCAGTCTAACGCTGTTAAACTTCCCCAGCAATTCTTTCACTGATGAGCTTCACTGATTTTTTTTGGGCCCCTCATGCTAATGCTCTTGTAGGCTGCGTGGTTGTGCTGGGCTAGTGGCCTTGTAGATGTATTCTGTGGATTACCAATCTATGCAGTAATGTGTATAAACATCTCCATACCTTCCATTAATATATATGGAGAACTGTTGTTCTTCTTCTGGCTATATGAAAAATAGTGCTCTTGCTGTTCCTGAGTCCTGTCTCACTGCAGACTTTGCCTTGCCTGCCTGTGCTTTGCCCATTTTTCTCCTCCTAGCTTCTAAGGAGTGCAGTATTTTGGGGGTGCATGCTTGGGTCTAGAGGAAACTTGGGTAGGTATCTTTCCCAATCTTCCCTTTTCCTTTCCCTTGACTTCTGATGCACCTGTGATCAGATGAGGTAAAAATAACCAGCTGAATGGCCACAAAATTCCCTGATCGCTAGTGATGACCCTGTTTGTACCAGCCCTGTTCCTGCTGAGGAATATCTTTTCCCTGTAGGGAGTTACTGAGAATGAACTGGCACTCATTTGGATCACAGACAGCAGTCAGGTCCTGTGGAAACTCCAAGCCCTTTTGGTAGAAGTTTTCTGTTGTGACTTGGACCATGTGGCCCCCTGGAGCAAGGTCCTGCACATCTCCTTAGATGCTGGAAGCCTGCAACACTGTGCACAAGGTGGGCACTGGGTACCTGATGTTTCTTGGCTCTTTTCCTGGGGCAGAGCTGACAGTGCCCTTCCCTGTTTACTGGGAATGAGCCTCAGAGCAGCCCAGCTCTTGGTTTCAGCCAAAGCTGCTTCAGCTTTGGAGATGGCTGTTGGGATGGGATGAGGAGGCCAGTAGGGATTTGCAGCACTGCATCCCATTAGCCAAGATGATGTGGAAGGCTCTGGGAAGGTTTTCGTGGCATGGCTGGACAAAGTCTTGGGTGGCCTGCTCTAGTGCTGGTGGTAGCATTGCTCCAGTTGGGCTGGGCTAGAGACCACCAAAATTCCTCTCCAACTGACATTTCTATGAATCTGTGACATTTTGTTTTGTTGGAAAACCAAACAGACATTTAACTAAAGTTGCAAATAAATAAATGAAAAGTACAGAAGAGCTACAGCGTGAAGTAAAAGTAAAACAGAACCATGAAAGAAAAAATTGAGATGAGGGAATGTCCAGATGTTTTGCAATAAATTCTAATGACGGATTTAAGCAGAAAAGAAAGCAACCAAAGACAGGCCTTTGAGCATCTTAAGGGAAATAAGTTATTTATTGAAGTTATTGTTGAAGTTAATGGGACTCTACAGCAAGAAGATTGCAGCAGCATCTGTTGAAAGCTGCAGTGACAGACATAGTAACAAAACAATAGCCAGGGAGGTGAAAGAGAAACAGAAATGTGTTGCAGCTGGGGCAGATGTAGGATGAAATGGGTGAAACACAATGGGAAGGTTGCAAAGCTTATTTTTTTATAGCTGTTCTCCAAACAAGATGTCTCACCTTCAAAGTACTGTGTCTTTGAAGACAAATCCTTTTGACTAAGGAGTCCTTGAAATGTTACTGTACAGCTGACATAGAGGCAAATCCCGATTGCTGTGCCCCTTACATACAAAGATCAGCTCCAAGGAGGTGCCATCCTATTCTGCAGCCCAAAGTGGTGACCTGAAGGGCAGGCTGGCTTGTGGTGCCAGCATCTAACACCCTGTGAGTCAGTGCCTGTGGTCACTGATTGTCTTCCAAGGACAGAAAACACTTTCCGGAGAGCTATAGCAAGGAAGTGTGGAGCAACAGTTCAACAGTTACGGGTAAGGGAGGGAGAGACAGAGCGTGGCTCTTCCTCTTCCACTTGAGGGCAGAGGGTGGAGTCACTCAGGATGCATTCTTGGTGTTATTTTGGACCCCAAGAAAGCTGAGTTTCTCTTCTCTTCCTCTTTTATTTATTTACTTATTTTTGGTTGCCACATAGGAACCCTGGGGAGGGCAGGCTTCTTGCAGGCCAAGCCTGGGAGCTGTTGAGTGAAAATTATGTAAATCCTAAGAACGTTGTATGTGTGACAGAAGCTGTTCAACAATGATCTTCCTCTGGTATGACAAGGATTCATTAAATGTAACTGCTTGGGGTCCAAGAAGGGCAAAACAACAGGTGGAGGCGCTTCAAAGAGCAGCTGGAATGTGGCAGCCGATGTCACCCGAGCCTCATTTGCTCCAATAATGAGATGCACAGTGATACAAAACCAACATGGCATTTTCGGTTATGGCATGATAAATGCTCTCCTGTGCTTAACAGCGTATCACATAGTTTTTATTCCTGTACATGGAGATTAAAATAATTTGATACGAGCACTCACTTTTGCTTATCCCAGTAATGGCCAGGAAGTCTTTGTAATTTGGTCAAGTGCATGAGTGAACCAGCTGTTTGACAAAGCCCCTGAAGTTGCTGTCATTTTCTCAGCTGCCCACTGTGATGAAATGATTGGGTGTAGCTATGGACACAGCGTGGTAGAACAAGGATCCATGTGCACTGCAGGAAGCATGGTACGTTTTGGTTTCTTTAAGCAGTGAGACAATCTCCTCCTGGCCAGCTGGAAAACATAGGAAACCATATGATGTTCCTGTCCTACAATGGCCATGGACAGGTGTATCGCTTCCAGGAGATGGCCTTGATTATTCCATTGGAAGAACAACAAAGTGAAAGTTATCCAAAAGCCTGGTGTCCAGGAGACGGGAGCAATACCTGAGAAGCTTTGGAGGTAGGTCACATTTGGAGGTAATGTGACCTCCAAAGCTAATGCTTGGATCTGGAGCAGTATACACCATCTGTGTCTGAAGGGACTAACAGCTTTTCTGAGATTATTTTGATGAAGAATTTGTGTCTAGGACATTGTTCTATGAAGACACACTTGGAAAAGTAAATGGTTTTAGAGTTAACACAGTCTTTGGAAGGAAAAAGCATTTGGTCTTCATGGAGGAGCAAGGAATAACCCAAGAATGCCGATTATACCATTGTGACTTAAAATTAGTTTGATTCAGTGTGTGTCTGAGTCTTAAACCAGGCATACATTATGTACTGTGACTCTGGTGCACATTAACTCTTCTGGTGAAATTACAGGGGGACACACTGTTTCACAGCCTCCAAATGTTAGCATTTGCTTTTGTTCCGCTTGAACTTAAAATGGAAGTGTCTTTGCAGCAGAGAAGAATAGTACAACAGGAATCACCCCCCCCAGCAGGTATTGTCTGCAGCGCTGCCTGGCGAGCGCTGTGACAACTGTGTGAAGAAGTAAGGCTTTCAGTTTCCAGCATGTAAAAAGGACTGGTTTAAAAATAATTAATTCCCATGTCTGGAGCTAAAGTAACTGATTTGTCAGACTAACACACGAACTCTTCCAGTGCCAGTGGGTCCATTTTACCCCATAACCACAAATGGAATAGAAGGGGAGTAAGTCTGTGTTGTATTCAAAGCTAGGGAAAAAGCAAGCAAGCACAAAATATCTGTGGTTTGACACAGCACAGGACAGTCTTTGCTTGGGGATATTCAAGTTGAGCATATTGATTTCTGAAGCAATTAACACATGATTCTTCATGATCCATTTACCCTTTCTACCAATATATGTTCATGCAATGACAGTACAAAAGCAGGACTGCTTTTGCTTTTAGTATGGTGAAGATTTTAGAGAGAATAAAAATTATCAGACCATTTTAGACAGCACAGCTAAATTAATAACACCCTATAAAAAGAGAATTTCTCTCTTTTAGAATGAGAGCTGCAAGTAAAGGAAAACGTATCAAATTAAAGTGTAAAGGTAAGTTATGGCCAGGAAGCACAAGTACTCTTTTGAACAGACTTGAGAGAGAATATAAATTAGAAGAATTTTATCCTTGAAACACAGAATTGTCTTCAGCATGGACCAGGCTTGGAATCCCAAGAGAACAGGCCAATGAAAGATATATCCTAAAGTACAGGTTTGGAACAACATATAGTTATGTTTATGGAGTAGTAGTCTATAATAGTATTAAAAAATATATTTTACTTAATTTAACAGTAATATGATGTTTCATTGGCCAGGCCTTATTGAAAATTCACTGAAGTAAATTGAATTCTTTACCTTAATGGGCCATCTTAAATGTTTTGTTTAGAGTTATCTAAAGTTTATATGGAGAGAAGAACAAAAAAAAATGTTAAGGTGTTAGTTCTGTTAAAGAGTGTCTGTGTTTTCAGGTTTCTGTAGCATTGTATGCTGCAAGTAAAATTGCAGATATAATTTAGACAGAAAAGGAGATCTGACATCTGTGAATGTGTCTGTACCCAGAAAACGAGTTGTACAACCAATAGGTTGTGCTCTTTGAAACTATATTTATTATAGCTTTTTCCTGTGGCATGGGAGAAAGCAGACTGTGAAGGTACAAGGTCATCCTCCTCCTGTTTCTTGTACATCAGCAGTCATCTTCCAGCAGAGAGATCTGAAGATTCAGCTGGGTCATGCCCTCCAAACAGACTTGAATTCAGGCTCCTTTCAGTCCTTAGCTTTGTTTTTCACTTAGGTAGTGATTACTGCAATGGAGGGAGATAAACAGGAGCAAATCCTCTTATTTTCTGTGGCTGTAGCCTGTGAGTAACCCTGTATATGAACCAAGAAAAGGAAGGGAGAGGAGTTACGGAAGGAGGAGAAATAGCACAGTGAGTCACCCTGTTCACTATCTGTCTGAAGATCTATATTCTGCTCCCTTCTTAAATATAGAAATGATTTCATTGAATTATTAACTCTTGCAAACTAAAGATTCGGTATGAAGGGGGCTCTTGGATCCTGATTCGTAGTGATGGTTCTCTAAAGGAAAACTGGAGCAATCATGTATAATCTCTGCAATAAATCTTGACTAAAGCAGAAGATATGTATTTAAAAATGCTTTTATTCAGTGCCTGTCACTTCTGTGTCCGTTAAGCTGTGAGCAAGGCTAATGACAACTGATAGGTGCTTTTCTGCAGAGACTGTCTTGTGGGCTCCAGATCCCACTCAAGAGATGGGTTTTAAAGGATAACAGGAATTTCCTTTAACCTGTGGAAGCTTTGTACCACCACCCACATAATCTAATAGGGGTTTAATATTCCATGTTTGGAGGCTCACACTGTGCCAACTGCTCCTGGTAGGTCACCATACTCACACAGATGATTTCAAATAGTGTCTTGCCTAAGCAAAGGGATAATAACCTCATCTTGAAATCAGATAGAGGCAAATAACCCAAAGGTATTGAACACTGGGCTTTCAATCCAGTGTGGCTCTGTTGGACTAGGTCATCTTGGTAAATTGGTAAGCAGAAGCACATACTCGTTGGATCCTTTGCCACGCTGTCAGATGTTTCATTACCTGTGTGCTGAGATGTTGAGGATGCAGCTGTGTCAGTCAGGTGATGTGAAGAAGTCAGTGAGACTTTGCTTTAAGTGGTTTCTGCTCCTCCAGCATGAGATATTTTGATAAAAACAATTTGAAGGCTGCACTGGCAGATTTAGGATGGGAAAAGGTGCTGCGGAAGGCACTGTCATCTTTTGGGTAAATTAATGCAGAGATGTGAATTTGAACCAATGGGTAGATTAGCACATTAAAGAAGAATTTCAAATATCTGAGCTACCATAAATTGTCATGGGAAGAGTTTTGAAACTCCAGGAAATTTCCCTACTAATTTTAGGATCTGAAAGCTAGGTGGGAGTCAATAGTGGAAAATATTTTATTCATCTGTGGAAAAAAGATTACTTGATATCTGTCCATGTCATAACTGTGATGGTGAAGGCAGATATTCATTTAATGCTCTCCTTCCAGACTGATCTAATTCTTGTCTGCAGGGGTCCTTAGATACTGAAATCAGTAATCAAACAATACATCCTTCAACTCAGAGGCACTGTGGAAAAATATGGTTGCACTTTGAAAAATGTGTTACTCTGTTCCCTTTTACCTTGCACAGGCCAATGGAACATGTTTCATCTTGGTTTTCAGGAATGGTAAGCATTTGTTTCTCCTTGCTTGCAAAGCTTCACCGACAAGTACAACTTTTTAATTTTGTAGTGAACCTGTTTCATATTTCTAGGATCAACGTTCTCATTGATTTTCAGGAGATAAATGCCATGAAGAAGGAGAAAAGAGTAATAGCTCTTGCTCTTCTCAAACAAGAGCTTGGTGAACTTCTACCATGCCAATTTAATCCAGACCCCTTTATCCATAATCTGCTTTAATTATTTGAGTTTAACCTTAATTGCTGGTTTTGGTTTCTGGCTAGTGTGCTGGTGTTGTGGTGCAGCAGACCATGGCCCAAAGGAGTGTCCCAGACTCCTTTCTTCTTGTGGCTCATCACTTCCTGTGGCTAAAGCTAGGTATGAACAAAAGCCATAGTAGTATTTGAATCCGCAGGTCTGAAAGACTTCGCCTCGGAGTCGGCGGTGCCCATCCCTTGAACCAAAAGTGGGGCAGGCATTGCAGGAGCTCTGGAGGCCTTTGTCTGCTTCACTCTTTTTCCTGGCTTGTGCGCTGAGGATTTTTTGCCATCAGGGACTGTGACTGAAAGCAGGAAAGCTGCCTGGCCATCAGAACCTGTCAATCCAGTTTGTTCCTGTAGTGGGAGGAGAATAGAGTCCCAAACCTTCTGGAAAATGTAGTCGTGCAGAACACGTGGACATCGATTCCTGGGCGACAGGGCTGCGAAGAAGAGACTTGCTTGCCCTCACAAATGCTGTTCTGTTTAAAGGGGAAAAATCCTCACTAGGAGACAAGAGAGAAGAAAGATGGTGAATGGAAATAGGTACAGGCAGAAATGCACAGATCTCAGATGAATGCCCAAACTAAGCTGCAGCACACAAGGGTGCACTCAGACAAAGGGTGGTTGAGTGGAGGGATGCCATACTCGAGAAGGAAGCCTTTAAACCTTTTGTTCCCCAAACTCAGGCAAAAAAAGCGAGGGAAGTTTGAAGTTTATTTACCTTCTTACTTATTTTGAGGACAAACCTAAATCCATTCTTTGCCTGCAAAGGTAGCAAAATCTAATGTTTGAAAGCCATTCTGAGTGAGTGCATGAGAGAAGGGAGCACATTGGCGTTCATACTATTGCTTAAATGCACATTGTGTAGTGAGGGGGTTATGTTTTGATTAGATTTCCCAGCTGTGAGAAGCTTGTGAGCATTCCCTTCCCTTTACCAGTAGCATTGACTTACCAGGTATGTCTTGATCAGTTAACGTAGACAACGACTATAGAAAACCACTGTCGTTTGCACTGCAACCAACTGTTATAGAAGAGTAATCTCAGGCAGAGAGATGGAACCAAAAGTAATTTAATCTTTGCAAGCATCTTTCTGGACAATTATTGCTGGTTAAATTTATTAACAACCACTGGGAAACATAGAATTCACACTTTGGATTTGCTTTCTGTGGGAAAGAGGGGTTTGGGAAATCTGTGTCTGAACTTGGAACAGGAAAATTAAAAAAAAAACATAAATGTGGATACCATTTGTTTTTAGGATTCATAAAGAGTTTGCAACAAACTGTGAAAACACTGGGGCGTTTTTTTTTGGTTTTTTTTTTTTTTTTTAGAAAGGAAGGCAGAAAAAAAAGTTTCAGCTTGGAAGTTTCACAGCCAGCGTTTG
>NW_016690218.1:3199830-3292576 GCF_001604755.1 Lepidothrix coronata
GGGGGGGTTTTTTTTTTTTTTTTTTTTTTTTTTTTTTAGCAAGGAAGGCAGAGAAAATAGTTTCAGCTTGGAAGTTTCACAGCCAGCGTTTGATTTTTATAACATGCTGTGGTTGTTCACAGGGAAGAGCTGAAGACAGGAAAAGTACTGACCCTGAAGAGGGGAACTGTGAACTGTGAATGATCAGTGCAGTCTGATTCATCTACAGCATTTAAATCTATCTATGGAAAGATCTAAGGACATCAAATGTTATGTTCACCCAATAATGCCAATTATTTGTTAAGGAGTAGATTTGTCATCATCGTTATTAGTGATACATTAGAAAAGCAATGTCCCAAATGAGATCAGGGTTTCGTTATCAAGATAAACCACATACCATTGGCCTGCCCAAGGCAAAAGGGAACAGATCAACAAATATTTTTCAAAGCGCAATCATATTTTTCTACAGTCTTGGTACAAATGCACTGTAAATTCCTGCCTGCTCAGACAAGTTACACATGCATGCTGATCATGATGTGTGCGTGTCTCTTGCAGACAAACAAGAAATTGGATATCCCATACTCCAAACTGGCTTAGCTGAGTGCTTAGGCAAGGTGAATATGGGCACTCTGGTTAGTTCATCCTTTTTTGAAAGAAGCTGACCCATGGAGAAATCACAGCAATGTGCTGTTTGGAGCCCAGCCTCAGGCAGTCCTACTTCTGCAGTCTGGAACTGGGACCAGTGCTTGCAGCCTCCCCTCCGCCCACAGAGCCTGGGTGGGTACCCAGAGCTGCACCCTGCACTCATCTTCGCCATGCCGTAGCATCTGGGGCCAAAAAGGGGTTTCAGTAGTATTTTGAGAATGGATAAGACCAGAGATGGTATGTTCCCATCTTTAGTTCTGCTATAGAGAGTGACAAGAGAAGCTGATGAATTAAGGGCACAAATTATCCTTCCCCTGTGCAGTTGCAATTTCCAGTACATGGAGGGAAGACAGGAAGGACTTGAAGGCTGGTTTTATAAGAGGATCAGGGCATTCTCCACCAACTCTGGTTGAGCATACACCTGGAGCTGTGCCCTTCCTGCTTACTTTTCTTCTGCTTGATGCCATCAGCCTTAGTGTTCCCCCAAGGAAGGTAATACATTTGTATGGCACACTAAGGAAAGTGAAACTTGCTCCCTATAGGCAATCTTGTGCTGTACAAGTGGGAGAACTCACCTTAGATGATTTTTCTTGCCCTGTAGTAAATGGTATAAAGTCAGTTTCCACAGTGAAGGCACTGCTAGCCTGGCAGAGCCATCACTGATGTTGCCAAACATGAAGTTATTCTCTGTATGCATGTACTCACCTAGCATGTCCCCTAATTTATTATCTGCTAGGGTAAGCTAGTCAAATTACTATGAAAGCAGCATTGTCATCATCAACTAGGTTATGTGTCCTTGGTCCTGCAACCAAGTTCGAGGTAGCAAAGAGCTCAGGCTGAGCTGCATATTCTGGCTCCATATGTGTGACTGGCTTAACTGCCTCATTACCAGGCTGCTGCTTTCTGTGTGCTGCATGTCTGCTCAAGGCTGCTGCTGCTGCTGCAGGGAGCACAGACAGTCTTTCCAGGCCTGTTTCAGCACTGACTGCCAGCCTAGATGTCCCCGTAGAGTCCTGCTTTTGTGCTTTCTTTCTATTATCTTCATAGTCTTTGTGATCTTCTGAAGTAAAGACTGTGTTCACTTGTTTGCTTACTTGCTTGCTTTTTCTATGGACAAACAATAGCCTTCTCCTCCCTCAAATCTGACAAATAAGCCACTTCTGTTCCCCCAAAATCACTCCTGAACTCCCTCCTTTCAAATCAAAGGGAGAATGAACTGCGTGGCACATAGAAGTAGTTTGAATGGGGATTTTATTTTGCCCCATTGGAGATTGAAAGAATCCTTGAATCATGACTGGAATGAGACCTGTTTCTCCAGTGTGACTGAAGTTTAGGTCCAGAATTTTGCCCAGAGATCTGGTCTGTCGCTCTAGGGTGGCATTAACCTGGTAGGTGCAGATATGCTTTTTTGTCATGTGAAGGAAATGGGAATACTTGCCTTGTATTATAGGGACAAGGACAGTGTTACATTGCTCAGATCCCACTGACTTGCAGAGAAGTTGTGTATTTGTTGCAGGGGAGCCTGTAAATTGTCACTCTCACACACATGAGCCCAGGTGGCTGAGGGGAAGCCTATGAAGATGTAGACGGCAAAAGATTTGTTAAAGTATCACATAGCAAGTGTATATTATGTGTCTCGCTGTTCTGCTGGTGAAGGAGCCAAAAGATGAAGTCCCGAGGGATCAGTTACTGTATGTGTAACCCTTCTGCCAAGCCATGACTGGCAGCAACAGGAGCCACATTTAAGTTTCACCCCATTTGAAGACCCTGTGCTCTGTAGTCTGTTTTTCCTGGCAGAAACAATTGCCAGAAGAAGCAGAATTTTGTCAAGGCAGGGGAAACAGGAGAGTGTCCAAATAAATCACACCTTGTTCCTTTTCCCTAAAGAATGTCTAAACTAAAAAATTTAAAACAAAGTTGCCTTAAAAATCTGGAACAAGGCTCTCCTTATTCTCCTTCCCCCACCTCCTACAGGCTGTCTATCAGTGCTGCCCCCTTGATCTGGAGGTAGTTGGGAGACCACTTCCTTTCCCCCCACCTCAGAGGAGCTGGAAGAACAAAGCAGAGCTGACTGGCTCAGACTTCCCTACGCTACACTGACTGCAAACTGATCCCTACTTCATGACAAGGTTCCATCTTTGTTAAAAACAGTGCCCCTCAAATGCAGTAAGAAGATGTATACAAAATAAATGTCTTAGAAGCCTTTGACTTATTTTCCTCCCTTTTGAAATTGAGAAAGGTTGCCCTTTCTCCAGACCCACTGCAGTCAGCTGGGTTGAACATTCCCCACTGTGTGGCACTTAGGGACATGGTTTAGTGGTGGACTTGGCAGTGCTGGGTTACTGGTGACTGAGTGATCTTAAGATCCTTTCCAACCTAAACAATTCTATGATTCTATGATGAGGCAGCCTCTGCCCTGTCATGAAGGTAGTTGCAAACTGTCTGCAGCGGGAGGCAGATGCAGAGGCCCCTAAGCAAAAAGATGCACAGAATGGTGCCAGAAACAAACACAAAGATGTTGTTCTTTTGGAAGAAGGCTTTCGTAGGTTTTGGTCTGAAGGAGAGAGAAGGAAGAGTGAGAACAGAAAAATAAGGAAAAGAAGCAGAAACAGCTGTGAAACACTGATGCCAAGAAACAGAGAAAAACCCTGAAAGTAGCTTTTGGCAATAGATTCCCTCTGTTGCATGGGGAAGCAGGACACTGTATATTGTCCCCACAGTCTTCAGAGGTTTTACTGCTTTCAGTTTCTCTTCATATCTGGGATGACTGGAGTGTTGTTTGCGTGCAGATGGGTTATGTGTTCTCCTAATGTTCAAAACAGTCCCAAAGGGACTGGGGTGAGAAGGGGGAGAGAGGTTGCGAGTCAGGGGGAGAGACTACAGTGAGGCTGTTGGGGCTCAGATGAACTGAGATTAATCTGAAAGGAAAGGGGAGTTGGGTATTGAGGAAGGAAAGGCATAGGGGGAGGGGAAAAAACAGGAAGATGGAAGACTGTGAGTAGGAGGTGTGGGGCTGGCTTCTTGGGTCTCTAAAACCCATCCCAGGGACAAGCAGAGCTGGCTTTGCCAGTTCCACTGGTGGGATGAGGCAGGCTCAGTGTCAGCACCAGGCCCTGGCTTCTGTTTTATTTGTGGCAATGGTCATTTGGGTCTGTTTTAAAGGCAAGCAGTTCTTTAATCCGTACATATTATTGCTGTCCTTTTTTTCCTCTTGCCAAGATTAAGAGAAATGTTGTTTGGGAAGTGAGCATACCTAAAATCAGCCTTTAATTGTCCTGTGCATGACTGTGCTGCATGAGTTTCCAACATCAGGTACTCAGTGATACCTCCTGCCCGTATGAGATAAAGTTTGGTGGCAGTGTTTTGGCTGGGTCAGGGATGTAACCCTGCAGGCATTTAGCATCCTGGAAGCTTGATTAATGCTGAAGGGAACACTGAGGTGCTTTAGCTCACTGCCGTTTTCACTTCTTATGCATCAAATGCGTGGAAACATGCCGTGAATGCACAAAGAGGAATATTTAATAGCGATGATGTAATAGCGTGGCGTTGGTTCGGTGGCTCTCCGGCATTATTCAACACATCTTTCTCAGCAGAATGATGTTGGTGAAATGAGATTTTATTAAAAGCAAGCAGCTCAGTGTATCGTTAAGCATTCAGAACAACATCTCCATTTCCTTTCTAATGCTGCGGTGCTGAAAACACATCCCATCTCAGAAGTGAATGTTTAACTACAAATGTAATTTGAGAGAAAATAATTCTTTTTTTTTTTTCTTTTTGAAATCTGCTGAAAGCATGCATATTATCAGAGCAGCCTTTCTTGCAGGGTTTTAATTTTTTTCTTTCAAAGGAGCTGCATAAGAAAGTTGTTCGAGTGATTTCTCCCCAGCCATTCTGCTGAGCGATTCCTAATTACCCTCAGTATTTGAAAGGTGAATGGTACTCTTATATAATCAACATTAATAATTCAGCTTAGTCCAAGAAAACTTATTGCAGCTAGTTCTTTGATGCCAGAAAACCTCTACTAAAGCATTCATTCTCAATTTAATTCATAAGCTCCTAATAAAGCCAGTCCAGCTAAAGTATTTTAACTTGGCTCCCACAGTTAAAAATATAGATGAAATTATTTCAGGTGGGCCGTGACAAATAGGTATTGTAAATTTTAGTAGAAATTTACTTTTTCACTCTGTTTCTGATTCTCAGAATTGTCTTCATTGGAATAATAGAAGATTCCCTAGAAATTATGTGTATACAAACATACTTTCTGCTTCCTTTCTTTCTTCATGCCTTCTTTTTATCTAACTGTCCTGTCCGGTGGAAATGCTGCTATATGAAGTGATCAGCATAAACAGAGGTAAACAGGAGTGATGTTCTTTATAACATGAGCATGAAAGGTCTTGCAAGATTTTCAGAGAGACTTCCCATCACATTGAGACACCACAACCCACTATTACAGAGTCAGCAGAGTTACTGGAAGATAATGATCTTGTGTTCTTTTATTAAGGTAATAATGGAAAGAACACACTGACAGATTGGTCCTGCAATGTAGAGAATTGCAACATAGAGAAACTCCAGGGAAACAGAAATACTTTACTGGCCTCCACGAATTTATGATAGAGAATGAGTTTTATCAGGTCTGAGAGTGACATGCCATCAGAAATGTTGATGTTTAATCAGCATGGCCCACGCAATCTAGTATGAACAGAGAACCTCTGAAAGCAGTTATTTCTTTGACACCACTGCGCTTTCTAAGAGTAGCTACTAGAGGGGGATGAATGGATTGCTGTCAATCACATGCCCAAGTTTTCATGTTTTAATTTATTTCCTGCCGCACTAGCTAGTTTCAAAGGGATGAAGGTAGGTATTTGTCTTCTGGTGATGTGGCAGGAAGTTGGAGGTACAAAAGGAGGCTGGCAAACTGGAGTCTTTAAAGGTCCAACGGCCTGTTTCCTGCAAGGACCATATGTCATGCATACCCGTCTTGGAGATTCTCACTGGCTAGAAAAGAAAAATAGCTCCCTTCTTTCATTCAATCTTTTATAATTACGACTGAGATTTTCAAAAGTTGGGAGAGTCAAGGGAGATGTTTGCTGTTTGAGAACCTGCAAAAATAGTCACTCCAACTCCAACATATACAGCAAAGAAGAAATTACAGGAAATATTTCTGAAAGGAAAACAGAAGAGTTGCCTCTGCCTGAAATGCCTAATCCTGCTAATGTGTTTTGTGGGAGTACCATAATTTCTCAGAGGTATCATAAAGCTCAGGTGTTCAAAGAATTTTTATCTTATCTGTGGAAAATGATAGTTCTGGTGAGCATTTCTTCACACTTTCCATTTCAAGACTCAAAATAACATACTCACTCATAGTGGTTGAGAGAAGTCATTTCTATAGGCAGAAACATCATCTTTGCGTTGCTCAGCTTTTCCATATTTCAGAGGGGCATAATATTTGCAAACCCCATAGATGCATCGGAAAAATCACTGAGTTGTGAAGTTCTGTGATACATCAGGATGTGAGATGCTGCAGAAGAAGAAAATACTTTGATTTTTCTTTTTCACTTGTGTAATATGTCCATGAGTGTTCTTGCTTCAGTGTTAGCATAATTCTGGGAGTCTGTCAGTGCTTAAATAAAGCACTTCTTGCCTACCTTCAAAAATTTGTGATTGCATGTCTTGGGATTGAAAAACATTTGACTGGTCTTGAGGAAATGGTACTTTTGTCCAAAGAGGGACAATAATTTATGAAAATGATTGTTGTAGGTAACACAGAGACAAAAGTAGTGAGTATCCTAGTGAGTTCAATAGATAGTTAGTGCTTGGGTTTCCAGCTAAAGTAACCCTTATGGCTTAGCACAGACCAGGTGCTCCTGGAGTCTGTGATGGCCCCACGTCCATAGCCTGGTTAACACCGCATGTTGGGTGTTCCCATCTCCTCCCTGTGCTGTGTTCTGTAGTGCTGTGTTTAACTTGTTGCCAGGTTTTGAAGTGGATTTTTGCCAGTTGAGCCATTTACTTCAGGCACATAGAAGTGGCTGTTTGTGTTGTCCCCAGCGAGGTGGAAACCTCTAAGAAAAGGTTGGAACTTGAGCTTCCACCTGACTGCTGGGTGATACCACTCTCCCTGCCCCAGGAGGGAGTTTCTGACATAGCCAGGGTGGGATGATCTTGTACAGCTTTTCACAGTGGATGACCAAACTACTTTTTTTTTTCTTACTGCAACACTTGTTATTAAGTTTTTGAGAAGTCATTAGTTGTGTTGTAGCAGTGTAGGTATTAATTATTACTGTGACATTTTGGCATTTAAAAGCCAAAGAAAACTCCTTTGGAACAAAATGTTTATTATAGACTATTTAGTGGTGTTCATTTCATGTTCATCTGTTCAGCATTATGCTTCATTAGCTGCAAGCTTGTTGTATGATGACATGTAATCAATCAATCATGTACCATTTTTGGTTATTCTGCACATAAAGCCAGATTTATTTGTTTTAGTGTCCAGACTGGTATGCATTTTTCTTGTGCTTTTCCAATACTGAGCCATAGATAAGACCAGTTGTTAGTCTCCCAGATTATCTGTCTGCTCAGGAAACTGTGGGAAGAAAACAAACTGCCTCCTTAATTAGAAGGCTGTGGCTGCTCCTGATTTGAATGACTACTTATCCTTTTTCTCTCAAATTAATATGTTATTACTCACATGAGAAATCTGATTGTTTTCAGTGGGAATTACTACTTAGTGCTGTGTGGGAGGATCCAGAAGAAAAACTTGTGGTTGTCACTGGTTATCTTTGCAAAGGAGGAGGTTTGGTGTCCTTGAGGGCTGCCATGAGGAAAGAATGCAGTGCAATTTGGAGCTCTGGCAATGGTACTGGGGAAACCCTGTGAGCCCCAAATTCACTGTGCATTTGGAGGGATAGCAGTGTAAGACCTTTTTTAAAGATGAAACATTAGTTGTTCCTTATAGCTACTTCTTGTGAATAATTTATAAACATTATGGCTGTTGGGAAAACAACTGTGCAGCATACATTTCAGGAGAAAAGAGGAAGGAATAGTAAGGTCACATGGAGAAAAGATGTAAATTAGGAAAATTTACTGGAAGTAATCCCTTCGACCCAAGAAAGATATGAGACTTCTACCTACTCCTTCCCACTGAATTTATTTGTCTGGACGTGTGACATTTCTGAGGGTTGGAAAATACGAGTGCAGATCAGGAAGGAAGCTGTTGGAGTTCCCTGCAGCAGTCAAAACCAAAGGTAATTGTTAGCTCTGCATGAACATGAGCTAATCCAGAGCCCTTACTTCATTTCAGTTCTTACTGGCCAAGAGCAGCTGTGAATAGACAAAAAATGATACAGTGCCGCAGCCAGTGCCCAAGTTATACGGGTAGTTAATCATCAGCTCTGAGAGATGCTCTTCTTCTTCCATGTAGCTGCATTCTTAGTGCTGCTCTTTGCAATCTTGTGACTTTCTCTTTGTGCCGAATAACAGTTAATGATTTTGTTAAATCCAAGTGGAGATACATTGAGTCCTCACTACTCAAGAGTCATATGATGTTGAGCAAAAAGCGAACAATTCTGCTCCTTGAAAATGGGGCTATGAAATACAGCATTATCATCTGAGGAAAATAGCGCCTCTCGTTTTCTATGTGTGTACATGTACACATAACCTCTTTTGACTTTGAAGTGTAGTTGAAAAGAGAAATTCATTTGCTGTCATTTGAATTGCAGTCATGCCTACAGAGACAGTGTCTCTTTGGGATGAACCTGTAAGCAGTCACTACCTACAAAATAAAATTGAAGTAATGGTGAAGTTGAGTGGGAGCAGGTGGATAGATAGAGCTGCTCAAAGTCATAGGAAAGAGGTAAGATAAGCAAGGTCTCATGAGTTATGTCTGGTAGAAGAGCTGCTAGGCCATCGTGCCTCCTTAAGCCCTTGTGAAGGCAAGCTTATGCTCCAAATTGGATGGCAAGAACTTGGGTAGGGGTCTCACAAATATAAGGGCAGCATTCCATGCAGCAGTCTTGGGACACACTGGGTATTACCCAGTTTAGCCGTGCTTCAGCCATTTGGTACCACACTGGTGACCATGACACAGGAATATCTCTTATATGTGGTGGAGAAAGGGGAACACGTGGGGACACAACGCAGGATGTTGACTTACACTTTGATTCAGCATCCCTGGGTTCTTCCATTTTAACTCTGGTGCGGTATTTACACCTGTGGATGGGCAGAAATGGCAGCTTCATGTCTTAATCAACAGCTTAAGCCTGCTAGTTTTCGTAAGTCATTGGTTTCCACAGTGATAGACAGATGTAGAAGTCATCCTAACAGTCAGCCATTGGCTGGCTGTCTGGATAAGGGAATTGCTCCACTTTATCCTTAGTTATGTTAGTTTACAGAGAAACTCTGTTGTTCAAAGAGTAACCATTGCTCCATCTGAACAAAAAACTGGCAAACGTCACCGGTAGTAGCTTGGGCATGGTCAGAAGACTAGAAGATATAAAATTTAGAATGAAAAGATATCTGCATATTCTACAGACACATGTTGACCCATCATTTCCCCCAACATTTGGCCAACTCCATTGATGTGAGCTGACCACAAGTGAACGGGACAAAGCTTCTGGCTCTCCCTGTGTGTGTTTTGCTCAGCTCCACTGGAAAAGCTTCTAAGAGCTATTTGCTGCTAATCATTCTCAAGCAACGAATGAATGGAGAAGTATTTTACTAGAATGATTTACTGTTCGTCACGCATAATAAATGAATAGAGTTATTCACTGGCAGTCACACATCTCTGGCTAATCCTTTTGAAGGTCACTCGTACCAGTCGCCAATCTCTCCTCACAGCTACTGCAGTAGAGAGCAACAGGTTGAGGATAGGGAACTGTATAAAAAAGTGGGATCAGGTCCATCCACTGCTTTGGGTTTGTTCTTCACCCTGATTCCTGCACCTCGCATCAGTAAGGACTAGTAAAGGTAAGACCAGAAACAGATGAAAATGTAGTAACACTGTTTGAATTATTAAATCATCTCAGCCCAAAAGGAAAAAGCTGTCAGTGTTAATTGTTCTCTAGGGAAGTCAAAGCAGAACAGTTTGTTCTGAGATGTCCTCTCATGCCCAGATATTACACTAACCAGGTTGCAGGGCATCTGCAACAGCTTCCTCTTGGTACAAAACTGACTGGAGGAGAACTGGATTGCAACATATTATTAGCTTTTTTATTATGTGCTACTTCAAGTTCTTCAGAAAAATCCCCTAATTGGAGTTTTGTGTTGTAATTTCCTTCCTCGGTTCCTGAGTCAGACAACACCAGAGGAGAACAGCGATGTGACCTCACTGACGAGAAACCTCCAAGGAAATTAGGCTATCGTAATGACCTGGAAGGTGTCCTTGGGCACTGCTCATTCCCTGGGCCTAACAGAGACTTAAACTGTGTTACCACCCACCTGGCAAAGCTACAGCAGTCTGCTGGAGACTCTGTTCCCTGCCTGAGTGGGTCTGAGTCCTACAGAAAGTGGTAAATGTCTATGGATCGTTTGCAATGTACTAAAATTATACCTTGTGTTTCAGCCTAAGGGAACCCAGACTGTATCACCCACCCAAGGGCATACTGCAAGCCAAGGAGGGGCTCCGATCTTCAAGCACAGGGATGAGAGCTGTGGATAGTGACATGAGTAACACGTCCCATCTTGACAAGAATTTTGCCTCCTGAGGGATCTGTGAGTCATCAGACAGGTACAGAGCTGCTGGAAAAGGCCATATTTGTTTCCCATTTCCCATAGGTGTGAGGTGATCATACCACCTGAAAGACAGAAGGTAATTAGAGAGAAACTGAGAAACTTGGTGTCTTTCTTTCTTCCTGCCTCCCTTTGTCATAGATAATCATTCATTTTTGGTTCACTGCTCCTGGGCCTTGTCTGGCTTCATTGGTGTCCCTGCAGTCTTGAGGGATTGGCTTGCTGCTGTGGTTAGGGCTTGGTAATTTGCTTTTTCCCAACAGCTTGGCCAGGTATTGATCCCGTTATTCTAAAAGGTGCAGATCTTAATTAAAATACTGAATGTTCCTGCTTGACAGCAGGCCACTGTTTAGATATACAGACAGGAGAACTGAGTAAATGGTGCCTATTTACAGCATGCACAGGGCATTAGTCTTCACTGATAGCACTCCTGTTTTCTGTGGAGCCAGAAGCCTGTTCACAGGGGTAAACTTAAAGCCCTGGCACTCCATGAATTGCGGTGGTTATCCACTTCTTTTTACTCTGGATTCAGAGCAAATCCAGCTAAGTGCAAACTGCTGTTATCCATTTCAGGAGCCATGATACACTTACGTTCTGTACTTCAGAAAATAAAATACAGGGGTGTTGGCTCATGTCTAAGAGAGGATTGAGTGAGTCCACCTTGAGAGAAATAAAAAATGTATAGGCAAGGAACATCATTCTTGCGGAGGCTGTGCTTAATCTCAGAATGACTCTCTTCTGTGGATAAAGTCAGTTCCCATGGTTTCTCCTCTCCTGGAAAATTTCCCCAGCTATCTTGTGGAGATTTCAGGTGTGGGCCACACCATGGAGGTTACTGACTTGCCCGCCTCCTGTCCTATCTCTGGGAGTGTGTTTGTGTCATGAGTTCTGTACTGGTGAGTCCAAAATGCAGGCAAATTTCAAAGGGCCTGTGTTGCTGCTCTGCAGATTTATTTTTGGCAGGCTGTTAATAAATAAAAGGACAGTGAAAATACAAGTCACAGAATACAGCAGTATCCACTCGTGTTCTTCTCCACTGGGCTCAGTGAAGTGATGCTAATCCGGCCTCTTTCTCCTTCCTCTGCAACCTTCCATTTCAAAACCAGTTTTGCATGCATTCAGGTTGTAGGGACGTGGGAGTTCAGTTTGCTCACTTGGCAGCTCTGAAACCTGACAACCCCTTCAGAACCAGAACAGAAACCTCCTTCTCTGTTTCCTCCTACAGATTCCTGTTTTCAGTTGTGGGGAACAATCCCCTGTGCACATCTTAATTTTTTTAAATTTTTTTTTTATTTTTTGCTCACAAAAAAAGACACCTTCCCTGCCCTGATATTAAAACCAACCAAGGAGCTCAATGCCATGAGTCCCAGTGCACACACAGACCTTGACTGTGATGTCAGCCAAGCTGATCCCTGCGGCTGTGCTTCAGAGGCTTAGCTTGTTGTTATCAGGGTCCAGCAGGCAAAAGGCACCCTGAACTTGGCTGCTGCACAGCTCCATCTCTAAAATCCTCCTTCTCACCTACCTCCAAATTAAAACAACTCAAGCTCTATGCTAGTCAGGTGGAGGAGATGAGAATTTTGGAAGTGCTTAATTGCCCTCTGGAAGTACCCTCATTGTGTTAAGTTACATCACTGTTGTTCAGCTTTCCCATGGCACCAGGCTTATCCTTCTGCTTCACTGCCATTGTCCTTTCTTCCTCTCCCCTTGCCACACCATGCTGTTGCTACTTCATTTGCATTGTATATTCTGGCTGTTGCCCCTCCCTCTTAAAATCCCTTATCACTTCGTATTTTATTATATGGTACTGTAACAGAGGAGACAAGGTGAAGGAAAGAGTGAATTCTGTCATCATTATACCAGACTTTAGTAGGAGGGGTGATGGCAGAAGCCCAGGTGGAAGGAAAGCATAGGACAAAGGGACAGAGAGAAGGAAAAGGAGAAAGTAATTGTAACCTGCCACAGAGTAGCAGATAGCAAAATCAAGTAGAGTCAGGCTTACAGTGCAGCCAATTATTCTGACAGTAAAGATATGAGAGCAACTAATAGAATCTTTTGCCCCGGGGTTTATTTCTCCTTATTTATATCACCATTACCAAAGAAACACGACATTGCAGAACAACTGCTCGCTTTGTTACAGGAGCATGGAGTGGTGAGTTGTACTGAGGAGGAGGAGGAAGAAACATGAAGTTGGATAGGAAAAACTGGGTTTTTTTGGCCTGAGTGAAGGAAAAATGTGATTGAAAGAGTCTGATGTGGACACAATAACTAATTCAAGATAATGATGTTGAAAAAGGCACTGTTTTCCTGAGTGATTTTCATAATGATGAAAGTGAATCCGTGCTCAACTCTGGAATCTCTTACTTAGAAACCTTCTAAATCATTTATTACTGACAGTAATCTTGATTTTGCTTATTATAATGGGGCATCTTTCACTAAGTGTTTGGGTTTTGTTTTATTGCCTTCTTTGTTTTCATGGAGAGTGGTCTAGATTTTCCATACATTAAATTTTCAGTGGGAAAATTATTATTTCCTTACATTTATTAAAGAAATTCCTCTGCAAATTTCAGGGTGGTAACTGAGAGCCTCTGATTTCTATTTTGAACAGGGAGGAGTCAAGAATATTTCAGATATTCCTCAGCCTCCAGGCAGGATAAAAAGTCAGATTAACAATGTACTGGGGATGTTCATGGAGAAGCTAGAGAGTGAAGACAAGCCTTGTGCTCATTTCTAACACTGGGCATTTATAAAACGCTTTGTGCAAAATTGAATTCCTCTAGAATGCTGTAGCCGGTGTCATTCTTACTAAAGACTGGATCTGTTGAGCACATGAGGCTGTGGGGCAGCTGGACCACCCATGATTCTTTGTCCTTTTCAATCATTTTGTTATTTACCAGAGGGTAAATTTTACCATATACTAACATGTAGGAAGTTCATTCTAATTCAGACAATTTTACTACTGTCTCTTTACAGAAATTGTATCAGCTCTAAAGTAATTTGTTCAGATTTGAAGTAATGCCATAAAAGAGGAAATTTTATTGACTGCAGTGGTTGATAAGCCCCCCTAAGTCAAAGTACAAAACCATTTGTAAGTTAGTATGGGCTGTGTAAGAAAAGTAAGAGCAATACTGAACTACAAGAAACCAAGTTCTACCAGATGTCTCCTGTGCTGTGTAGAGGAAGCCTATCTACCCCACCTTTTCAAGTGTATGTCCAGTTTGGGGCTTGTCTTAGGAATCCAAGATGAAACTTGATTTTTGCAAATGTTAGAGCCTCAGAAGCTCTCGTGGACTCCTGGAGGACTTGCAGACCAGGCAGAACATGTTGAGAAATGAGGTACTCTTTTTCTTGTACTTTCCAAATTATGACATCTGGTTTTAACACTCAAGCTTTTAAGTACTTTTCATTAAAGAGTGCGAGAGACCACCCAGAATATCCACCAGCCCCAGTAGTTAGGAAACTCATCTTGTTCTTCTGGTGTGACTCTTTTTCTCTGTTTCTGGTTTTGAGAAAAAGTTCATCCTGAAGCTGGAAGAATATAATTAAAACTTACTGTGGCAAACAGCATCCAAACACTGACATGAAGAAGGGGCATCTCAAGTTGTATTGATGGCAACTAAATCAAAACTTGCTTTTCTGCAGGGATTGCTAAAGTTTTACCAACAGTAGTTGAAACATTATAACTCTGCTGCAAGAGACAGTATGTAAACGTTCTTGCAACCATATTATGTAGATCAATAAATTTGTCCCCAGATGTTAGTGACCTGGCTTTTGGAAACAGTTAATTCTGGAAATTAAACCATCTGCAAATGACCAAATTGGTATGATGAATCAGTGCAAAGAGAGAAAATAAATCTCTGTGGTCTGAGATGTGGCAATTGGGCCTAGATCCCTCTCTGTGCCTACGCTGCTCCTTGGTAATGCTCCATGTAATAGAAAGAACGGGAAGAGGAATTAATGTTTACATTACGCTGAAGTGCAGCTTTATGATCTGTAGTCACCTCTGGTGGGAGAAACTAAATGGCAGGGACCATCACCAGGATCTATAAGGAGCAGTCGTGCATTGTGATGGAGATGAGCTGGACTGGTCCCTGCTTTGTTCTTCCCTTTCTCTAGTTTCCCCCCATAAATCACTCCTGCGCACATTTTACCCAACATATATGGTAATAATTAAAGCTTTGGAGAGGAAGTGTTTCCCGTGATAAACCAATTCTCTCTTGGTGCTTAAGAGCTGTGGAAAATTGACAACAAATTGACTCTGACAGGATTAGGGATCCCCAGTGAGGGATTGTGTGGAATCTTGAGAGACACCTGCCGCCCCTGCAGTGCTGCCCCCGCACCCCTGCCTCTTGCACCGCAGCGACTCAGCCCGACTGCCTGCTTTCTCATGTGAAGCAGCATGAAAGCAGCTTAGCAAAACAGAATAATTGTCGTGCGAGGCTGGAAGGACTTGCTGAGCACCAGCCAGTGTCAGAACAGCGTCATTGCTGGCTGTGGCAGTGCAGATTGAGGTGCTGGCCAGTGCTGTTGGACAGGAATATTGCTTTTGCAGCCTAACTAAAAGAATGCCATTGAGTTGTGCTTTCTACACCTACAGCAGTGGCAAAGACCTTCTTTTTTTTTTACTTTCTACCTTGAAGTGTTGGGAACCTGATGAAAACTGTACATGAAAACCAGTAAGACTGTATGTGGGGAGAGCAGCTGATTTCACCATGGTGTTAGCCTCCAGGTCCTGCTTTATGTATTTATGTTCAGCCTTCTCTAACCAGCAGTGCTGGGTTTTGAGTTTTAAGCTTTTTTCCCCCTCTCTCCTCAAACGCTGAGCTCTTCTGGAGCAGAATCCCACTGTCTGTGTTGGATGTGTCTCCTCTATGCAGTGAGACAGGCTGTAGCGAAATTTATTAGACCGCAACATACAGTGGATCATTCCCTTGGTAGTTCACATAACCAAGCAAGAGCTGGAAGGCAGTGGCACTATCTGCAGCTTAATGGCAGCCACCTGAACCCACGAATCACTAGTCACATGGGGCTGGCAGGGAAATAAGGGCTCATTGCCCATCTCTGTCACAGCTGTGACGAGCCAAGGTGTTTTAGACTAGCAGTGCTGGAAAACATCAGATTGCTCAGCCCTGACTGTTTGCATCATCTCAGTGTTGCAGCTTGTGACCAAGGATAATGAGCAGTTTGATCTGACTAAAACCTAATGCTGGCACCAAGTAAGATTTTGTGTTTTATGGGCTTGTTATGATCGTGACGTTTTCAAACCTGCTGATGCATCCACGCTGTTTTATCCTGGGAGAAAACCCCCAGTGAAATACTTTCGTCCTCTGCAGTGGTTATCTCAAACCAAACTCTGCTCATTTTGACTGGGTTTTACCTCTGCAGCTGAAGAGGTCCTTGAATGCTGTCCCAGCTGTGGGAGGGCAGTAAGTGTTGCTGTGGGAATTGGGGAGTGAGGTTTCTTTCTTGTAGTCCCTTTTGGCCTGGTGAGTGAAGCTGGGACTGGCAGCATGATGGCTTTGTGATACTAGACCCTATTACAAACATTTTCTCCTGGCATTATAGTTTTTAAAGGCTTAAGATTTGTTGCTGTTACGTTTAACTGGATACGTGGTAGTGTCTTACAAAGCTTGGGGACAAAATAACATCTGCAGAGGCTTCACCTGCTGAGCCTCTCTTTTAGATGTTTAGTGTAAACTGCTGGGGCATGGGCAGCCAAATCTGGAGCTTTGTTTTCTTTCAACAGTGTGCCAAACTAATGCATTCGAGTATGTTATGTGTGAACTGTGGTAATATACCTCTGCTGAACAGATTTCTCCTTGCTTTCCTTGCTCTGTAATGCTTCTGTCTTGTTTTATTAGCAAACCAAAGTCACCTTGGGTGTAGGTAACCCAGTATGTGTAGGATTGGAGTTGACAAATCTGCCAGGTTTTCCTGGGATTAGTAATTGCTTGGTTTTAAAGTTCATTAGAGAGAGATACTAATGATAAAGAGCTGTCCATACTAACCAGAGGTTTTGGCTGCCACCTGTGAGAGTCAGAGGGGCCCTGGTGGCAGTGGAGGCTGCTCTGAGGGTCCCAAGTTTGTAGTTCCTCCATGATCCAACTCTAATTTAAGTAATAATAATAATATTAATTACAAAAAAAAATCTCATGAAAGCTATCGAAGCAGTGGATTAAATCTAGTGGTTTTGCCTTGTGGCTTTGTTCTCTGGTGTCTGTCTGGGTGTGAATACCAAATATAGCGTTTTGTTGACTGGGACTATCTCCTGTCACTGGTGGATTTTCCTGAGATCTGAGGAGGGTTGAGCTTGCTCTGCCTTTGGTTCAGGGAAGCTAGATGTTCCTTTCTCCCTTCCCTCCTTCCAATATAACTTTTCTTTTAATGAAGCTGATGGGGCTTAGTATTTCTGAAAGCATTTCACTTGTTTATAAATATTTTATAGGTTCAAAACTGACTGTTGGCAACGTGAAAAGGGTTCAAAACTGGCTCAACAGTGAAATCTGGGAACCTAGCCCTGACAGAGGATCAGAGCTGGGGGCAAGATCTGAGGACAGTGATAACTGGGGGGAAAATGGTGACGAAAAGGTAGAATAGGGGCCAGAATATGAAAGCCAAATTCAGCAGAGTGGACTTTGGGCACAAGTTGATAAGAAAGCAATTGGCCACTAGGATGAGCTGCCACGTAAATCGTGGGCATTTTATCTTCTTTTCAAATCATGAGTACCTGCCTAGCCAGAGGATGAATTTTAGCTTAATCTCTCTTTGGAGATCAAAATCAGTGATCTGTTGGTGAAGCCTGAGAATTTGTTGTAAGCTTGAGGTAAATGCCAGGAGCTGATAGCACAGCTGGCTTATGACAGGCAATTATTCCGTAATAACATGTGGCCTCCGTTCTGCTGTTTGCATGGGGTGGCTGCAGTTACTCCAAAGTCTGGTTCATGCTGGCAGGATGTTTGTGGGCCATGGAATGGTACATCTTCGACAGGAGAAAACGCTGCCATGTTTTTAAATCAAACTGCGCTTTGTTTTATCATGGTAATGCCTTTTGTACTGACATCAAATAAAGCTTTAGCTTTTTAATAGATTCGGCCAAAAATCTGTTGTAGTTAATTACAAGCTTGTGGCCTTATGATCAAATTTTCAATTAGAACAACGCAGATTTTTGAGTGTTTTGCATCTTAAAGCCCTTATATTTTGAGGAGGAAGACAGGGACCAGAAAAGCACAAGCATTCAGGTCAATTCATCATGTAGTTCTTGCTTCTCTTCCCAAGAGAGAAATTGGAAAATAGAAAACGTGTTAACATTTGCAAAGTGTTTCTGGTTTTGTTTTTTCTTGCTTTGAAATGACATGCTCACTGCAATTGAAAAGAATCAACTTGTCTCCAGTAAAAGCTTCCTTTTGGTGTTTTTTAAACCTTTCATTTCAACTGGAGATTAGGATTTCTGTTTTAATAGCTTTATCTGAGAAAAAGTTTAAACTATTAGTTGGGGGGAGTGTATCTGGATCTTGAAAATGGAGAAATCAGATTTTTGAACTGCTTTATTTCCAGTTGTCATTTTAATTGCTGGCAAAATCTAAAAAAAATTTCTGAAAGGTGCTTTTTTTTCCTTCCCCCCCACCTCCCCAAAATGCTGTGGAAAGGGCCTGGTAAGAAGGATATTTGTCTTGGCATAGACTGCTTTTGATTCTGCAGTGCTGAAAAATTGTTTTGCAGGACTTCATTGCTTTTTCACAAAACCGAAATGAAATATGGTCAAAGCACTGGTATGTTTTGCTCTCAGATGGGTTTACTTCAATTGTAAGTTCTTTTTTTCCCCTGATTTAGTCAGAAAAGAGATAATAAAGAACAACTCAGAGTAGATCAAAATCTGCCACACTGCTTAGTCTGGAAAAAGCATAAAAAAGAAGGCTATTAAGGTCTGATAGCCCTGGCTTTTTAAGAGTAGTTTGGCAGGAAAGCTTATTTAGGTAGAGAATGGGGTTTGTGGTGTTGAATTCAAATGGCTTTGGTGCCACCTGTGATCATTCAATCTCAGTAGGCTGCTCTTCTAAAAGAGTAGTAAGGTTGGGTGATGCCATTTGGTTATGTCTCTTGGTTACGGCAGCGCTGATCAGGACTGTATGAAACCTGTGGGTGGATTTGAGCAGTGAGCATCTCGTGGCCTTTTAGAAGTCTGGCTTACCTTCCCAAAGGACAGAAAAAGCAGGGTCCAGAGGTGAGCAGTAGCCCTGGAGGAAAAGGGTCTGTGTGCACCAAACACTGGCTGCAGATAAAATATCTTCCTCTCTTTATTGAAGTTCCCTTGCTGGACTTCATCAGCAAGGAGACTGTCCACTGTAAACCTCATGCAATTCCAATCTGAGATGGTGGCAGGTGGCACAATAAAAGATGGTGCTAACAGAGACCATGGTTACAAATAGCCATGCTGTTCCCTGGCATGACTTGATGGGAGGGAGTTAGCCCTTGGTCAAGAGGAATTAAATGAGATTGTAAGATAATGAACCCAATAAACTGAGCTTACAGAGTCTTTCCCCAAAATCATCTCTCCTATGCTGTACAGTGTTGTTGCTCCCTGGACCTTGCTCTCATCTACCTCCTGAGGAGCTGCTCTTCATTGGGACCTGGCATCAGTACTGTTGAGTGGTTGACCTGGGAGCCTGTTAGCTGTCCATTGTTCCTTCACAGGCCATGAACTGTCCAGAAATCCCTGGCCTCAGGTTGTCCTTCCCAGTACAGTGAAGAACAGCTGTATGTGCAACCTGACCTTAAATCAAAACCAGAAGGTTCATCACAGTTCAAAACCAACCATAAGGGGAAAGGGCTGGGTGATGGATCCATCCTCCACTACTCAGTTAATGCCAGGGCTCTCTGTCCTTTGCATTTCAATGAGTGCCTCAGTGTGTTGTGTAATGAGACACTAATGCACTACTAGAAATTACAAGAGGGTGGTAGCTTTGCTGGGTGGAAAAACATGTCATTAAGAAAAGGGTGACAGCAGCTAGTGACAAACCACAGCAGGGAGTGTATTTAGCAACCTGGGCTCCCCACTGTGCGAAGAGGTTAAGAGGAAGGAGAGAGATCATTCATAAAAGAGTAAGAAGGTCTTGCTTGCTGGTAAGTCATTTCTGTTACTCTGCTTCACACAGAGCATGGTAGGGAGCAAACCTAAACCGCAGTGGAAACAATAAATAAGTGTGAGGGACTGTGCAAACCAGGTAGTAATTACTCTCTTCCTCTCCCCACTCAACTGTGTTTCTGAGGAATGTGCATGTCTACTAAAACAATGCAATTAATAACTTTATTTTTAGTAGTTAACTGTATTAAGTGTCAGTGATATACACTGAGTAAGTGTTTTCTCTTATTCCATTTATTTTAGCAGGTTTTGAAGTTTTTTTGCATCAAGGCTATAGTTATCAACTGTATTTAAGATAACAGCATAAACCTGGAAGAAAACATCAATCTCATTGCTGTACCTGTGTTTTCTCTTCCTGACAAAGAAAGGACTTGTCTCCTAAGTCACAGTCTCCTACTCTAAAAGCTATCCATTTGTGGTTACACTCAGTCATACCTGTGCTTTTGGTAAAATGGGTGCCCTGCATGTCAAGTGGCTCAGAGGTGATGAAAACTCCAAGCTAGCTGAAGTAGCTCTGTCAGTGGCTATAGCATTTTGAGGTTCCAACCTATAATTGTCATGGCTAGAACTAAGCTCTGGAATGCTCTGTGCAGTGAGGGTGGTTAGAAATGTCTCTTCCAGGATGTGCGTTAAGACTTTTGTCTTGAACCATCTCTTGAATGGTGCTTTGGGGATGAGTCAGAATGAGTTCCCCATGTGGCTTCCCCCTGTGGGTCCCTTTGTGGTGCGGGGTGAATGAAGCAGGATATTATGGGGCAAAAGCCCCCTACAACACCCACCAGAAGGCTCTTGAAAATACCTCAAAGAGCAAGCTAGGAAGTGGCAAGTTGCTTAGCAAAAAGTTGAAAGTGTAGTAGTATACTTCTGTTCAGGTGAGTAAAAAGTCATGGTTGTAAAGGAAGAGGCTTGTGTTGAACACTTGTAGTTTTGCCCTCTGCACATGTGCTGGTTGGTTAAAGTCGCTCCTTAATATTTATGGAAAACTTTGGAGAGGCAGCAGCCATCCCTGCTAGTGGTGTCTCTCCACTGTATGGATGTATTTGTGGTTGAGGCTTCTTTTGTGTTATCCTGTTTCTCAGTTTTCATGCTACAGTTACCATCTCTAATTCTACTTCCAGTGCCTTTGTGGGGTTTTTTTTGGTTTGTTTTTTTTTTTCCTCCCTCTACTTACACTCCCCTTGTTCCTGCTCCGAGTTCACCTCCCTTGAAGTGGAGATTTGTCCTTTGGATATTGCTTGACCTGCTTTGCCAAGGTGTTTATCTTCTGCAATGCAGATACCAAACTTCAGTTTAATATTTCTCCGGGCAGTTTGTTGGCTGAGGCAATGTGTGGGGAGGTTCCTTGGGGAAGTGCCTTTGCTTTCCCTGACCCCTCCAGAAATTTGGAGAGAAAGTGGGGGGGTGCAGAAAATTGGACCAGGAGGTGTGTGGAATGGGGAGAAACAAGTAACTTCTGCACTAGCAACAGGCACTGCAACTGCCTGCTGCTTTGTGAGACTTTATGTGAATTCAAGTGGATATTTATTACTGATGAACAGAAAGCCAAAAAAGGATTTGATTTTTTTGCTCTCAGCCTGAAAAATTTCATGGCGACTTAGAAGAAATTGAATCACTAGCATCCAGTGGTGACTCTGAACTGGAGCCTCTTATTTCATGGGGTTTGGCTGTGAAAGTCTCTTGTAAGTCAAACAGTCAACTCCTTGTAGGAGCCTTTAGCTGTATGCCAAAGACATAGCCCCCTGCTCCTTAATGTTGTTTCTCCTTGTGGAGAAAGGTTACAGTGAAATGATAGTAAATAATATGGCATGTGTGAAAATCACTGGTTTGAGGGGCAGTTGTTTCCATTCCAGTCACTATTCCATCACTGAGCCCTCACATTGCATAATTCCTGTTTCATTTACTGCTGCTTATGATAGGGGAGCTCAGACCAGCAGTCAAGGACGGTGCCAAGAGTACCTAATCAAATCTAGTCATGCAGATCCCTGTCCGTGGGCTGGGCAAACTGCAGAGCATTTCAGGGCTGCAGCAAAACTGGACTCTCTGTCCTCTTCCTGGCTTTCATAGCAACTGGATGAAATGGGTCTCCAGATGCACTGCCTCTGCTGGTACACCACCCCTCTACCATCTCCCTCTTCTTGCAGGACATTAGTGGTGGCATCTATGCTTTGGGGCTGTTTTTCCCAATTATTCCCCCTGCAATAGTGTGTGCAGTCAATGAGGTCCTGCTGGGACTCATGCCTGGGCAGCCTCCTGCAGGTGAGACTTCCTTGAAGAGACCTATTGACCAGGGAGTGAAAAGAAGTGCTCTTTGCTTTTGGAGTTTTGCATGGCTTTGTGGCAGAGGTGAATTGAATACATAGTTCTGAGTTCATTCCATTTTTTTAAAATGTGTGTTTATATTGTCCTAGAGGCATATTTTGGGGCAAGGAAAGGTGACTGTGTTACTGCTTAGGAGACTACCCTGATAACTCGTGGAAATTGTAGATATTAACTTAATTAATCTCCTGCATTGCCACTTTTGGGTAAGTCATGGTGCCATGTCCCATGGCCGGGCAGAAGAGGTTCCCAGCCATGCCCACACCACCCTGTGAATGGCCTCTGCCTTCTGTGCAGAGCCTGGGCAGCATGGAGGGGTGGGAGCATTTCCAAGTCCTACATCCCTTGATTGCCTTTTGGTCCCCAGGGCTGGGGCAACATGTCTCTTCTGCACCCCCGCACAGAGCTGTGTCCTGCCTGTGTCCTTCTCCACAGGGCAGGACTGTGCAGGCACATCTCTCTGCAGTTGGGGGGTGCAGCAGGACCTGATACTACTTCTCTCTTTCGGCAGCTCCCATGTGCTGAAGGAGCTGTGGGTGGGCACACTGCTGGGGTAAGCCATCTGGGCAGATGCTCCAGGTGAACACAGGTCCCCAACTTGGGAGAGGTGCCCCTGTGGCTGCAGGCAGCTCTTGAGCAGAGCTGCCTGACAAGAGAGGAGAGGCAGCTTGGGGCTCAGCCATCTCTCTCCCTTTCTGTTGCACAGCAGAAGCCAAGACCACCTGAATGACCTGTATCTCATTGCTCCAACTCCTGGAAAAGGAGCTGATCTTCTGCCATGCCATGAGTGTCTTAATGTGCTGGTTTAAAGGTAAACCGGCAGGAGAAGTGAACCCAACTCAAAAGAGGTTATAAATCAGAGTTAACATTTAATAAAAATAATACAATAAATACAATTATATAGACAAACAATTGGTTTTAACCTACAAAACCCAGATGTATAAACCATTGGTTTTAACCCACAAAACCCAGATGTATAACCCAGCACCCTGGGGCACAAACAGAGTGGTGTTCGTTGGCCCCTGTGCTGAGCCCCACGTGGTCCCCCTGAGTCCAAAGTAAAAGGAGCGGAAAAACCTGTTGGTGTGAGTGGTGGTTGCAGTCCGGTTGAGGTTCTGGTCCTCCTCTGGATCCCATGAGTGGTACCAGAAGTCCCCAAACCCCAAGATTACATACCCCCAGGTCCAGGCAGGAATACCCAGTATCTCCCTGAGGGTGGGGAGTTCCACAATGGGTGTGAAGACAGAAACATCCTCCTGTCTCACAGGCCTCTTAACACCCAGCTTATAGCCTGAGGGGTCAGGTGTGCTCTGGGCAGCTGCTGCAAATTGTTAACAGTTTCTGGGAAATGACATGGAGGGTGTAGAATACACAGGTTGGGTTACACCCACACAGTGGGTGGTGGTCCCAGCTGTTCTAACTAGGACACTTAATTATATTCTTTTGTTGGCCCCCTGTACTCTGTCAGAGGGACTGAATACATCTTTTAGCTGGTCATTGCTCTGTTCTTTTTGGAGTGTTTTGGAAAGAGGATCTCTGTGTATGTGTGGGCCACTGAAGTGCAGCAATGACAAACTAAAGAGAGCAGAAGCCTACACAATCTTTCTCATTGTATGCTTTGCTCTCCAGGTGAAAGCCAGCCCCTTGGGGCCCTGTGGCATTTGTGAGTCCTTTTCAAGTCATGGATCTAAACTGCAGTCTTGAAGGGTGGGTGGTCTTCCATATTTGACCTTGTTTCAGTCCCCATACAAGTGGACTGATCTGTGGCAAGTGCTGGGTGCCACTGAGCAGAGCAGCACGTGCGATAGACTGGAGATGAAAAGGGATGCACCTGAGTCTCGGCTGTGCTTGTGACGCACATCTTGCCTAACCACAGCTGCTTTGTTCTCAAGGCCACTGTTGCAATTTTAGCATGGTCTGTTCACAGCCTCTTCTGCTGACATATTCTTCTGAACGCTGTTGTCTGTGCCCTGCCCCAGCCTTAGCTGCTTTGCACCCTCCTGCCTCTCTCCAAATGCTGGCAAGGAGAGTCTGGTGCCAAGAAGGGCACCAGGCGTAGAGCTCAGCTGCATAGTTCTGTGGGACAAGGCCATGTGTGTGGGCTGTCTTTAGCATTTTCCTGAGGCAGGTGCCAAACAGAGGATAAATCCTTGTCAGCTGGTGCCACTCCATGGGAATATCAGCTCTTTGGTCTGTTTTGGTAAGCTGGATGAGTGGCAGTGAATTGGAGAGGGGCATCTCTGTTGCAAAATAGATACGATACCAGCAGTGGATATCGTATGCACCAACCCCTTCTGCTCTGAACTATTCCTCTGGCTGCAGAAATATTGCCTGTCTCCTCCTACAACCCGTCACCATCTCCCCAGATCTTCCCAAGCCCCTGCAATGAGGGCTTCTTGAGCAGACTCTTCTTTTGGCCTTTCACATCCTTCCAGCATCACAGCTCTGCAGCACCCCTGCAAACACTCACTGAGAGCACCTGGGAGTGACAAACTGCTGCTGTGTGAGGCCGGCCAGGGAGGCCATGATGCCCTTCAGGGAGGAGAATAATAAGGGTCTTGAAAGAAAAAGGCTTGCTGAGGTGGGAGAGTATGTCAGGACTTGGGAGCAGAAGCCAAATCCACCTTTTGCATAGGAATCCTCTTATCTTCAAAACTATACTGGCTTGCACTGGTTTGTTTTACATGAGTGGAGAATACTTTGAGTTGACAAATGAATTTTGACTTCTGTAGAAGTAGTAGAACAGAGGTTCTTGACATTGGGTTGCATACGTACAACTGAACTTACAGCAGCGTTGTCCCTTGTGTTTGAGGATCATGTCTGAGGAGCCGTGATCCTCAGCTTCACAGCTGCATCCTATGATCCACAGTTTGAGGATCTCAGGGTGCCAGGCACTGCAGGATAAACACCATCAGCAAAATGCTACAGGAAAAACCAGCTGCCCTAGCTGGCAGCTGCTGGGGAGCTACCTCCAGGCTACACATGAAGGAGAAGCAGCCAACCTGTCGGCCTCATTTTGTAGCACAGCTTACCAGATGCTGGTGCTGTGATGTGCACATACGGTATCTCACCTCCAACACAAACCACACCTGGAGCCTGGAGCAAGGCGTAGAAGGTGTAGTTGTCAGACTGGCTATTCATAGAAAGTATGGTAATCCCATACATGATGATGCTTGAAAATATTTCTACTCAAAAAAATGCTTTTGACCTTGTGCTGGCAGGTGCAGTTTTATGCTTTAAGGCATATTTTAGGTTAAAGATATGTACTTCTAGAGAAAGAACTTGGCATGCATTTTAAAGGCATAAACATAAGAGCTTTCAGACAAAGTACATGATCCTGTGCTGTCTGCCTCAGCATTCTTATCTCCTTCATCTGTTTCATGTTGCCAAATTCATTTGTTGTCTTTTGCTCTCAGTGGAGATAAACCAGTGCTAATTTAGTCCACAATATTGTTTTTATTCAGTCTTGTGCTATGGAGCCAAGTGCTCTGTTGAGATAAATCAGCACCCACCTTGGTTGTTGGCCCAGGAAGCAATGGAATAAGCCAGCTACTGCTATGTTGGGGAAATATGGTTGTCCTGCACCCATGCCATGTTTGGCCTGTGAAATCAGAAAGGGAGACGTGAAATTAGCAGCTGCTACAGTTGTTGCTCATTTTGCTGACAACAGCATTGTATGACTTCAGTGTAGGTGTTTCCTGCAGCTCAGTGTGAGAACCTGAAGGCCGTTTTCCATTCTAGTTTAACATTTAGGTTTGGGATTACACAGAACTGAAGAAGTAGTGCAGCAAGGTGTGACCTCATGTCTGGGCTCCTGCACAGCCTCAAGGATAACTAAGATGTTTTTAAAAAGAACCCAACAAAACATTAAAAGAACCCCAAGTCAACAAAAATGAGCCTTGCATATGCCTTCTTTGTATCTGAGCACAGGAGCAAGGCACAGGTTTGCTTAATTGCCAAATCCAATCAGAAATAATAATTTAATATGGAATTTCTTTGCTATGGAGAAATATTTCAGTCCAGACTCTTTTCTCTTTTTGTCATCTGAGCATGTATTGTGAAGGAAGACCCCTAAGAGGCTGAGAATAATTTCGATGCCATTTGAGAGGTGGAGAGGCTGGAGCATCAGAGAGCTGCCTTTCTCCAAGGTCACAGGGCACAGAGGTTGCACTTGGAAAGTAGACCCAGACCTCTTGAATTCTGTTTTCTTGCTCTTTCTGTTTTGATATTTTCTGTCACTTCCTGATGATTACTATGCAGTCCTACCATTTCAACAGAGCCAATGTTTTAAAAGCTACAGTAAAAAGTAGGTGGGAAAGGTGTTAAAGATGCTAGGTGGAGTCACCCATGTCCTCCTTTCAGATGCAGTTCATAGATCTCATAGATCACGCAGGAAGATATGTTCCTCCTCCTTCCAGTTTGTGGCCAGGTATGAATGAATTTGGTCACAAGAGCAGGGGTCTTCATGCCTTCTGTGGTTTTGAACCAAAACACACCTGGTTTGTCAGCTGTGCTCCTAGTGAAATTCAAAGGAAAAGTGTGTAGTCAAGAACAGTCATCAGCTCCAACATGTCTTGTATCTGACAGGCTGCAGCAGTGGGTGTGTGAACTGGGATGAGGTTCCCAACAGCAGTTTCCTCTGGTGTGGAAATATGTGTATAGAGACCATATACTTGCCCTGAGCTGGCTGTTGCTGTCATCCCAGGGATGGGGACCAAAATATGGTTGGGTGGCATCTTTGTGTGACCAGGTATGTATAAAAATAAAAAAAAAATAAAAACAGGGGGATAAAACCCCAGCACAACAACCCAAGGGGTAAAAATAACTCAAACGAACTGAGGGCAGTGGAAAGCAATTTCCAGTCAGCCAGATGACTTTGTTTCTCAATGGATTTTGTTCAGGAGTTGAACTAGTTGCAATTACAAATTTTGTTAATAGAAAGAAAGGAAAAAAGAAAAAGGGCTCATGGTGATGGAGAGAAATAAAAACAAATGCTGAACTTGAAGAGTGGGGGGGGGTTGGTGAGAGCAATGACATTTTAGGTAATTTAAAAGTCATGTAAGTGGGGGGTCTTTTCTTCAGCTTTTGTTGTTTTGGGTTTTTTTTTCTCCTGGATTCTCTACCAAACTGAAAAATGCCTTGTTTTGCATGAGCATAAACTATAGCAGTCTTGGTTTGGGGGTGATTTGTACAAGCTAGTGTTTGTCAGATGAAAATGAGAAGCTGTGACATCCCTGACTTATACTAGGGCTTTGCCTGACCTCCAGCATGGAAGATGATGGATGTTTCTTCCTGTAGTTTTTTGGAGATGAGTTTTCCACCACCTGCCTCTCATATCTGATGAAGTCTCAGATGTGATATAAGAACATGATTTTTCCAGGCTCTTAGTCAAGTGTTCAGGCTGGGCAAATATTGATGTTGGTGAGCAGCTAATTTTAGTGCATGTAAATATATATGTTATAGAAATACACAAATTATATAGCCATATTATATTAAAATACAATTATTAATAATTTATAGGTAATTTCTATAATACAGTAATAAAGTCTATATTTTTAAAACATAAAAAGTTCCCTTCTCAGGCATGGGAAACTACTGCCTTTACCTTTGGTTCATTTTGAATATATGGCAGAGAGTTCCAGGAGTTACTGAGGTGGTTACTCCTCAGATCAATAAACAGATAAATGCGTCATGTCCTCTTTGCTCTTGAATTTTTTAAATTGATTTGCAAAATTCCACTTTCTAATCTACCCCCTTAATCCGAGCTCATCACTCTGTTTCAAACTGGCTCCTGATTCTTTGAATGATCAAATAGGCTTCCTCTCTTTGTTGCCCTGCTAAGAATACAAACCATTCAACAAAGCTGCAATTAATTTTTTCCTGTCATCATGTCCTTTTTTTTATCAAGGCTTTACATGAAATGTAGGTATTCAGATGCGAAGAAGGCACTGCTTCATGATTTTACCCTTTTGGCTTGGTGGCAGTTGGGTAGGAAAAAAAAATGTATCCAAAAGGGGAAAACTCAACAGTGACATAATGTTAGCAAGTTCTTTAATTTGGTAATGTGGTTTTGGGTTTTTTGAAAAATCAGAAATATGAACTTCTAGAGGCTTTATATCTGAGGATGATGAAAATTAGCCCTCTGGGAAACAATTTCTCTGCAGTGTAGCTCTTTAAAGGGCTCAGACAGACAAATTAATAATGTTACTGCATCCTAATTGGAAGTCACTTGAAGGCAGACTAGGTTTTGATTGTGATTGATTTAATAGATCCTCATTGTAGCTGGTCTTGAGAAGCCTATCTTGCCTTGGTATAAAGTTGTTAATACACTCTGCTGTATATTGCTGATCTTTGGCAGGTGTGGAGGTACAGTCCTCGTGATTTAAAGGGGCACTGTTGTATCTTCTGGTGGTTTATTCTGAAGTTGGTGCCATGCTGGAGGAAAGGGCAAGGGTTTGTTCTGTAGGAAATCCCCGTGACCATGATGCCAGGAGCCGCTGCTCCACTACCTGCCACTCTAGTGGGGCTTCAGGGACCTGGGGAACCTGGGAGCTGCAGCCTCCCATAGCCCCATCTCTCACTAGGGGAGAATTTCCTTAGCTGGATTGAGCCTAATTACAGTCATGCTGACACATGGTGCAGCTGGGACCTTCTGAAGGTACCTTTCCAGACATGATTAGCTGGTATTTCCCCTTCTCTAAGCCTTTTCGTACTTAGTGCATCTGTAGATTTCCCTTGGACAGCTTCCCCCAGCAACAATGAAGTTGGCTTTAAAGCAATGTAGAAAGGGTCAGAATTTGGCCTGTTCTTTATATATAGAAAGAAAGTAGGAGTTACTAAGCTTCCTTTTCTTCACACCCTACTAGAGCACAGAACATTCCTGCTCACTGGCTCAGTTAAGCTGCAGTCTAACACTGAACTGCATTAATTTTAGTTTGTGACTGGAGTCTGAGGACTGATCAGAGCTATAATGTGCTCTCTGATGGGCTTGCCTTTTGAAGCTTGAGACCGGGGCATCTTTTCAGCAACCCCATTACTGATTCAAGAGCAACGGATATTAAAATGTCCATCAGTTGCTTTTAATTATTCCTGTAGCAACCTGGGACAGCTACTGATTTAATTTTGAGAGCGCTGTCACTTTTTGACAGGTTAGAAAGAAGCCTGGGCTGGCAGGATGCCTGACCTGCAGAGGCACCCAAGGTGAGGTGAGAAGCACCAAGGTGAGGCTTGTTGGGGTAACACTGATCCTTACCCCACTGTAGCTCATTGCTCTTGGCCCAAACCAGGAGTGGCAGTTACCTGAGCTGATGTGGTCTAATGGTAAAGATGTGTGCTAACCTTCTGTACCCTGTGGGGACAGGTATCACCCAAGTCCCTCTTTGCTTGGGGTGACCGAATGCACTGCCTGCTGCAGCCAGTGGCTGTACTCGGGAAGCCACTCACGTGCTCTAGAGCAGCTCTAACTTTGGGTGTGGGACCCAGCTACCTGTGCTTTCTCTCATGTGACATGGGACATGCTGTTTCAGTGATGTAAAATGCTGCCTGACCTCGTCACTGTGTTGTTCATCAGCCAGCTGCCTTAACAGCTTGCTAAAACTCATTCTATTTTATATTCCAAGCAAGGGAGTTTGGTTTCTCATGACGTAAGAGAGCAAACAAGCTGTGTAAGGAACCTGGTGCTCACCTACAGATTAAGGAGCATGCCCTGGTCCATGAGAGACTTACCACTTACTTTAGCATATACAAGATTCATCTCTGTGTCTAAGCTCTGACGCACTTTGTGCTGGCAGATGCAGAGAGATTTCCCTCAAACACATGATGACTTTATGCTGCTTGGCTACACATCGCTTGTACTCGTTCCTCTTCCAGCTGTCACATGGCTCTTGTGCTGTGCCAGTGGTACCAGCTCCTTGGCATACTTCTCCAACGTCCCTTTTGAGAGACTCACATCTGTCTCCCCTGCTTTTTGCATTGCCTCTTTTGTAATGGCAGTAAATGAAAAATGCAGAGTGCTGAGTCACGGGACAATGATAACAAAAATATTATCTGTGCTGGACAAATTGATACTATTTTGCCTATAGTAGGATGACTGACCTCCTGTTCAAAGGTCTGTTGAAGGTGGTAAGCGTTCAGTATGCTGACATTGCCTCCCACCCCTAAAGCATGTCCTGCAGCATCACACTGCTGCCTCTGTGCCCAAGGTGGTCATAACCAGCATAACCGGCTCAGGAGCTGGAGCAGTGCACCGCTCCCTGGGGCTTGCTGCTGTGGCATTTGTTCGGCCCCTGTGGACAGGTCCAAGCCCCCTCTGCCATATCTGTTCTTGCCCTCCTCTGCTTCCGCCCTGGGAGTCATCTTTGCTGCCCTGCAGTTGAGCTGCAGGGTGAATCAAAGGACTTTGTGCTCATCTTTCTGGCTGGATGCAGAGTGGAAGGATGCTGCAAGTTCACCAGCAGCATTATGGTTTGTTTTCCAGGAAAACAGTGACTGGCTTCAGATGCTCCCCACCAGCTTGGTGCGGATGCAGTGTCTCAAAACATAGATCTCTGTGTCCTTGGGGGTGGTGTCACCTCTAGTCCAGCTCGTTCCCTGGTACTAGATAGTCAGATGACTCATGATGGAGAGCTGATTTTACAGCTAGAGGGCTGGAATACTCAACAGTGGACTATCCTATACTTACATAGCTCCAGCATTGCTTCAGATGCTTTCTTTGAGCCACAGTGACCCAGTCAGGGTGTCTGATTGTGCAGGAGAGCCAGCAGCCCTATCACCACTGTGTGACCCCACAAACATGGCTGTCCACAGGGACACTTGGGATATGAGAGTGTGGGGATATAGAAGACAGGGGCAGGGGATCAGGGAAGGTTGGGACATGAGTGCTGAGGGTTTGCCATGTGCAGTCAGAGAGTGGGTGGAGATGGGAGGTCAGGACAAGAGTGATGTGTACCCCTACTGAGAGAAGCCTCAGCAGATAAGGTGCAGAGATAAGTACGTGGGGCTGGAGCTGGCAGACCTTGTCCAGCCACAGGAAGATCAGATCAGGCGTAGTAATTAGACCTGGTGAAAGGGGTGTGTGTGTGTGTGTGTGTGTGTAAAAACTAATGGCTCTAAGGACAGGAGTTGGCTAAAGGTGCAAGTGTGGTGTCGCACAAGGGCCAGACTCTGGCCCACCTTCCATGGCCCTGGTGCACCAGCTTGGGTGCAGGTATCCTGAGCCTGCAGCAGGATAGGGCAGGCAGCCGGGTGAATGCTGTGGCTGCCTCAGCACTTGTGGAGCAGATGGGACACGGAGAGCTCTTGGGGATGTGTTGCAGCAGGGCTGAGACTGAAGCAGCAGCATATGCTGCTTAACCTGATGGCTCCTCCTTCATCTCTGTGGGTCTCTGTTATGCTTGTTTAGCTGACATATTTGGAAGACTTCCTTTAGGACTGGGATGTGGCCTCAGAGACATTGCTGAGCTCAATTGCCCTAGCCAGGAACAGGCAGTGACAACTCGGTCACATTCCTTGGATTCAGGTGCCAGGGAGCACTTGTTGGGTTTGCTATCTCCATCTGTGCTATTAAACCAGGCTGGCATTTGAAGGTCATGCAAATAGTAAACGTGAAAGTACCCCATGTAGGTATTCATACAGAGGAAATAACATTGGAAAGAAACTTCTGCAAATGGTCTGAGTGCCAAGATGACCACGTGAACCAGCAGAGGATTAAGGTGGACTGAAATGAAGAACTTGTTCCTCTCACACTTGAAACACTCTCTATATCTAATGGGACTGCCTGTATAGTGTATGTTCGTCAGCCACAAACCCAAAATCTCTAGCTTCTCCCAGTTAAACAAGGTGCCAAAATCTTTCTGCTTTTCCAAGCTTTAACCTCCTTTGCCAGACACACCCTTCACATGTTGTGGCACCACCACCACATTATGTGCAAGCACGTGAGCCTCAGGAGCATATTCTGTTCTCAGGAACCTTTGACAATGTAAAATCCCTGAAGGTCTTTTGTTATTATTCTTTTTTTCTTCTGGTCTTTTTTGTTTGTCTCTTTGTTTTGGGTTTTTTTTTTTTTTGTACAGGCTTACTTTGCAGTTATGGGCTGTGACTTTCAGCATGGCTGTGCCCTGGATTGCCCAGTGCTGGGGGGAGGTTTTCTACATGAATTGCTCTGTATAAATAAACCCATGACAACAATGATGAAAAATGCAGGCTTTTGCTGTAAAAGTGCATCAGCTGCTACTTATTCTTAAAGAATTCTTCCACCAAATCATCACAAATCATCATTCTTTCCTCATTGCTGTGTAGTCTGACAACAGTATTTTTCAGAGAGATAAAGAGATGATGTATAGGGAAAAAGTAATAACTATACAGGGTTCTAAAAGTCTATTGAGCAATTGCCCCCTGGAAAGAATAGCTTTACAGCATATGCACATAAGTTTTAACTCTTTGCTGCCGTTTAAACTAAGTTAATGTATTTGGTATCACCCTGGCTTTCTTTTGCCTCCTTCTAGGATGCTGAAGATCTGCTTTTATCTTCTCATGATGTACGTTGGCACAAGCTGCTTCATTGTACCATGATGCCCCAGAGCCAGAGGGGAAAACCGAGGATGGGAGGGTGTTAGGCTGAGGCTAGAAATGAAGGTCACGTCAGTAGCATAGGGTGGGTGGTAGATCTGGAGCAGGATCCTGGTGCAAAGTAAAATACCCAGCACACAAAGAGGGTTACTGTGACTGCAGGCTGGGTGAAGAGAAAACTGCCTCAACCAGGCTACCCTTGTCCAAAAGGTCTGGCACATGGGAAGCATCTATGTAAGGGTTTGGTCTGTGCATGTAGCGCACAGCCATCTTTCACTGCTGAGGGGCTGCAACTACTTTATGGGTACTTGGCAAGACGTGTTTATACCTTGCCTGGATTCAGCATTCTTCATCAGCCCTCTCTCAACACCTGAAGGATGTTATCATACTGCACAGTTTCTCTGTTCAAGCTGCTGCAAGGTTTACTAGCTCTCCAGCTGGTGTTAATAATGATGCATTTGTCATGTGCTGTTTAATTAGCACAGAGCATGAATCGTAATAAAGAGAACTGAGGTACCTGTCAGTTGATATACCAACAATGTGGCTGTGAACATAAAATACCTCCATATTCTAGCCACACAATACCACAGTCACTATTACTTCAGCATATGGCTGAATAAGCACAGGAAGAGCAAGGCTGCACTGATGCTGCCTTCTCCCTGCAGGCAGAAAGAGCAATGGATTACCTGACCTTGGAGGGATAGCTTTTTTTTCTCCTCCAGACTTGACACCTTCACAACATTTGATACCTGTTATCGCAGAAGAGCAAATAAAAAGCCCGTTGCCTGTCTTGCAAAAGCCAAGCCAAGGGCAAAGCCTGCCGTCATCCTCACTGATGTGTGTTGGCAGTGCTTGGCGCTGGCTGGATTAGCTTGTTTAATTTGCTCGCTGTGTGGCTTTCAAAGTGATAACCGCATTAAAATGGCTGGGGTTTGGTTAATGCTGAAGTGCTTGTTATTCCTAAGTGTTCATTTGGGATAGAGCTGTTCTGAGGGGTTCACATCAAACCCGGGTTAGCTGTTTGGCTTGCTGCTGGACACGTGTAGGCAGAGAAGGTTCCTGTCTGATGCTCTTTGGGCAAAGATGAGCAAACATTACATCCCTATGTTTCAGAGATGATGGAATGAGCCAAGCGCCCTGATCTCACGTGGCAGATCTGTGGCAACTGTCTCCTGAATCCCAGATGGACCTATGGTTATTTTCTGTCCAGGCACCTGGCATGCCAAGTGATGTGGCTTGACTTTGACTTGTCGCTGTGCACAGAGCCTTGCAGCCTTCCTTCTGACTGCTCAGAGCATCAGGTCAGGCCTCCCAGCTATGCCAAATGGTGAGTCCCTTTCCAAAATGTCAGGTCAGCTATGAGAGAAAAACACCTTGGCTCTACAGCTAAGGAGCCAAGAGCCTGTTGATCTTTGTGCTAGGATGTATCAATTCAATACTAAAAAAACCCCAAAAGCTTACCCCCAGAATTTTCAGGGAAGAGTTGTGTTGAGCCTTTCAGTGCTGTTGACTCGTGCATTAGCTGGTACCTGCAGTTTTGCTTGCACATGAAAATCTTGGGTTTTGCTCAGAGGCTGAATTTGCATGAGAAGGAAGAGTAACAAGGCTGTTGCCTGCCTGTGTTTCAAATGGCATTAGGAAATGCTGGCTTTAAAAATGACAGACAAATACTGTGAGTAAACTAGCAATATTTCAGAAAGGTGTCTGAGTAAGAGACCTAAATGTTTTTCAAAGTATCTTACTGTGCTAATCTTTTATAATTAGTGCACTGTTTTACTTAAGGCACAGTAGTAAATTAGCGGAGACTAAATATTTTCTTTTCAAGGAGTCAGTAGGCTCTGGTGAGGCTGCACCTTGAGTACTGTGTGCAGTTTTGGGCCCCTCACTACAGGAAAGACATTGAGGTTCTGGAGCATGTCCAGAGAAGGGCAGTGGAGCTGAGGAAGGGTCTGGAGCATAAGTTTCATGAGGAGCAACTGAGGGAGCTGGGGTTGTTTAGCCTGGAGAAAAGGAGGCTCAGAGGGGACCTTCTCGCTCTCTACAACTATCTGAGAGGAGGTTGTAGCCAGGTGGGGGTCATCCTCTTCTCCCAGGTAACAAGCGATAGGACAAGAGGAAGCAATCTCAAGTTGTGTAGGGGAGGTTTAGATTGGATATTGGGAAAAATTTCTTCATGGAAAGGGTTGTCAAGCATTGGAACAGGCTGTCTGGGGAAGTGGTTGAATCACCATCCCTGGAGGTGTTTAAAAGACTTGTAGATGTGGTGCTTAGGGACATGGTTTAGTGGTGGACTCGGCAGTCCTAAGTTAACAGGCTTCTTGATGATCTTAGAGGTCTTTTCAAACCTAAATAATTCTCTGACTATGTCATTCAAGTCCTGCCCTTCTCTCTTAGCCCTAATACTGCAGCCACTTTGTCTCAGTGCAATTAATCTTTGTTTCAGCTTTGTACTGAGTGGTCGGAGACTTCTGTGGTGTGTCACCACGTCACTGAGAACTTAGAAGCTGCTTCACTGGATACCTACCGTGGTACTCCGTGTGTGTTACCTTCTTTATTAGGCTGGTATGCATGAAGTAGGTTAGTGCTTGCTTTCTGTCTCTGTCAGCAGAAGGATAGCATGCTGAAGTTATTTTCCTCATCATTTAGCCTCATTGAAGACCTTTTAATCTTATGCTGGTATAAATTTCCTAGGACAAAGAATATCAGAGAGCCTTTGTTAACTGATTGCCCACTGAAGCCTTTCTCGTTGATGGGGTAGCTCTCAGGTCTTGTTCCTCCACCCTGACACACTTTCCACAAAACACATAGGAGTGCAATCCCCTCAGAGGAACCTGTTTTCTGTCAAATCTGACCAAAGACAGACAGTGGGAAGGGTAGGAGAAAACGATTGTGAAAGCATTGCTTGTGTGCACATGGAGTACAATGGCAAAACTTTCTTGTCTTACAAAGCCGGGTGGCAGGATGTGTGAAGGAAGGTAGCACACCTGCCTTGGTGAAGTCTCTGTGCACTTGGCTCCCTTGTGGGCATGTGAAAATTTGTCCTAATTCATCTACTCAAAACAAAACAGCATGTTTTCATAGGGGTGGTAGTGCGTGGTCATTTCAGCCTTGCATCAGGTTCCTGCAACTTTGCTGTCCTGGACAGAGGTAGAGCCCTTGCTTGGGGCCTTCCAAATCAGAACCACCTGTATCCATGGGGCTTTGCTTGTGGGCCAGCCAGGAGAGGCTGAGCTGCCCATCCTCTGGTGGGTGTGCATGAAGAATGTCATAGGTCATCTTCTGTGTTTTGGGACCTGATGTCCTGCCAGCTGCAATTAGGGATCTCAGCAGGTAGTGCCAGGATGGGGCTCCTGGCACAGCTCCGGCCCTGCCACATAATGTTTGGCCTTTTTGCTGACGAGACACTCTGATGCTTTGAGACAGTGTTCTCTGCACGTTGTGGTGGTGGTAAACACTGAACCCAACCTGAATAGTCCAAATACTGTAGCACACTGCAGAGCCCTTGAAAAATGACATCACATGCAAAACAGTGGCCAAACCGGGAAAGTTAGACTTTGCTTTTGGCAGGGAAAGGGGGCCATGAGACACAGAACAGAAATGAGCTTTTAAAGAATTTTGTAAGCAAGTCTGGCAGGGTAACCAGTTTTACCAGGGAGGATCCTCTTATGTGTTTCTTCTTGGAATATTAAATAATCTGATTTTAGGATGAAATTGCTTGCTTCTCTGCATCATGTTCTGTTCTTGTCCTTTTAATACCGTCAGTAGTGGGAGAAGAAAAAAGCTTCATCATAAGTTCTTTATTTAGGCTGTCTGGTCTCCTCCGCAGGGGTGGGCTGGCACTGTCCTGACTGCTGGTCTGTGCCCATGTAATAACTTGCTGAAGGATATCACAAACAAGCTCTGTTCACAGCTCCCTTGAAGCTGCTTAATCCTACCCCCCAGGACCCCACAAATGGACAGAATTACCAGTGAGTAGGTGTCTTACAGCCTCCTCTTGCTTCTATTTCTCTAGTCAGTGCTCAACAGTGAGCCAAAAGAAGATGCAACCCGTCCCTTTCTTCTAAGATAGTTTTTTATTATTTATGCTGCATTTTTTGTGTTTTGTCTCTCATGTGAAAGAGGTTTGGATATATTCTTTCAAAAAGCTTGCTTTCTAAGCCTCAATCAGACAGAAAGAAAAAGTTTCTGGAGAGATGTAGTGGATGGGAGGGTGGGAGGGGATATGTACTTCAGGGTGACACAAATTCATGGACTCTGATGCTGGTTGGCTGGATAATCATGTTTAGTGGTGGCATATTTCTTTCTTGGCAGCTGTGACTTTCATGTGCTTTTTTCCTACATACTTCCAGTTTACTGTCATTATTCATACATAGCAAACTACGTTATATATTTTGTTAAGGGTACCAGGCATATGGCTAAATGCTCATATTTTGTTATTGCCATAACCCGTTTCCCTCCAATTCTTCTACCTCATAACTTTTTTCTTTTCTACTGTGCAAGAGATTTGAAGCAGGAAGCACACATGCCTTTTCTGCTTCAGGAGACACCTAACACATTAGCAGATACTGAAGAATAGTTGATGCTCAGTGATGTGTAATAAGGATCACTGAGGCCGCTGGAAGTGTTTGGCCTCAGCCTCTCCTTTTCCTGTGGAAGCAGTCCCTTGTGACTGTCCCTCAGGGCTGAGACACATCCCTCCTTTGCAGAGAACAAGTTTTGGTACTCTAAGCATCCATTCTGAGCTCAGCTTTGATACCACTGAGTTATGGCGCTGTGCAGGGCAATTACCTACTATTTTTCACTGGTCATAGAGGGACTTTATGAATTTTCATATCTGGTATGAATAAAACCACGCTTATGCAAAACATGGCTAAACCCAGATGAAAAGATGAGAGGACACTCATGCAGAGGGAGAAGGGGGTGAAAAAACCCCACTTCTCTAGTTGGAACTTGCAGTCCCCATAGGTAAACTCCAGTGAAAAGGAAACTGTGGGCTGTGTGGAAAGCTGTGAGTGGGCTGGGGCATAAACCACTGAGCCTGTAATAATCCTGGTGCTTTACTAGAGCTGATTGCCACATCAAACCTGCTCAAGAACAGGCCTTGTTAAAACAAAGCAAACCTAAGGAAAGCTGGAGAGGGACTTTTACAAGGGCAGGTAGTGATAGGACAAGGGGGAATGGCTTTAAACTAAAAGAATAGTTTTGGATTGGATATTAGGAATAAATTCTGACTGTGAGGGTGGTGAGGCACTGGAACAGGTTGTCCGGGGAAGCTGTGGATGCCCCATCCCTGGAAGTGTTCAAGGACAGGGTTGGCAGGGTTTTGAACAACCTGGTCTAGTGGAAAGTGTCCCTAGACTTGGACAACCTTCTTGGAACTAGATGGTCTTTAAGGTCCCTTTCAAGCCAAACCATTCTATGATTCTGTGTTTATGCTGGGGATTGTACTTGGGATCTGTTGCTGTTAAAAATGAAACAACCTCTAACAACACCGGAAAAATATCAAAACCAAACAAGAATAACTCCTTTTTTCATCAGAATTATCCTCCCTCCTTTTATTATTATTTTTTGTGTGGCCAGGCCAAGAACTGCTCCTTGACTCATGCCTGTCCCATTTGGAACAGCTAAGTGAATACGTGGCGTCTGCCAAAGCTACCGTGAGAAGGCACATAAGGGTGGCGGTGTTGTGATAAGTGATGTGGTGACCTCTGATCTCTTACGTTGGTCCCAGCTTGTCATTCAGCATCAAAGGCTAACTCCAGATTGTCCTCCACATCATGGCAGTCCTGGACTGGTCATAAATCCTCCTGGGGTGTTAAAGCTCCTGTGTATGGATTAAAGGAAGAGTCTGACAGGGATGTATATTACTGCGGGGGAAAAGTTATGAGCCAAAATTAGCACTAGAGTTAGGCATCCTAGAAGAGTTTCACAAATTCAAATGACCATCTTCCCACTCTGCAGGCTCTCTTTAGCTTGTGATCACAGGCGTGGTAAGTGAGATATGATGTATTTATAGCATGAAAGTCAATTACTTGTGATGTGTCTCACAAATGGCACATCTGTTAAGATATTCTTGTTCTTAAGCTGAAAATGTAAATACTGTAATAAAAGGGGCATAAAAAGAAGTGCATAGATGTTGACAGGGTTGAGCACACTCTGTCTATGATTGTAATTTAAGTTTTCACTCATTTGCTGGGGCTTTGCATCAAGCAGTCAGTCTTGAGCTTAAAGACTGCTGAAGTCACTGATGTGTTCCCCAAATTCCTTCTCTTCCAGACTCACTCTTCAAGGCTGCTCTTTCATCTCAAAGGGAAAATAAAGTAGATATTCAGAGGCTGAAGAAAGTGCTTAAAAACTTCCTAGTTGATGGGGTCGTAGCTGTAGCGGGCAGCATCAAAGGAAGGCTTTGGGCCACTCATCCAGGAGGTGCCACCAACCCTGCCCAGCCAGGCAGGAGAGGGATCATGGAGCCACCACTCTGTTTCTGGGCTGATGGGCTCAGGAGAGCAGTTGGTGTCCTAGTAAAATTCATGGGACCTCTGCAGGGTAAGTCCTGTTGGGACCAGTGGTGACCTGGATGCCAAGACCTTGAGGCTCCTTTTAGCATAGCATTTTCTTTGCCCTGGTGTAGCCAGCCCTGTCACCCGACTCACCCATGGTCCCCGTGGCCATCACAGCCGTGCTACCAGCAGGGCTGCCAGCAGGGCTCACCCAGGCATGTGGGTGGCAGGGCATGGTGGTGAGGAAAACCCACACCCCTTCTCCTCCTGGAGAGCTTGTCTCCTATATCTCACTCTGTCACCTTCCTAGTAGCATTGCCTTTTTAAAGAATAGTTTAAATCAGTTTATAGTCTGCATTAAAAAAAGGAAATGGACAATATTGTGAATTCAAGGGCTATAATCTTACACATTTCTTTGGGTGTGTGAGCGTATCTGTGAAAGCACCCATCCTACGATGAGTCAAAGACTGCCCTCTCCTCCTGGGCAGTTTCTTGTTGGATAACAGGTTTCACTGGGAGGTGTCTTCTTGGGGGCAGATGTGTTTCTGAAGTAAGTCCTCTCATCAGGTCTTCTCAGGCAACGCTCCTTTCAAAACAAATGAACAAAGTAAAAAACCTCCATCCTTTCCCTTCATATTACAGGGAAAAAGGGTAAAGGATATATCCCCAGCGGGTTTTGGGGATGCTGGAACCATACAAAAGGGCAGTGCTCATGCTTCCTTAACTGTTGCTCCAGTGCTAGCCTTATGCAAGTGTGACTGCTCTTGAAGACAGCAGATCACTTGTTTATGGCAATGCCATCATATTTTAAAATAATGATGTAAAATCATGTGTTGAACTTAAGAGCTCAGGCTCATTCTCTTTTTATATAGCTTTTTGCTTTTTATGATTTCATGGATCATATAGCAAATTTAGTATGACTCCCTAGTAAATATAAGTAGGCCTGTAGGAATTGCACTATTTGACTCTGACTGTGTTTCAGAGAGACTTCTGAAAATAATCTGTTTTGGCCTAATGTGGTTCCTGCTGACATCAACATCAGAAGGCCTCTCTGGATTTCAGGTGTGGAGGGGAAGAGACAATTCAGTGCTTTTGCAAATCCATCCTTTAAACCATTGATGGAGAATAAATATCCACAAATATTCTTGAACCAATGGTTTCCCAATGTTCATGTTATGACTACATTGCAACTCACTTGCAAGAACTTGCAGCAAAGTGCTCCTATTCTCCCGACTTAAGTGTTGTAGATCTCTCTTCTTCCTTCCCCCCCTCCCCTGCCCTTAACTCTTATCTTGTAGTTTCTTTTTTTCACACCACGCAGCTGCCATACTGGTTGAGTGACTTTTTGTTTTTCATATTTGCTCCGATGATGTCACTGAGGGGTTGAGTAGCTGACACCTCGTTCGTGGCACTCCTTTGCCAGGTATTGCATAATAAATGCAAATACGGCTCAGAGGTCAAACTGAAGCGAGGTTCCCATGGCTTAAATCAATAGACTTTAGGAGGTATGTGGCATGTGTCATAACTCTTCAGAATCCTTTATTTCTGCTGCATGAATTTCTGAGCAATAACGGTAGAAATAAGTTTAGAGATTTCCTCTCCCTTCCCCGATTAGGCTAATATCATTTTACACTGCAGATTTGGGCCACAGGTTTTAAGGGAGAGTGGGCGTAGATTTGGGGGATATTTTCTAAGTTAAGACTAAGGTATTTTTTTATTTTATCCTGCAGAAATATTTGCACTGGCCTTAAAAGGACCCATTTCCTTGCTCACAGCTTGCAAGTAGAAAAGCAGCCTAACCTTTTTGCATCAGTGGTCTGGCCAGCCCAGCAAGGACAGTGGGTTTTTGCTGCCCAGCGTGGCTGGCTGACAGCTCTGAGCATGTCAGAGCTGTGCTTGGCACTGGGTGGAAGCACCACCAAGGGAGGTGGTACATTGTCATGCTGGTCTTCTAGGGCCCAGGACCATCTTCCCAGTATTTCTTTGCAATGTGCTTGAGATATGTTTATCTTTTGCTCCCAACTGTTCTCTGGGTGAAATCTAGTGCTGCCTACCCTGAGGATGCACCCCCTAGGTGCCCTAAGATGGACAGTCCCGTGGTGCTATTATGGTCTGCACAGTCATGTGGGCTATACTGTTGTGCAGGTACACATTCACTAGAGCAGGGTGGCAGAGGAGGCCAGAGTGAGGGCACAGTAAGTCCTTGGGAATTAGCTCTGTTTCTTCACCTGATGTGACTGCAGGAGAACACAGGAGCTGTCTCCTGTGGGGACCATCTAGACCAGTGTTTGGTTTTTCACAGCAGCAAGAGGAGAGGCTGTTTAATGAGAAAGAATTTTGGCTTCTGCTCATGCTCCCAAGCCTTGTACCCTCCCAAGGTTTGCAGCTGTCGGGTTAGAGCTATTGAGTATATTGATCCCTTTAGAACCTAATACTCTTGGCTCTGTGAAACAAGCCTTGAGTACCTGGAGCAATACAGGCATTGTTTTGCACAGTCACACCTTGAGTGGCTGGTTTTACCCTCTCTGACATAGAAACCAGAGCCATGTATTTGCATTCAGAGCTCACATCTTATTCATATGAAGTATAGCCACACAGCAAGTGTTATCCATGTTAACAATCCATTTCTTTCTTGCACAGTAAGTTGCTGACAAGTCCTCCTGCTGGTCTTTCAAGGGAAATAGAAGAGATTAAAGTTTAAGTATTTAAAAGAAACCCACAGTCTTGGAATATATGAGAGGTGGCAGTGTTATTGCAGAACATGGAGTCAGCTGATGCGAAGGAGTGTGATGGGCTAGTGCTCTTACTTTCTGGTCTAGGAGGTGACAAGGGGTGAGACAAGTGTTATTTGCAAGCACTTGTGAAGAGGTAACTGGCAGTAGCTCCTGTTTCATTGCTCCTGCTGTTTCATATCTGCTGCATGATGAATGAAACTGTTTACAAATATTTGTCTCCCTTCTACAACATTCCCACCTTCTATACATTTTTCTGGGGCTCTTCCCTCCTTGACAATGAGGGTCTGTAAGCCATCCCAGGGGGCTGTGGCAATCCACTGTGTGCAGAGCTTGGGGCAGCTTCTGGGAGGAGCGCTGCATAAAATGCTGGCTGAAATATTTAGGGGAGCAGAGAGCAGCAGTTGGTTTATACATTTGGCATTCAGGACAAAATTTTGCAGGAACAAACAATATGTACAAGAAGCATTTGCTCAGGACTTTAGTCCTGGCTGCTTCTTGTGGTCCTTGGGCTTGAGCACTATTTCAGTATTCCCAGATGGGCAAAGCTGAGGTGTGTAACTCAAGTTTAAAGCAGAGATGAGAGTTACATGCAACTTGAGCTGTGTTAAAGGCTCTTCGAAGTTCAAAGAGGAGGCTAAGCTGTGTGTGCACAGGTACAGCCTTTCTATGTATTTCTCTTGTCAAATCAACAGGATTAGAAATGGTAACATATTCTTTTTGTGATTCTTAGATTTTTTTTTATTTAATCTTACTTATTTGGGCCTGATTGGAAGGAGATCAGTTTAGAGTCCCTTTGACTTTGGCTGGTTTTGGATTACTTTTGTAATGCTGTCTCTGCGCAATGGGAACTGGAGGGTTCATGGGATCCTTGAGTGTGCTGGAGGCCCCACTGCTCACTCATACATACATGTGTAGTGAAAGGCCACCAGAAGCTTCAAAAGCCAATAATTGAAAGAGGTAACCCTGAGAATCTTGCTACCCTTCCCTGGCTGAGAGTGAGCAGGGATACCAGCGTATGTAGGAGGTTTCCGACAAAGCTATGGCTTAGCCATAGTTATCCTGAGCCTCATCTTCCTTTGGAGAAGAAGGATTATTTTGCAAATTGGCAAACTTAGTGCTTGTGGCAACTAACTCCATGGGGTGTCTGTTTAGGCTCTCATGTCCTAAACAACCACCATGTAGTGAGTCCTGCTCACATTAGTCTGTCTAAAGGCAGTAGAAGAGGGCTTCTCATCAGTACTCCTTAAGTTTTCTGCTCCAGCTTGATCAAGTGGTAAAGGAGAGGAAATATGCTAATAGGCAACAGAGAAAGGGAGAGGAAAAAGACTTCCAAAACGCCTACTAAAAGCAAATTGCAAAATCAGTTTTTCTGCCCCACAGAATACACTCCTGCTGGAAGGAATGATGGGGGATTAGTTATTCATGGCCTGGTCTGATCCTTATTTCATCCCCTAGGTGATATGGTTATGTGTGTCAAAACACATGCCTGATTAGCACTGGTGTTCAAACTAGGAGAACTTGGAATGACTCCAAAAAGTACTTTGTTTGAAAATAAAAAGTTAGCTTCTGTCAGTTCTGTTTTCTTCCCTGAATCTCGAGATACTGGTAAAGTTGACACAAGCATCACTGAGCAATATATGGATTTATATTGGTGGAGAATATAACCCTAAGTATTGTCATACTGAAATACAATACAAGGCAAGCTAACTGACAGCACTTTCAGGAATCTTAATGAGGAGGCACAACCAGAAGGGTAAACAGAAACAAATAGTGCAGGATTTCCTGCTCTGGAAGCAAAGCATCACCACTTGCCGATGGTCCACAGAGTTGGCTGAGCTTCTTGGGTTGGCTCAGCTCCTTGTTGCCAGCTGCTAAACTACATTCAAAACAGATTAAAAAGACATTGGACATATTCCTTATGTTACTCTCCCTATAAAGAATGGCTTTGCTAGTGAGAAGCTGCGGATGACACAAAGATTGGTAGAGGAGCAAGTGATGGAGCTCTGGAGAAAACTGATCCTCTTCTGCAGAGGACTAGGACTTCAAAATTTGTTGCAGATTCTTATAGTTGGAACACTAGGATTTGGAATGAAATTCATAACTTTTTACATTTCCCATGCTGGAAGGCAGAGGTGAAGACCCCTAGAAGACCTGTGGCTCCCATTTCCACGATATTGTGCCTGGTTTCTGTTACAACTTTGTTGAAATTGAACTGTGTCCCAAAAATATTTAGGTTATAGAAGCTCCAAGAGAAAATCCAGTTCAACACTTCCTAGCACTGGTAAATTATGCTAAAGATTTTTCAGCTACACTGAGCAGTGTAAATTACTCTCTTAGTGTGCCCCAGTGAAACAAAGTATGTTTTTTCAGCCATTTGCAAAGTAATGAACACAAGGAAATGCAGAAAAACATTACAGAATGATTAATAATATTGTGGAGAGTAGCTGCTCTTAAAAGGATTTAAGGGTAAGAGAACACAAGCTCCTATCTGATAATGTGGCAGAAGGTTGAATGAGGCTCTTGAGCAGGTAGACAGGGAGATTAAAGAGTGGACAGTGGTGATTTCTGATCACAGAATGTTTTGAGTTGGAAGGGACCTTAAGGATCATCTAGTTCCAACCCTCGTGCCATGGGCAGGGGCACCTTCTACTAGACCAGGTTTCTCAAAGCCCCATCCAACCTGGCCTTAAACACTTCTAGGGATGGGACATCCACAACATCCGCAACCTGTGCCAGGGCTTTACCACCCTCACAGTAAAGAATTTCTTCCTAACATCTAATCTAAACCTACTCTCCTTCAATTTAAAGCTTGTCCTATAACTACCTGCCCTTTGAAGTCCTTCTCCAGCTTTCTTGTAGGCTCTCTTTAGGTATTGGAGGGTGCTATAAGATCTCCCTGAAGCCTTCACTTCTACAGGCTGAGCAACCACAACTGTCAGCCTGTCTTCATAGGAGAGGTGGTTCAGCGCTCTGAGCCTCTTTGTCACCCTCCTCTGCACTCATTTCAATAGCTCTATATCTTTCTTAAGCTGATGACCCCAGAGCTGGCTGCAGCACTCCAGGTAGGGTCTCATAAGAGCAGAGTAGAGGGGGAGAATCAACATCTTTGACCTAGTGGTCACACTTCTATTGATGAAGCCCAGGATTTGGTTGGCTTTCTGGGCTACAAGTGCACATTGATGGGTCACAGTGAGCTTCTCATCAACCAACATCACCAAGTTCTTCTCGGGGCTGCTCTCAATCCATTCTCTGCCCAGCCTGTATTTGTGCTTGGGATTACCCAGACCCAGGTGCAGGACCTTGTACTTGGCCTTGTTAAACGTCACAAGGTTCACAGAGGCCCACCTCTCAAGCCTGTCAAGATCCCTCTGGGTGGCATCCCTTCCCTCCAGCATGTCTCCCACACCACACAGCTTGGAGTCACTGGCAAAATTTATGAAGGTGCACTCAATCCCACTGTCCATGTCACCAACTGAGATGTTAAATAGTGTCAGTCCCACTAATGACCCCTGGTCTCCACTTGGATATCAGGCTGTTGATCACAACTCTAAGTCTGACCATCCAGCTAATTTGTTTTCCATTGAATGGTCCATCCATCAAATCCATGTCTCACAAGTCCAGGTAGATGACATCAGTTTCTCTTCCCCTATCTACCAATGTTGTAACCCCATAACAGAAGGCTACCAAATTTCTCAGGCATGATTTATTTGCCCTTAGTGAAGCTTTGTTGGCTGTCACTAATCACCTCATTATTTTCCGTCTGCCTTAGCAGTTTCCCTCAGTTCAGGAAGAATATTGAGGTGCTGGAGCAGAGAAGAGCAACAAGGCTGGTGAAGGGACTTGAGCACAAGTCCTGTGAGGAGAGGCTGAGGGAACTGGGGTTGTTCAGCCTGGAGAAGAGGAGACTCTGGGAAGACCTCATCACTCTCTACAACTCCCTGAAAGGAGGTTGTAGCCAGATGGGGGTTGGTCTCTTTTCCCAGGCAGCTCTCAGTAAGACAAGAGGGCATGGTCTTAAGCTGTGCCAGGGGAGGTTTAGGTTAGATATTAGGAAGAAATTCTCTACAGAAAGAGTAATCAGGCATTGGAATGGGCTGCCGAGGGAAGTGGTGGATTCTCTGTCCCTGGAGGTTTTTAAGATGAGACTGGATGTGGCACTTAGTGCCATGGTCTAGTAACCACGGGTCAATAGTTGGACTTGATCTTGGAGGTCCTTTCCAACCCAGCTGATTCTATGATTCTATGATCTCTCCTGCCTGTCCTTCCTAAAGAGCCTGTATCCTACCACTCCAGCACTCCAGTCATAGGAGCCATCATCCCACCACATCTCAGTGTTGATACCGATAAAATCACAGCCCTGCAGGTGTGTGCACATCTCAAATTCCTCAAGTTTATTCCCTATTCTGTGTGTATCTACATAGAGGCATTTAAGTTGGGCCCTGGTGAAGCCAACATACTGGCTGGAGTGGCTGAGATTCCTCTGTGCTGCTCTTCAGGTGCTCTCCTGCTGACCTGTGATCCCTTCTCCAGGCTCTGAGCATCTACTGCTGGCAACAACATCAAACTTATGGGAGTGGGATGCATTGAGGTTCCCCACTGCTGGCAGTTTTGTCTGATGACACTGGTGGGCACAGCACTGGAACAGTCTGTCTGGTTCTGTTGACCTCATTTAAAGAAAAAGTATGTGAAAAAAACATTCAGAAAAATGCCTCTGAAATGATTCTTGCATTTAGAGAAAATGCTGTCCAGAGAGTTTGAAGAACTCATCACACTTCACTTGTCAAAAAAAAATATCAAGAGGTTTCTTGGTTATGATGTATAAGCCCAATAAACATGGAATATAGCAAGTATTGAATCTAAACAGAAACTGAATTTAGTGGAAAAAACCTGTAATAAAAACCACTGCTTGAGAGCTGAGGCTCAATCAAAAGTTAAGAAAAGGTTTTTACTGGTCTGTGTTGATCAGTCACTGGGAAAACTGCTAATGGCAGCAGTGGATCCTCATCTCTGGATGTCTTCATATCAAGACAGGCCATCTTTTGGGAAACAAATATATACCAATTTTTCATACAGATTAGTGGATTCAGCAGAAGAATAAATATCTGAAGTAACAGCAGTAGTTTATAAGCTAGTTTAGATGATTAGATGGTTTTATTAGCCTTAGGATCTGACAATTATGAAATGGGATCATGAACCGTAGAGGAAGTGTCTGAGGCACCATTCCAGCTTGTCATGACATTACTTGTCATTACGATATCGGATAGCCATCACACTGGAAAATGTAATAACAGAAAAATATAATAAATCATTGCCTAAGAGCCAAGATCACGGAACAAACCCCGGACTTTGGAGTCCTGTTTCCTTTGAAGGCTGTTTGAGGATGGGATCCAAGCTCTCGTCTGCCCTGGGAATGGGATGAGGGCACCCCAGGGGTTGCAGTGCTGTCCCTGTGGTGCAGAGCCTGATGTTGCCTGGTGCTGAGCAGCCTCATGTTGGTGTCACAGAAGGATGGGGCCACTTCTAAAGCACTGGGAGCACACCTTATCTTTGGGTAGCCTCAGTACACATAAGACATGCTTTTGCTGGCAAGACCCCACAGTCTGATCACCAGCTTCCATCACTGGTGGTTAAACAGCAACCAGTGAGACAATCAAGGATAGACAGTAATGGGTGATGGAGATTTACTCACTGTGACCTTGAGACTTGCAAATGAGCTATTGCAAAGAGTCAGGAAAAATGCTTCTGCCTCTTGGGGAAAGGACATAGATGGCGTTGTTTTGTGTCTCTTGATAACTTGCCAGTGAGTTTTATTAACACTAGTCTCACAACGAGGTCAATCAATCAATCAATTTCCATATATGCAGCATATTTACGATAAATGCCTTAAAGCACTTTCCAAAATTACAAATGTCCCTGTGAAATCTTTACATAAACAAGAGGGTTGGTCAGGGAGGAATCAATGTAATTTTTATGTATGTATTGATATTTCATATTATACATTATCTGTAAATGGATAGACAGATTTTATATAATATGTACACCCTTATAAAAAGCGTACAGTTGTGATGCAGTTTTCTACTTGCCCTTTCTTTTCCACCTGGTAAAAGGTCATTGTGTAAATGCTGAACTGCACAAATCATACTTCCTCTTGGCTGGAGAAAGCAGTGGAGCTCTTACCTCTCAAACATCCTGATAATGATGCAGTAAAACAGCTATTAAGTCTTTAAAAATGCTAGTCAAATGGGCAAACTGAGGCCTGAGACTAATATGCAGTAGAAACCTTTAGATTCAAATTATCTGTAGAGTGGTACCATGGTGGGTCTTTAACCAAGGCAACAGTATTTAGGGAAATAAGCCAACTGGGACTTGAAATAATTAAGATTTGTAAAAGATAATGGACTGTCATACAGAAATGAAACAAGAAACTAAAGGAAGAGCACTGTATTCACACACAGGATGACTCTTGTTTTTTGTGAGGTCTCAGTAATATCTATCATTGAGCATATCCAGATTTTTGAAAGAGACAGGAGATGATAATTGAGCCCTATGTGATAGTAACACAGAGCTGAATAATAAATTCTATGCTCAGTCAAGCATTGTCTGAGTTTCATTTTCAGCAATTGCTAGACAGTCAAGATTGAACTCCAGACAAGTAGAGGTAGGACTTGGATTGCATCAAGAATTATGTGTTAGTCATGAGAATTACAGTGTGATCTATTATTAGAGCAAGAGAAAATAGCCTTGTGAAGTAAAGGAGAGGCTGAGAAGCATAGGAACAAGACCTGAGAGAGATTTCACTGTATCAAAAGTAAAGGAAAATAGCACTTTTCCCTTGTGGCAAACATATTTTTGGGGACATAACTTAGTGGTGAACTTGGCAGTGTTAGGTTTATGGTTGAACTCAGTGATTTTAAAGGTCTTTTCCAGCCAAAATGATTCTATGATTTTATTCTGCAAAATGCTGCCTCACAAATAGGAAGGCTGTCCTGTATCCAGATGTCTCTTCATTGCCTGCCTCCTTCTGAGGGTGCTTGGTCCTGACCTTCTCCCTCTCTAGGTGGGTTGGCTCTGTGTTTGTTCCCTTTCTATGCCCTATGGAGGTCTCAACTCCCTTTGCTTGGGCGTACCTCCATAGCCTGCTGTTGCACCTCACCAGGAGCCCTACTGATCTGGGGCCAGATCCTGACCCCTGGACTCTCCTTTCTGTCTTGACCTTTTGGACTGACTTGGTGGCCTGGACTCTCTGCAGAGCCTGGTTACAACTGTTGGAGTTGCAGGTGTGTTGCCCTGTTGGCCTCAGAGGATGTGTGGTTCTCTGTGCGTGCAGAATCCTCCAGCACCGTGCCACGTACAACAGTGACAGTGCATCAGGACAGGCTGGACTTGCTGTGAAATCACCAGCTCTGTCAACATTTGTGCTTGCACAGCTTAGCACAGATTGTCCCCAGAGTTTTTTTCCCAATCTATCACCTCATGGTCTGTACCTCTCCAAAACTCCTCCCACTTCTAAAGTGAAGTGTGTTCGTGGGGTTTAGTTCAGGCCTGCAGCATCACTGTTAAGTTTCTTTTCCTCAGAGACTGGATAGAAAACCTTAACTTTGAGTTAAGCAGTCCTCGAGTGTTTAGTCATACATTTGAATGTTGCCAGGCATGACATTTCAAAACTGAAGGTTGACCTGGAACAATGAACTTCTACAGTGTACCTTTGTAATTGGTGAGAGAGTGCATTCAGTTGTTTGTCTTTCTGGTTTTTGAGATGTTAGCTTTTTGGGGGTTGTTTTTTCTTTTCATTAAAAGTGACTACAACAGTGTTGTTCTTTCTTATAGAGACTTGTAAATTGATTTTTGACAACTTTTGCCTTGGAATGGGCCAAGAGTTGGTCAAGAGTTTATGGGTCAAAATGAACAGGCAGTCTGATATGTTGTAGTGGATATCTGCTGTAGACCTCTTGATTAGGAAGAAGTAATAGATAAGGCCTTCAAACAACTGAAAGAAGCCTCACGTTCATAGCCCTTGTCCTCACGGAGGACCCACACCATAGCTGGAGAAGGATAATAACAGCAGAACACAAACAATACAGGAAGTTTCTAGAGTGCCCTGATGACAACTTTTCTAGCACAAGTAATCAAGAAGCCAACGGATAGGGGTGATTTCCTGGACCTGATACAGATAAGGAAGAACTAGTCTAGGGCATAAGTCAAAGGCAGCCTTGGCTGCAGTAACTATGAGATGGTGGAGGAGGGAGCAGGCAAAAAATTAGCCCTGGATTTCTGGTTAGCAACCTTCAGCCTAAAGAGCTGCTTGGAAGAATTCCATGGGACATGGCCGTGGAGAGACAAGGGGTCCAGGAGAGCTGGATGATGCTGAAGGATCACCTTCTCTAAGCTCAAGAAAGGACCATACTGAAAAGTAGGAAAGTGAGGAGAGGTCACCACGTGTCATCTTTGCTTCAGCCCTGACCAGTAAAACTAGCCTTTGGTAATCCCAGGCTTCTGAGACTAGAGGAAAAGTCTGGAACAGGGAGGACTTACTCTCAGTGCAGGAGGCTCAGACAAGGGAGTGCTTAAACATACTGGACATGCACCCATGAGGTCTAACATGTTGCACCCATGCAAGCTGAGGGAGCTGGCTGATGTCATTGCAAGGCCACTCTTGATTCTCTTTGACTATGTCAAATGGTCATTATGACTGGGAGAGGTTCCTGAAGACTGATGAAACTTCTATATCACTTCTATATTCAGGAAGGAAGAAAAGAACTGAAGCTGAGGAACTGCATGCTGGTCATCTTCACCTTGATGCCTGGGAAGGCGAAGGAGAAAAACTTCCTGGAAGGCATTTTGTAACACATGAAGGACAAGAAGGTGATTTGGAGTCATCAGTGTGGGTTGATTTATCAAGATGAAGTCACCCTTGAGCAATCATGTTGCCTTGTACAATGATATGACTACCTCGGTGGACATGGAAAAAAATAGTAAATGTTTGGTTTGGGGTTTTTTTAACCGTAGTAGTAGTTATATTATTTTTTTAAACTGTATTAGTTCTACACTGTCATGGATTGCCCAGAGGGGTTATGGAGACTCCATCCTTCAAGATACTCAAAACCCAACTGGACACAGTCTCAGGCAACCTGCTTTAGCTGGCCCTGCTTGATCTGGAGGGTTGGACTAGATCATTTCAAGATCTTGATCTCTTTCAACCTAAACAATTATGTGTGAATTTATATTCACCCTATGTAGGTTTTGCAACTGAAAAATGTCTCAATCTATATTGTGTCAGTCAGCAGCAACAAAGAATTAAAGAAAATAAGTTATTTTCTAAAGTTATGATACAAATTGCATTGAAGTCATTAAAAAGTCCCATTGATTTTGAAGGGCTTTGGCTTAGTTCCAATACTCCATATTTAAACAACTATCTAAATGGCCTGATTTTCACAAATATAGGGAATGCAGCTGCTCCAGAGGGCTTCACTTGGCTTTGATCAGGCTCTAATTAGTTGTACTTGTTTAAAATGTTTCTAAAAAGTTTGAAAATTTAGGAGGGTTTTTTTCTCCTCACAGTCAACAAACTCAGTAATTCCTGGAGGGGTATGGTTTAAACTTTCCCCAGAGCTCAACCTTTTATATAAAATAATTTCATACAAAATATTGCTACAAAATACAACTGTGAGTATGAAAAATCAGCAGCATGGTAGAGGGACTGTTCTGTAAGCATAGAAACAGGCCAAGGGTTTTGGTGTATCAGGCTTGTAAGGGCAAAATTCTGGGGCAAAGAGCGTTGGAGGGTGTCATCCAACTTGTTCCATGTCAGATATCAAGAGATGGGAATGACCGAAGATTGGGAAAGAAGCATTGGATCCCCCTTTCTTACAAGTGGCAGCTGTGTGGGAGACTAATTCCAGTGACGGATGGCTTTGCTTTCTACTTAGTCAGTAGGTGCAGAATGTGTGAATTATGATGTTTCTGAAAAAGACTGGTAATGTAATATTCTAGGCTGACTAGAGATCTGTGATTTGTTATTGAAAAACTCAAATGGGAATGCTGAAACTGTTTTCTGAACACTAAAGCTGAGATGCCAGAGGGAAAGTGATAGCAGTGACATTCTGGTGAAATGTTCATCAGCTATTGTCATATTTTATTAAAAACAACAAATTAAATACCCTTAATAATTACACCAGTTATTAACAGTTTAACAATGTGAAAATCTCATTCTTAAAGAAGGTCACACGGGCAATGTTTACTGTTCTGATACCAAAATGTGTGTAATTGCTGTATAAATTATTTTGTTTTTTCTACATCTGAAATTATTCATCGGTTAAATGATTATAATAAAACCCAGGCCTTTAGTTCATAGGGATATATTGTTATTAGCCACACAGTAGTTCTTACTAAGAGGTCAACATTTTTCTTACATAAGTATAGGATGTAGTTACTTTCTTTTTTAATACTTTACAGGCCTATATTCTATTTCAAATTATTACCACATCTTGAGGTTGATATAGCCGGAGCTTCTTGTGTGGTGTTGATTTCTTCTGTGGAGGCGTTTGTAAGCATGGCTTCATCTATATTTCTTCCCTATCTGCTGCAAAAAGAATTAAAAAAAAGCTCTGATTGATGCATATGACTATGGGGAAAGACAAAGGGGAAATATCCAGCCTGGTTAAGTGCAAACTAGAAATATCAAACCAGACAGCTAGCTAAGCAGACCGGCAGATAAAAAAGTTATGGATGACCACAGAAATGCACTGAGAATTACACTTTGCCCAACTGAGGAAAGACACTGAAGAAGTAACATTTCTCTTGAAGATACCTGAATGTGTAAGCTGTAGCATGAGATAAAGGACAGAAAGGTACACCTGCCCAATGCTAACCTGTTCTACTCTCCTAGTGAAAATCCAGGGTAAAAAGTAAACCTTAAAATATATACTTGTGGTTTTCTGCTGGAATAACAAGAAGTAGAAGTAATAACAAATGCCAGAAGAGGAAAAGGTTTATTCTTTAAATGGTCAAAACAGACTGTGCCGTGACCAGAAGGGACTAGCCAGAAGGTTTGTGAGCAACAGTGGGTGCTTCCTTTTCCCCAGAGACTCTTGTCACTGCAGAGCTGTGCTGTTACCTCACAGCACATAACTCGTCTGAAACCCACCCTGTGAACCCATGTGTGGCAGCACATTGAAAATCAATATAGTTTGTTGGTCTAGTTTGAGAAATAACTTCTGAGCCTCCTCAAGTGAAAGCATATTATTCTGTGAAACAATTTGTTCTTCTTGAATGAAAAAAAAACAAAATTCCAGCATTCATCATTTTTACCGTTGTAAACTCCAATGAAGCTATACATGTTTCAAATTTACATGAATGTAAAAGAGGGAAAGATACATTTTTGGCTCACAGACTTTAAACTTGTTAAGAAGGCACAGATGCAATGACTGATAAAACTGAAGCCTACGCTTTCTTGCTTTGCTGTGCAAGAGAGGAAGTGGTTTTTCATCTAAAATGTGATACCACAAAGAACTAACTTTTTCCATGTCTGAGTTGTACAGTGTTCTTTGTAGCAAGATTCTTGGCACCCATAAAAATGTGACTAATAAAAAGACTGCAGTTGAAGAGATATGTGCAGGATCCAGCTACTAAAATGAAGTCACGTTCATCTTAGCATGGTCATTCCTCATCAAAGTGCTTCTGGGTTTCTTCAGGTGAAGTGCTATTCACCCTCTCTACCCGGCTTCAAATGCTGATGAGGCGCAGTTTCAGGGTACAACTACATGTGGTAGCTGTCAGTACCTTCAGCTGCAATGAAGACCTGAATCTATGGGGTACCTGTCAGCTGCTGTAAACGTCCATACATACTGCTGTAAATGTCCATTACATCACACTTGTTAACCCCCAAAAAGGTTGGTTGCAACTGCTGGCCCCTCTTTTCAGGAGCAAATGGCATGTCTGGGGGAGTGAAGCTCCTGGATTTAAGGAGAAAAGAGGATGCTGTGCCCAATGTTTTTGCTGTGATCCTGTACCTGAAGACAGTAGCTTACAGCAGAGAATTTCCCAGGGAGGATGGACTCTGAGATGCAGGCAAAGGCCTTCTTTATGCCCTTTGGAAAGGGTGGGGGTGCATGCAATCTGTGGAGGCAACCATAGAGCAGGGATTGCTGGGGGCTCTCTTTTAGCTCCCAGGACCAGCATGTTTCACCTTGACTGTTTTATAGCAGTCCCCACCTGCTGTATGTTCTTGCTTCTGATCCTTCTTGAGCGACATCTTCATGTCACATATTGTAATGGACTGGAGAAATTGAACTTCTGCTCTGGCACAACCATTTAGAGGCTTAACAGTGGGGCAGAACTGCTCTGCGGGTGCTCCATGAACCTGTCTGGAGCATGCTGCAGCTGCCTTCTGGCCTACCAGACTGGTTTTCTTTCACATAGCAACTAGGCTGTTGAGAGGGGGAAGGAGAGAAAATCCTACACCCCTTGCCACTTCTAGCATGGAGGTGGGTCATACACCCAGGTCCCACAGTTTCAAACATAATGTCAGAATCACAGAATATTCTGAGTTGGAAGGGACCCACAACCTTGGTGTTATTAGCACCAGGCTCTAACCAACTGAGCTAATCTCAGGGTTAGATGAGGCCAAAAGGTAGGTAGTATTGAAGTCTTTTGTTTAGTTACATAACACCTATTAGGTCTAATTTATTTGCGGTAAGGCCTTATTGCACTAATCTGAAGGGGTAAAGGTATCTCTTAATGGTATAAATTAGTTAGTTTCAATTTTAAAGCACCACTTTAATTCTTCAGTCTTGAAGAGTGAAGAATAATTGCATTGGCTTCTTCTTATCACTACTCGATATATTCAGACCATCTATGTGCGTCCCGGCGTATCTTGACAATGGCTGGAGAGCTATAATGCATGCAACAGAGCTGTGGAGCTGACTTAAGCTTTCCAGAATGTACTAGAATTAGGGTTTTGTCTCTGAACATCATTTAAATTATCTTTTAATCGATTTAAAAGAGAAAGTTTTGAAAGATGCAAATGAAAACTTTCTAAAAGCAAAAATTCCCTGAAGCCCCACACAGTTTCTCAGGTTACCTACGTGCTTTCTTGCTCTTACACCAGTCCGCTGAAACATGGCACTGTAAGAGCTCTCTCCCAGTTTCCCTTGACTACCCAAGCCCTTACAGGGGTCTGATGATGTTTGGTATTTCAGAATGCTTTAAGATCCCTGATGAAAGGTACTGTATAAATGCACCTTCTTACGCAGAAAGAATAGCCTGTTTAGGGCTCTGTGTGTGTGTATATTTATAGATAGATCTGTCTTTACTCCCATACCCCAGCTGCCCATCTAGAATGTAACGAAAAATTATTTTCTCTCTGTGCAACTGGGCAGGGCCGGGAGAGCAGGTAGAATCATATTGCTGCAGCTGTCTGTATGATGCAAAGAGCAATAAACCTCTTTACAAACAGCACAGAAAAACACCCCCATCTCCTCCAGGTGCAGGGTTTGTGCGTGTAGGTGACTTGCTGTGCTAGATCCAGGTGAAAATGAAGGGCTGCTGCTGGCTGGATTGCAGCAGCCAGGTGCTTGATCTGTTCCTTAATAAGATGCTGTAGTCTGCTTCAGCTTTGTCTCAATGCTGGAGGGACTCCCCACCTTGTGTGGTGGGATCTCTGAGTGTCACTAGCTGGCACTGTAGCTTGCCTGCCAAATAATCAGGGGCTCTTCTAGCTGTTTGAAAAAACGTGTGGAAGTGGCCCATATTGAAGGTGTACCGTGCTAGCTGAAAGCAACCCACAGGAGTAACCCTTGGCCACAGCCCGAGTGTGTGTGTGTCAGGCCTTCGTGTGTCAGAGAATGGTCTTGAGGTGGTGGAGAAAGACAAAGCAGCAGGGGACAGGTTAATTGTCTGGGTGCCTCTATCAGTCCTGTGTCTCCATAATCAAGAGGCCTATGAGTTCTTATATGTCTGCTGGTATTTGGCTTTGAGGAGATTGGGGTAGTTGGATGCCTAAACTGAGGACTAGGTTTCTTTTCACCAAACAACCATGGAAAATGCATGTTCCAAGGATATAAAGGGTGTAAAATACAGCTATTTACATGCAAGAGGTCTCATCAGACTCCTTTCTGTCTCCCAGATTTCAGCTGACTATGTAATAGATAAGAGTGTAGGAAAGATGTCATCAGGCCTGGATTATCTTCTTGCAGGGAAAGAGTGAGCACATATTTAGGAGATAGACTACACCCTGCACTATGGTTAACCACATCAACAAGCAAAAAATCCCCTTGCTTATATTAACAGCAAGATCATGCTTAGCATCCTACTTGATAAAAGCAGGTTTTGCTGAGCCTGTTTTCTGTTTCAGTATTTACAAAGGATGTAGGGCCTTGCATATGTTGCTAGAGAAATCCCATCCTGCTGCTGCTGTAGTCCTTGGGACCTTTCAAACTAGGATGGGAAGCACAGCATGGACCCATGTCTCCTGTGACTGGGTCAGCTGCTGGATCATGGGTTCTTCAGTCTGAGTGGCTTTGGGTGCTCTGATAATTTTACTGTTTGCTAATTTTTATGTCCTTGATCCTAAACGTAATAGTCATAACATCTGGCATGTGTAATGTGCTGTACATGGAATGCAGGAATCATTTACTTTTCTGCACTGGCAAGCAGCCTTCCCTTAGGATGGAGGGACTGTTATTTAACTGCCCATAGAAATACATGCAGCAGCTGGAAAAGAAGTAAATATGAAACAGGAAGCAAAGTTTTTTCAAGAACTAAGAGGGTGGACTATTATTTAACACTTAGGGATGCTCTCTATCTTTCGTGATGCTCCCTGGGGGTCTTCTGAATCTAGGCTGGCCTTTCTCTTCATTTTAACAAAGGCTGGATGGGTTCTGATGGAGTAGGTCCCCAAGAGAGTTGACAAAGGTTACCCAGGAATGTCAAGGGGGAGATCGCAAAAGAACATTTTTAGTCTTAGCACCTGATTTCATTCAAGCTGGCACCACACCTGTACAAGGGGAAGAAAATCAGCCACGCAGCTAAACTTGTACTTCCTTCTGATATAGCAATACATTTTGTTAGAAACAATCAGTCACTTATAATCCTTATACAACAGCTGCAGTTTCTCCTCTCAGCCTCGCATAGTGTGCCATTATAAATAGATTGTCATATTCCTTGCAGCACTAAATTGCTTTCTACATTCCCAGTCCCTGGGAGAACTGATTGACTTGGGAAACCTGCCATTTTGGTAGCCCTCCAGCTAAAGTGATTACTTATTTTTACATCTGTTGCCAAACGTGTATAAGTATGTTACCATTAAAAAGATGATATTTAACCACAATTACCATAAAGGGGTATTCGATATGACAGTTGTTTCCTGCTGTGTTATGCTTCTCTTTACATGAAGAGCAAATGGGTGGTTTTAATTAGAGGAGGGGGCCTTCCTAGCTATATCTACACTGCTTTGAACACACAATGCATTCTTGCTTCTTTAACCAATGCAATGATTAAGGATTTAAAAGTGCAGCCCACAAAAAAATCCCCAAAAACCCAAACAGAAGTATATCTGTTGGAAGGAGCACACAAGCAAGGAAATGTTAAGTGCCTGAGGGTGATGCTGGAAGTTGAGTGGTCGTGTGGCTGAGGAACACAGGAAGAATAACAATAGCATTTGCCTGTCCTGTGCCCTAATACAGAAATGTGTGCATGGCAGTGTGCTGGTCACTCCAGAATTGGGGATATGTCTCTTTGTATAGCAAGACCTATTGCCATAATGACCTGATCCAACTTTGGTGAGTCAGTGCAAACCTCCCCATTGAGATGAATGGGTTTGGAACATACTATAATCCTTTAAAAGCCTTCCAAGACAAGACAATGTGTCTCATGCCTAGCTCTGCAAAATAGGACACTTTGTGCTGCATGATTCTTTATGAGACAATGTCTGTTGCATTTTAATAGCATTCTCTTAGGCATTGCCCCAGATAAGAGCTCCTTCAGTGGCTGTTTATACACTTAACATTGAGTGCTCATTGATTAAAACCCAAACACAACCTGAGAAGCAGGGCCCAGTCTGTCCTGACCAGATTCCAGACTGATGTCCCCTCCATGCTTGTTCTCTCCCTCTTTCTGTCCAGTCCCATGAATGGTGGATTTTTTACTGCACGGTGACAGAGCCCCAGGGGGAGAGGTGAAGGGTTGTTCTTGTCTCTGTTTTGGTTCTTCACCAGCTCTCTTCCTAATCTAGACTGCATTTGGCAATTAAATGCCCCATGAGAAGGTATGAGATGGGCTGAGAAAGGAGCTGAATCTGCGCTTCCAGACCAGCTGCTATAAAAATGTGGTTAATACACAATGGCTAAGGGAGGAGGTAGCATCCCTAAAGTTTCATTTTTGAGAATTGATGACCATAGGAGAGGGCCTACTGGACTCATCTTTCAAGAAAAGAGGAAGATGGAGGAGACATCTAGTTTATAGCTGAGGCTTGGGGTGAATATTATCAGGTTCTGAATATTGTCATCTAGGGCAGCTGTCATCATGCAGAGACTTTCTGGTGAACCTGATAAACTTGCAAGGCTACAGGGATCTCTTGAACATGTGTTCCTTCAGGGCTTGGTGGCAGGTAAAGACTCTGTTTTGGATACAGGTTTACACTTAGATGCTTCTCCTCTTCTGTAGTGCTTAATTAAAATGAAACCTAAATACAGAGACCTTAAAAAAGTGCTTTTTGGAATAGGTAAATATATTTATTTCACACTTTTTGATAAGGACAGGATTTCTAAAAATAGCCATATGTTTAGCGTCATCTGCTGCTTCTCTTGTCTGTTCTTCTGTGAGGGATCCTCTTTGACATGTATTTTAGTATTGGATTATAGACAACAGACTTATACTTTGTGATTGAAGGTAGAGGAATATGGGGCAGAAAACATTCATAGTGGATACTTACAAAAATGTACATATAGACAAAATTCTATTGCCTTGATATTAATAAGAATTTGAAGTTACTTACTAGGCTGTCTGAATACCATTTTACATCTGTCCTGTGAAGTGTTTTAGCAGGCTCAGCCTATTTAGTTTGAGCAGATACTTATTGCATACTAATCAGAATACCTACTGATTTAGCACATTTAATGTTTTTCATTTAGCTAATAGGAATCTCTTTAGTTGTTCTTTTTCTCCATAAATACTTGTAATGTCCAATGCTCTTTTTTAATATACAAGTCCTTTCTCCTGAATCTGAAGAGCCAGAGGAAATAGGATGCTTACAATATCACTTATAAATAAATAGCTCTACACTATTGAAAGCATCTGGCTAGTAAGTACTGTAAAATCAGCATCTTTTTGTACTTTCAACCAGAGCATTGGTGAGCTTCATGGCTTGGTGTACTATCAAATGAAGGTCTGGGATAAGTGCAGAGATCCTAGAATTTTTTCCTAAGCCATGGAAAATAAGAGATCACAAACCATTACATATATACTGTATTTTCCCTGCACTACCTTATTGCTGAGCTTATCAGCACTTCCTTCTGTCATTCCCTATCGCCAGACCCCTACAAAATGCCTGCAAAGCCTTTGACGTGAAGCAGGAAAGATGATGCCTGTCTCCAAGTTATGAAGATTGTTTACAATCCAAATATTTGAAGATGTTGCTAGTTATATGGTAACCAAAACCCGTGTAACTCAATGCTTTAATTAAAGGTTTCTGTTGACTGAAGCACAGATGATAGCTGATTTTAAAGCTGTTGCTGCAGCTAGGTTTTATCTACCTCTAAAGCTGACACCAGAAAACATATAATTCAGAGCAAATATAAATAAAGAAAAAAACCAACTAGTTGCTGACTGGTTGCTGTGCAAATGCAATCAGCCATTGGTAGTCTGGCATGATGGGAGGAATATCTCTGATGGGGAAACTGCAACCTCCAAAGAAAGACTACTGCTTGTATTTTCTTTTATTTTGTGACTCTCTGCCCACAGAAAATGTCATCTGAGCAACTTACTGTTGGCTCTTCACAGCTTCTGACCTCTTCTGTGGTTTGGCCAACATTGTTGATAATGGTATTGGATTTGAAGCCTTGATTATTTGTGTTAGTGAGAACCAGTGTGGACAAGAAGGTAATGAAGGGCTTGGGTTGGAAGTGCACAGGCATGAGCTCAAACTTTGCCAGCTTCTTGTTCCCAATAAATATGAGCAGAGATCTTCCCTGAGGGGGATTTTAAGAAGGCATCAGCTGCTCTGGAGGTGTATCCAAACCTCTGGACCTTCTGAGGTTTCCCCATCACTTCTTACAATTGGGAAAGAAATGCATGACTCTGTGAGGAAGGTATTTTAAGCTTATTTTCTTTAATCTTCTGGGTTCTGTGGTTGTGACTCCCCTGAGGTCATACAGATATTTTTAAATGAATTCTCACTGCTTGAATAACAGGGAAAAAACATCTTAGTTTTCAATTTCTGTATTCTCCAGCTTCCTAACTTCGGGCACTCCTCAAGTGAAGCTGAAGTCACTGGGCCATTTCAAGAGTCCTTTTGTATTTACATTAATAACAAACCTTCCCCCTCAAAGAACATTTGCCATACTTCAAATGTTTATTGTTCAGCTGGGCTAGTGAACAGCTGTATTGAGCAAAGCCCCATGTGACACCCAGTGCATTCCTAGGTGATTATAGAATTCTGCCAACGACTGTTTAATGTGTGTGTTGCGGTAGAATCTGCACAGCCCAGAGTGCAGCTAAGGGGGGGAAAAAAAAGCCCTTGCAGCCCGAGTATGAAATTGTTACACAGGGATATAAAAAGCAAGGAAGAGGTTGTTGCACCCCTGGTAAAATGTCTGCTGTCCCTCCTTGCGCTGAATTTCTGCCTGTTTTTTGACAAAGAGCACTCAGCCTGTGTATGCATGTGCCTCGTCATGGAGGCTTTGGAGCTGTTTTCCCCAGAGCTGGCTCAGAGCTTTACTCCAAACCACATTTGCATTGGAAAATGGAGTCTGTCAAAATCGAAACATGTTGTGGGATCACACCAACATTCATGAGGTAGCAGGAGGGGATGCATGGATGGTTTGACATCCTCGGTTTGTTCCAATTGGTGCCAGACTGGATTGATGTGACAAGAGGAAGGCATTTTGGTTCAACCGGCAATGCTCCTATTATTTTTCATTTGGTCTATTTAAGTTGAAGGGAATGTTAATATTAAAACTATCAAAGGAAGCACTTTATATTGTGGTATCATTGTAGAAGGGAGGTATTTCTGCACATTTGAATTATTTTAAAATAATTTCTAGCTAGCAGAAAAATCTAAAAATTGGACTTTTCATGTTTATCATGACACAGACTTGAAAATGTTAGCGTTGAATGTGTCCCTGAGACCACATCATTTCTTGCTCTGACCTGTGCCAGATATCAATGTCTGAAAAATTAAATTTCCAGACCAAAAAGCTTAGGAGACTTTTATTCACTGATTCACTTATAACCCTTTTTAAAATTTTTGTTGTAAGTAACACAGTGGGGCTCCCACAGAAGGTGTTGGTGCTTGCAAGAGGGAAGGGAGCATTTCCTCTGCCTGGTGCAACATGAGCCTCCTGCAGCCAGGTGTCCCTGAGCAAGACCAGCACATCCCACCTGTACCTGGTGCCCTATGCTAGGGTCTTGATCCCACTTTGGGGCTTTTAAAAAAATGCTTAGTTTTTTACGCTAATTCTGTGTGCCTGTTTCGCCCTCTCACTCTTCCCTCATTCACGAGCAGCCTGTGGTTGCATGTGATCCTGGGGGAAGTACAGCTTCATCTGAGTGCTTTTTGGATGGGACTGCTCCCACAGCAGGGCAAAGCTGGACAAGTCTAGGGGCTCAGCTGGAATCCCACAGCGGGCTGCAGAGGAGCATCAGCTGGTGGTGAGGCAGGTATGGTTTGTGTCCTCAGTTCTTCTCCATTAACTGCCTCTGCCATGGAGAAGATGAAAGTGCTGGAGCAGATTGGTTCTCAGCTTTCCTAAAAATAGAAATTTTTTAAATCATCCATGGGATATAGACTGCTGCCCTGCCATGAGCTCCTGTCTTGATAATGTCTTCCAACAGGCACAAGAAAAGAATGAACTACTGCAACTTGTTAATGAAAACAGTTTTAGCACTTAGGATTGTTTCAAACATATTCTGCTTGGATGGATTTTTGTGCTAAGAACAATGTTTCTTCCTTACCTCAAAATCTTCTAAAACAAAGGAAAGGGCTGTGTAGCTATTGATTGCCTTTTAGCAGTTCCCAAATAAAGAAGGAAATTATATTCAGGCAAGTCTCATCTGGACTTGTCTTGTGTGGGAGCCCTCCGCTTCACTAGCCCTCTGTGGCGTGCAAGCTGTCTATTCTCAGCTTGGCAAATAATAATGTCAAACATGGGTCAAACTGACAATCACCTCCGTAAAAAAAGACTTCTTAAAATGCCTGTATGAGAATTTCCAGCAAGCCCGCAAAAGGTTTCAGGAAAATTGGATCTGAAATTAGCTCCTTCTGATTGACTTTCATGCAGCGGGCTATTGCAGTGCCACCTAGATTCCTCCTGTTAATAAGTCTTATTTAAGGGGCAGAATAATGATAGTCTTGCAAAATGCCTGCTTTTGCAGGATTTTTTGTATGGTTTTGGTGACTCAGAATTATCAGATATGATTCTTTTGAATTAAATGTGGTCAGTAACTGTTAACATTTTTTCCCAGTGTTTTAAAGATTTTAAACATTTTCATGGTAGCATTTTTGTTTGGAAATAGGAAATAAGGTTTTGCAGGCTGTGCAGAAATTTGGTGCAGGTTTTGGTTTCCTTTCTTTCTGATGCTATTTTCTACAAAACAAAATACTCCTTAAAAGAATGTTTCCATTTGGAAAGACTAATTTCTCCAAACCCTACATTAGGCCATGCCTAATTAAATAACTGTTTTTATTTGGGAGCTATTACCTTGAGTCAGAGTCTTTGGGACTCACTTTCTTGAGACGGAGAAACTGGCAACAGAGCTGCTAACTGTGGTGCAGGCCAGCTCCCTGAACCAAGGGAAATAAAAAAATAACTTTTTGTGTACAGCTTTTGGTCTCTATCTGCTAATACCTTGCTAAGAAAGAAAGTTCTCTGGACTTCTACTCACTGTCGCTACCTTGATTTAAGTTAAGGTCTGTTCAATGACTCTCCTTTTCTCTTTTTTTTTTCTTTTACCTGAAGTGGTGACTTTGGAGACCATTTTCGCTGGGACAGTGGGGAATGAGATGCAATTTTCCCCTGAATTGCTTTCCTTTCCTATTCCTATCTAGCCTTAATTAGCCCAGCAGGATCAAAGGGATGGCAGTTTTATTTTCCCAGTTGGGCAGGATGAAGCTCTTAATGGCGGGGAGGTGGTTGCCCATGTTTCTGATGCGGAGTGGGGAGACGAGATATAAAGGGCTGTGAGCTGAAAATTAATCTGTGAGCCCATTGTTGACTGTGAGATGGTTTAGATACAAACAAATCCATCAGACCTTTATCTGAGTGAGGAAAATACTGTTATTTGGAGAAAATGCTCCATTGCAATGGAGCCATGAGACTCTCAGCCCTGGGAAAGGGATTAGGGATGCCTCTGCAGGTGCCTGGTGTCCATGGGGATGCCCTGACACATCCTCTCCAAGGGTGCTTCAGAGGAGGTGGAGGTGCAGCTGGAGCTGAGCCTCCACTCTGCACTGGACCATGCCCCACAGATACTGCAGCCTGCACATACTTTCTGTCTGTAATATTTACGGGGAAGTGTGGCACGCCAATGGGAAGAGGCTAAAAATGAGCAGGCTAAATCTGTTTGGACCTGCAGTGTATTTCAACTCTGACCTTTGATATCTCTTGTAGCCGCTGTCTCGCGTCTTCTTTTATCAGAGACTTCCAGTCTCATGTCAATTTTAAGACATGGCTGAGGGCCTTGGGCAAATATTCACTGGAGATTAGGAGGAGACTTTAATGAACGCCGCGCAGCAGAAGTGCTTGCGCGACAGTGGCTTTTCGAAAACCTTTCTCAGGGCAGTTGCAGCAAATCTGGAGCACGCCCTGATTTTGTTCACTTGAGATGCCAGCTGCAAGGCATGTTGTTCCATGTGAATTTTCCTTTGCATTTCACCCGCTCAAAATGTCTGCTCTGCGGCTGCTGGGGCCTTGAAATGAATTTGGGCACGCATCCAAAAAATGGTGGGTGGGTGCGTTGCGTGGGTGAAGGCTAACGGGTGGAAATACTTGTAAAATGAGGGGATACAAAGAAAGGATGATGCCAGTGCATACCCTGGCTGGAGACAGGGCAGAGAGAGGGAAGGAACGTTCATTTCCACGGGGTGCATCAAGATGCTGACCCAGATTTGCGGTGCCTCGGTGGTGGGTTTTACGCAGCGCTGACTGCGCATGCAGCAACTCAGCAGGAAATGCCTGGTACAGCACTAACATTTCATCACATCCCTTCCAGGATGGTGAACATACTACCTGGGAGTCCCTGCAGCTTGACAGCCAGATTGGGAATTGCTTCCTACTTCCCACTTTCTTCCCCTCTGTAATTACTAAAACCCTGTAGAAAGGCTGAGCGGTGGGGTCTGGCTTCAAGGTCAGCTGCATCTTTGAGGCAAGCCCTGCCATGAGCAGGTGGTCGCACCAGATAACTCCCAGAGATCCCACCTGAATCAACAGTATCAGTGGCATTGTAGCGGTGTGAGAGTGGTGTCAAAGTCAGGTCCCCAGGGACATACACACTGCTGCAGAGCTGGCTGCAGGTGCATCCACCTGCCTTGGAACTGCCTTGGTAAGAGTTTATCCATTTTACTTGCATCCTAATTAGTTGTTCAGTGACCAAGAAATGATCACTGCTTAATCTTAGTGTTTCCTCACCATCAGTCATGGAAAACTATCAGTGTTATTTTGTGCCTGGCACAGTTCTGTAGAAGAAAATGGTGCTATTCAAGGACCTACATGATGCAGAATTTGGTCTGACCTAGAGCTTATTTAATAAAAGCTTTGTCTGTCAAGTATTGCCTTCCTCTTTCAGTTTGAGTTATAGGACCACAACCTCCTTTCCTTTTTACTTACCTTCAGAGATCCAAGCTCAGACCCGTAGGAAGCACCAGGGAAAACAGGAAGGCTGGACTTCCTGCTAAGGCAAGTCTAAGGTCTAACTCAGGCCTGCTGAGACCCATTTCCACTGTCATGAACTTATGCTTCCCATTTTTGTCTCCTCCCTCTAGAAGGTGGAAATGATTGTACTGGCCTCTATTATCAAAGTATGAAATAGCTAAGGAGTTGAGGCTTAGAAAAAAATTGAAAAGTGGCAGGAAAAGTACAAACTGTGGCAGCATCATGCAGTCCTTGAGGAGATTGTATTTGCTTCATCACACAGCAAGTCCACTGGGAAAGTCATGGCAGTTTGGCTTCTCGCTCAATCTCCCTCCAGGATCTGGAGGGAGACAGCCTGACTTCAGCAGTGAGCAAGCCCTTGGGTCTGTGGATGTGACTGAACAGGGTCAATTCTTGTGATATTTTGTGTTTTTTCCGATTCCATTTATGATGAGGTAGCAGGAGAAGAGCTGGTGGTCTAGCTCCTTGTACTGAGTGACAGAACTGTCACTGCTCCTCCAGTTTTGGCAGATGAGTCACGACCAATGCTGTCCTAAGTAAAAATTACATTTCCTTATGTCCCATTAGGAACTGTGATGGATATCTTCCTGCAGGTCCACTTCTGTAGTAACTTGGTCAAGGAGGAGTTGGGTCCCTCATGTGGGGCACCTTCAGGCTGGCAGCAGGTACCTGTTTTTTGGCACCATGCTGGGCCCTGCCTCAATGCATGAGATCACATTGCTTTAACCCTTTGTGCAGGGAGGCGGCAGCTCCCCTTGCTGCTGAAGGCCAACACATTAGTGCTGTGTGATGCCAGCCACGTGTCTGCCCTCAAACATGCCTGTCGTGGCTGCCAGCATTGATTTCATTGAAGGGAAGCCCTCAGTTTATTGTGCCAAGTTCTTTCTTTGTGCCAAGATTTGCTTGGCACAGGAGAGAGGGGCGTTTGTCAGGAACTGCAGCTATCTCTGAGGTTTGCTGGTAGTTTTTAAAGCTGCTGCAGTCTGTGAATGACCATGGCACTCACTTGGTGGCTGCAGCTTCCAGGTCACCCAGGAGGGACTCGGTCACCCCACGCCTTGGAGATCTGCTGGGCTGCTCCTTCCAGCCAACCCAGAGGGATGAGGGAACAATCCTGCCAGCACTGTGCTGGTTAAGGCCACCTCTCCATAGCAGACCACTTAACATAGTTCCTGTGGTCAGGATATGTCCTCTTTGTCTGGCTTGGGCTGCAGAAAGCCTGGGAGCATGGGGAAGAGCTGGGTCTGATACATGTGATACTCCTATTTTCTGCCTCTTCAGTCTGAACTACCCAAGGCCTGCCCTGGGTAGGACAATAAATGCCAGCTGAGGCACACCTGATTCCTCCCTATCTTCCTCAGCCTGCACTTCTTTCCTTATCGGAGTGGCCAAAAATAACTTCTGCCTCCTTTCTGAACACTGTTCAGGCAAGATGGGCCTTGCAGTACCCACACAGGAGAGTAAAGTGCACAGCTGGGGTTTTCTCCATAGACAAAGGGACTGAACCGCAGCGAGCAGGGGATTTCCAGAGGCAAGGTTTGTCTGCAGCTACTGGGGATTTTCCAAGACGGATGATCCAAAGCGGAAGCCTTGAGTAGACCTCACTGCATCTGTTTGGTTGCATTTCATGGCCTATGTATCACAAGACATTGCAGGAAAAAGTTAGTGTTTTGGATTCAGAGGGCTTTTCTTTTTTCTCTTCTGCCATAGAATGCTTCCTTTCATTGCCCTCTTCTTTTGATGTGCTTCCTTGTGGTTATTAGATGCTGGCATGAAGAGAGTGACTGAAGCACTGGTGAAGAAATGCCCTGTGTAGAAACAGAGACCTTGATACGGGTAAATAGAAAGGGGCCAGATCCTCACGGGAAGGTAAATGCATGCAGAGCCTCTACCTACAAATGCAGCCATCCCTGTTTATGCTTCTCTAGAGACCTGTCTTAGAGAAAGCCAGCTAAGCTAGGGAGCTAACATACTTGAAAGGGAAAGTATGATGAGAGATGTGTCTGTGTGTCCCTGCCACCTCCCAGTTGTTTCCTTGACTGCTCTTCTCTGGGGTGGAGGACATCTGATGGACTTAGAGGTTGTTCCTCTACCTAGGTGAACTTTCCCAGAGGTGACTGTTCAGGCCAGGATGGCTCAGGCACAGGGTGTCCCATGACCGTGAGTGCATTCAGGAGGTGTTGTGGGAGTGGCAGGGGTTTTACTGCATCTGGGGCTCTGAATAGAAAGGGGATGATGCGGCAAGAGCCTGCATGATGCAAGTGGTGCACATCTCTTGCATGTCTGGTGCATGAAGTATAAGGAAGCACGGGGAAAATTCTTGAGCTTTATAGACAGTTTTATTAATATCTTTCAGATAAAGATGAACTGTAGTGGTTGCAAGTAAATCTCATTTATCCGGGTGACTGGGAGCCCTTGTCACACTTTCTGAATCACTTTAGCTGTAGCTGAAAGCTTAGATGAACAGAGGTGCCACATGGACCTTGGACTGGGTCTCTGCACAAGGGGGACTTCTGTAAGTCAGAAAAGTCCACATTGTACAGCTGCACGTGGGAGGTGCAGGGAGATTAGGAGGAGTATGTGAAATGAGAATTTGTCTGTTTTGGGCTCTAAGCATTCAAGGAAACTCCACAATTAAAAAAAAAAGAACAAAAACCTCAGCCCTCCACCCTGTTAGTATGTGTGCATCCATGTATTTGTATATAAAAAGTTATTTTAGAGGGATGTTCAACCATTTCCCATCCTCCATTCATTCAGCAGGGCACTGCTTCTCCTGGCATACCAGCACATAGGAGAATGGTAACACAGGCTAACAAAAGTGTCACTTGAAAGTCAGGATTATAGCCAGGCTTTTGACGTAGCGATCTCCCAGCATGACACTATGTAAATTTTTCTTCTTTGCATGATGTTCAAGCTCTTCCATTCAGCTGGAGACCAGTGGCGAATCTGTGGTATCTTCAGTAGGGCCAGGCTGTTGATGTCACTGCCAAACCTGAAATACAGATTCTTGAATGTTGTGCACCACTAATGCACGATTGAATAACTCTTGTAATTATTTCCCAGGGTTTTTCTTCTCAGGTTACATGTAACCTGAGAATATATTAACAGTGCATGTAAGCTGGAGACAATGGCTCTGGCACCAGCTTTAACAGGCAAGCCTGGATCAGTGGCTGAATAGACCAGTGCTGCTGTTGTGCCCATCACTGCAGGCTGCAGATTTGGTCCATCCATACAAGTGGATATAGCTGGAGAGGGAGAACTCTTCCCTGAGGTCAGGGTCACCCAGCACATATCAGGAGATCGGAGGAATATCAGAGCTGGTCACTTGCTTCTCTGAGGGAACAAAATGTAAAACATTTGTTCCATCAGAATGGCTCAAGGTATGTGCTTGTATGGAGTGAAGCCTTTAATCAGTAGTTTGTTACTACTGGGTTTGGTAGCCATGACAAAACATCTGCCCTTCTCTGGGATTATTAAAGAGATTTCTTGATAACTTCAACTATCCTTTGTAAATAAGGGCATGAGCCTGCAGTGGCATAAAAAGGCAAAACTCCCTTGGTGTCATTGCAGCTATTCTGCCCATGACAGGGGACACTGGCCTCATTGTTACCGTTGGCCTTTGTTACTCATTTTTGCTGATTTCCACTCAGAATTACTCATATCATTTTTTCAAATGGGATATGTGTGGTGACTAAGCAGGGTTGGATGAGTCTAGCATAGTTCACGTATCTTACACTAACATAAGATGTTGTTATTTTTAATGTACTGATTTATGAAAAGTATATATATTGGGGAGGATGAGTGTTATATGTGAATATACTATATACGGGGACTTCTAATATCAAATTTCAGGCAGTCAATGCTCACTATTTTGCATGCAACTATATAGAGAATTGGATTTAATGCTCCACAGGGCTATGTAAAATGATGCACTAAGGGAACTGGGAAGCAAAAAGGCTTTTAAATTTGCTGTAATATTTAGCTCGTGATGTCTGTGCAGAAGGAAGCAGTCTGAGATATTTGGCAACACTTGCCCACAGCTGTCCCAAGAAATACTGACCCTGGTCTTCCTACTGTATGGTGCGTGTGCAGTACTGATGGGTTATCGTGCTCCTCTGACACTGGAATACCAGTGTCCGGCTTTACACCCTTGGTGGTAGCAGCTCTCTGGTATCCGTTTGAGAGCCTGAAAACCTGAGAAGAGTCCATCGGCATAGAAAAATCCTACGAATCCTTTGTTTTTCTGCCAACAAAGAGGTATGTTCAGAGGAAAGCAAAAATGAACTGCCTGATTTCATTAAGTAGATCTGAGCTGAAAAGTCAAAAGACCCATATCCTTCCTGCTTGTGGATTTATATTTATGCATAATGTGCACTCAGAGCTGAGCAGGCTCATGGGGTTATGAAGCTGTGGTACTGTACCAGCAGGAAGGTGTTTTGCAGCCCAAGGAGTCTTGTTCTTGAAATCTCTTGAGTCTCAGGAGGGACTGCAGTGTCCATAGGGTATGATCGTGTTTTATAGCACATCCACCCGACTGCTGATAAACTGTGGCACCTTGAAACCCTTGGGTACGTGCTATCCCTTATGTTGGAGGTGGCATTTCAACAAAACCTCTCTTTTCGCACCCTGCAAGGGTTATGTATAATTCTCTTGGAAAAGAAAATCCTCTCTCTGCAGGGTGGTGGTGACCTGGCAGGGTGTGAGCTGCACGAAGGGTTTGAGTATAGTTACTGAAAATATTCACCTCTCTTTTTATACAGTTCACAACATTCGCAGTGTAATTGCCACCTCTGTGACAGTTTTGATTTCTAAATGGTTAAAGCTCATGAGTCACCTTTTGTTTCCCTCTTCCATAGCTTGATAATGAATATTTTTCCCTTAAAGTCTAGCCATGACTGATCACCTCCAGTCATCACTGCTGTGAATGATTGCAAATTGTGCAATATTGTCCCTTGATGAAGACTTGTCCCTTGATGAAAAGGAGTGACCTCATCATTTAGGCCTCAGTGTGACTCTTTTCCCAGGCATTTTCTTCATTAGCAGGGGAATAAAGTCACAGAGGAGCAGGAAGGCTCCTGTAATGGGAAAGATCAAACTCAAAGATTAAGGAATGGCGCACTGAAACTGCCCAAGATTATCACAGCCCTTTTTACTCAGCTAACTAGCACGTGAATTGGGAAGTTAGCTCACCAAATTTTTATGTGCTTCTTGCAGTGTGGGAGTATCCCAGAAAAATTAAGAGGCAGCGAATGTGTGTGGAGTAATAACACTGTTTTACACATGGCATAGTTAACATATGGGAATTCCTTTTCAGAGAGAGCCTCAAGGTCAAGAGGCAGGAGAGAGGGGTTAAGAGAATGAGCTAAACACTTAAAAGCCTAATGAGACTGCTCCAAACAGCTCTGTTAGAAGGAATCAAAGACTCTGAGGAGTCTGGCCTTTAAGAGCATTTGCCAAGGCTTGGATATTGTAGCTGTTACTTGGTTGTCTACTGAGGGATTCATTCAATCTTTTGCTGAATCTCTCTGCTTTCAGAAGCTCAGTGACCGAGTAGTCGGTCACTGAGGTTGCCTGCAATGCCAGTTTGTTTGTTTAGCGTGAAGGGAATCAGCCAAAAGCATTTTGTGTGTGTGTGTGTGTGTAGATATGCCTATGCACACAGTGTAAATAGGAACTATTTAATATGCGTAGTTGTTCAAACCTCACTAAATTTTATGGTTGAGAAGTCTGAAGGCATGACATTGTCAAGGAGAAATGTTGCATTTATCACCTTTTTGCTTGCAGGCTTCATTTTATATACTGACCTCAGCAAATGTAGCGATGAAGACAGCAATATCAAGGAAAAAAATCAAAACAAAGCTTCCCAGCTGCTTACACAGGCATGTTCCCAAAGCCTATACTGAGCTAGGTTTGAGTTTTGCAAAATCTTTTCTTTATAATTGGCTGAACAAGCAATCAAGTTAAAACAACCTCCTTTTCCCTTCCTCTCCCCACTCCCTCCCCAAATCTGCCCTAAATCTAAAATTTCCGAGCTCTTCCTGGTATCTGTGTTTGTTTGGACTATCTTAGTGGAATGTGCATGTCCTAATCCTCTGAGCAGTGGCTCAAGGTCCCTGCTGTTCCCCAGCAGGCCAGGCTGCAGGACATTGAGCCAGCCAGGATGACAGAATGCTTGGAAGCCCCCATCATTCTCCTGAGCCCAAGCTGAAGTTTTATTTACACAGTTTGCCAGAAAAATGTTAGTCATGAATTAAATATCCATAAGATCACTGTCCCGCTAAGCTTTTATTTCATCTATTTTGAAAGGATGTATAATTCTATAATACAATGCAGTCTTTTAAGAAATGCTGTGGATGAGAGATGACTTGTATTTGCAGTGACAAATGGAACAGATGAAGAGACCTGTTGTTTATCGCTCATCATGGCAGTTACATACATCCTTTGCCTGATGAAGCAATTCCTTATTTGTGTATTGAGTGCTAATTGTTTGTGTTTGCTCTGTGTTTAACACAGAGGACATTGCTCACTCCCTTGGCATTTACAATTAGTGCTAATCATGAGCAGTGTAGTCAGACTACTATAGTGAGTAGTACACAAAGGGGTACTGATTTTGTTAAGCCTATAGGTGGGAACATCACTATTTGCCTTCATCAGGAGCAGAGTTTATCCCTGCCACAGGTGCCCTGAGATATCCCAGGCCCTCCTGGGAATGAATGTATGATTCAGGAGTTGGGAGGGGGCCAGCCAGAAAACAGGACAAAACCCAGGATTTCTGGGAACTGCAGGACCCCTCTTCTGGTCTTGATGCACTGAAAAGAGCACGGCGGGAGGATGAGGGTAAAGGAGAAGCAGTGCTCAGGCTGTGCTTCGAATTAGAAATGTGCTCCCTGCCAAAGAAAGCTTTGGTGATTCATTATCAGAGCCTCCATGAGTCTGAAACAATTTTACTGCACGTTTCTCAATCCCTGTTCTGCTCATCCTACAGATAACTAGGCAACAGGCAAAGACTCTTTTGAGAAAAAAAAGTTAGAAATGAGAAGCAGCATCACAGCAGCAGCTGGCAGAGCTACTGCAGATAAGGGCTTGTGACGATTTCCATTACCCTGTTGTCTGTGTGCGGTTCAACCATTAAAATTAGTTCAGAGCTAAAAACTGACATTGCGTTGCTCATCTTTAAAACTGAACACAGAGAAGTTATGGTTTTTATAGCATGGATTTTTCATTCTTGGCAAAATTTACTGTAAATACATTTATCCCCCTCTATTAGCTGAAGGCACGGACTTTCATATACAGTTTGGAGATACAGGGCACAGAGCTACAGGGGAAATTATCCAGATGTGGACTCAGGGCTTGTTCTCTGACCTCAAAACATGCAGGCAGCTGTATGGCTGAACATATAACACACCGCAGAGCTTCTCTATGTATGCCAGTGAGAACAGCACACAAGCCCACACCGGTGCACTCAGCTATGCCTACTGATGCTTTTGGACACTCAGCTGGGCTGAGTTGTGACATTTTCTGGCCCCTGTTTGGCCATGATGCCAGAAAGAATATTTCTATTTAAAGATAATGCAAACCCTGTTTCAATCCTTTACATTTTTATTTTTGGAACCTGTTTAGGTGATAATCCGTGCCCTTAAAAGGGTAATGAAACTCCAGTTCCCATCCCTTTCTGTCCTCCAACAGCAGTGCTGCTAATGCTAATAGTTGCTGAATTGTGGTTTAAGCCTGCCGGTGTGGGCAGGGAAGTACCTCTTCAGTATGTAAAGGGAAAAGTCCCTTTGGAGAGCTTATTTCTGAAGAGGTCATTCTGCACTGTAGGAAGTAAAAAAATAGAGAAGCTAAATCTTCCTGAACATGTGCTGCGCCTGCACAGACATGCGGGGATCTGGTAGCCTCTGTTGTCAGCATGTGTGTCTACTGCAATGTCTCTGGAAATACCTCTTGGAAAAACTTCTTTCTCAGTGATCTTCTGTGGTGTTGCTGAAACACCACGTGTGCCTGGTCGCTGCACATGGAGTGGATTTTCCCTGGTCAAGCAGTAAAGCAAAATGGGAATGGGACTTTGAGAGGTACCAGGATATTCAAGCTGAGAAAGCTGGGGCTGTTCAGTGTGGAGAAGGTGGAGAAGGTTGCATGGAGATCTCATAGGAATCTTCCAGTATCTGAAGGGGGCCTATGAGGAAGCCAGAGAGGGATTCAGGAACTGTAGTGATAGAGCAAGTGGGAATGGCTTAAACTGAAAGAGAGTAGGCTTATATTAGATGTTAGGAAGAAATTCTTTGCTGTGAGGGTGGTGAGACACTGGAACAGGTTCCCCACAGAAGTTGTGGATGCCCATCCCTGGATAGGGCTTTGAGCAACCGGGTCTAGTGGGAGGTGTCCCTGCCCATAGCAGGGTTGTTGAAACAAGATGATCTTTAAGGTCCCTTCCAACCTAAACCGTTCTGTTCTATGATTCTACGGTATTTTACACCAGATGAAGAGTGTAATCCCCTCTTTGTGAAGGGGAAGATCCAAAATGGACCAGGGATATGGTGAGAAAGATAATTCTCTCATGGAATGAGGGTGGGTACAGTAACTGCCCCTCACTGAACAATAATCTCATATTGGCCAAAGGCTCAGCAAACCCCCTTGGGTCTGTTGTCCCACCTGAAGACCGTAATCTACTCACAGTTCCCCCCAGGGCCTGTGTGACCATGACTTAATTAACGCTCATCAAGAAAGAATCTTTCACTTCATTATATCATCACTTATTACTTTTACACTCCTTAGATTAAAACCTTGAGTAATTACTCGCACTGTTGACTTTGGCTTCTCCTCTTAGATCTCCAGGGACAAGCAGTGGACAGTGACTCAGAGCACTGGAGTGATCCGTGGGCGGTGTCTAATTTAGGCAGCGACAGTCGGGTGCCTCATCTGGGTGGTTTGGGTGCCTCATCCGGATGGCATTGCTGCCTGGAAAGGAAGAGGACTAAAATTCTGAATGAAAACCCTTTGACAGGATTCGGAGCAGACCCACGTGATACCTGGGACGACAGTGTTTACCATAGTATCGTTGCATCTGACAGATGAAAAAAACCTGTTATTTACTTTCTTTCTGGCCAGATGGGATTAGTCATATTTGAAAACTACTTTAATCAGAATAATAGTAAATGTACTCCATCAGCTAGGAAAAATCCTTTCCATTTTTGAGGAAATCTGCTTGATTTGCCTGATGCAGCACAAATGATTAGAACAACTCAGAAATATTTGCACAGTGCTCTGGTGTACAGGTGATTGTTTTACTTGCTTTTGCTATCAGAATCTTTCTCTTCCGCTAGGTTACAGCTGCTTACACTGGCTTCCACAGCATTTTAAGGCTGAGTCACCATCTCATAAATAACATACAAAGTCCTGCAAGTTTTCTGTACCTTTATTACTATATCTCTGTAATTAATGGCCTTGTTTTGGAGAAGAAGGAGAGGAAGCAGTGTTTTTGAGTGTGTAGCAGTGTTTTTGAGTGTGTTTGTAAAAGCAAAATTAATTGGGGCTTTAGGAAGAAGAGCAGAATTTGAACGCAATGATGAAAAACACCCAGGCGTTGTTTATGCCATCAGCCCATTTTAGTGTGTTCTTGCTGATGCAGGATTCATGTAGAACTGAAATTCTGATGGGTGTCCTGGCATGCTCTTACTGGTTTGATCTTGGGGCCGACAGACATCTGGATTCTTCTTTCTGGGTCTGCTTCTCACCCTTTTATGTCCTAAACAGTCTAGGTTTAAGTCACCTGGGATCTCTAAGCTACCAATGACCCGTCTTTGAACAGGATCTTATATCTCAGATGGTCACTCTGAAGCCTACATGGCCACTTGTGGAGTATGACACCCTCTGACTGGATTGCAAAGTGCCAAGTCCTCTTTTCCGTGTCTCATGCACGTGGCACAGAGGACTGGTCAATGTGCTGTCAATGCTCTGAGGATGTACAAGATCCATTGCTATTACTTCACACTAAACTGTCCTTCAGCGGTGAGCAAAGAGGCCAGCCTGGGGGTTGCTGTGGTTGTTGTCATGTGCGTGGGATGGGCATCACTGTCTCAGCTGTGGAGGACTGGTTCAGGTGCTGCTTTGAGACAGGGGAGGGGGCTGTAATTAAAGCTTGCCCATCCAGCTCTGAATATCTGCAGTTTGCTGCTGAGCTTAGAAACAAGGGCTGAGCTGACCAACCCTACCAGCAGACACTGAAGTGGAGCTGGAGCAGTGCTTGTTGAGAGACTCCCGTTGGCAGAGCAGAGATATGTAACCCAAAGCTGTGGCATGAACACCTCACTACGAGATGTCTTTCCAATACATTGCACCTGCTGCCGGGCAAAGTGCTTCTGGGATCTGGAGCCAAGGCCACTGCTTGCTCATAGGGATTGTATAGCCAAGCCAGGAGCAGCCATGTGGCTGCCTAGTGAGAATGGGATACTTATAAGGACCGAAGCAGATCATGGGAGTTCAGGAGAACTACAAGAATTGGCTTGGAGTAAGAAAAAGAACTAGTCAGGTGGTGGCTGCACGCCAAATTGCTTTCAGAGAGTAGCAGGGGGGAAAATGATTATTGCTCCAACCAACGCATTAATCTCTCAAGAAGGTATCTAAGTAGATGGTAGGTGTGGTGATAATCCTCAGTGGGCTGGGGAAGCAAGCCCAGAGCATGTAATCTCCACTGCTGACATCTCTTGTGTGAGTCCCTCCACTGTGGTTTCACAATCTATCAGCTGCAAGATCATCAGCATGGGAAAACAGAAGTCACAAGAAATGCTTGGGACATTAATATTAACCCTAAATAAACTCGGTTTTATTTTTAGTACCTTGCTATATAAGACAAGGGGACTGCAATTTTCTATTAGGAGCAGCCAGCCTAACCTGAGCGTGGGTAATCTACCTGCTAAGTGAGAGCAAGCACTTTGCACAAGATCTATATTTATGGCCAAATGCTGCTTGCTGTGCTCTCGCAAGTGGGCACAAGGGAGCCAGCTTTCTCTTCTCCCTCGATTACATCATGTTGTTTTCTTTCTACCAGGACTGGTAAAAGTCCCTTAGGAAGTCCCTCAATCCTATGAGTCAACTGAGCACGATTTGCCATAAAATGTTTATCAATTGCAAGCATTGATTATACTGATTAGCTGATTATACTGCCCCACTGCTTTGTCACTGATTTAGGTGGTAAGAGTGTAGTCTGCCTGCTTGAAGTTTGGTCGCAAACATGAACCACGGAGACAGGCTCATCTGGTAAGAGCCAAATTGATCTGTAGTTTCCTCCTACCCTCTTTAACATCCAGTGTCCTTCCCTCATCTCCTGGTGGCTTTGGTATATATTCACCTCCTAAGGGAAGAGGGGACACCTGAACCATGGTAAGAGCATGTGCTCTTCCCCCTGGAACAACACACTTTTTAGAGGCTCAGCAAGGCCAGAGCATCACACTAAGATAAAAGTGGTGGTGACCTACCAAAGGAAGAACTTAGCACCAGCAACACGTGAGCTGGTGACCAGCATTGCATCACCTCACCTGCAGGGATTAGCAGGGGCTTGGCCTCCTGTACCCACTTCAACAAGTCTTGGCAGCCCATGGCATCACAGTTGATGGGCCAAAATTAAGGGGGATCCCAAGCATGTTGTGGGACTCAACTGGCACCTGTGGGAGCAGAACGAAGTAAGGAGTGGTTTTCTGGTGAGAGAGAGGCTCTTTGGAGGCAGAGATGCTTTTGATTAAACTGTCATCCCTTTCAAAGGGAAAATTTCTTCAATAAAAGCTGTGTAAATGCAAGTGGGGCTCACTAGCCTTTGGCACAATAGACTGGCAAGGGAAGCACCCTCTGCAGTTAAACTGGTTTGTCATATCGACATAAGGAAGATTGTGAGAGTAATTATTGCAAACCGCCTCAGGGAAGCAGAAGAGGAGGAGGGAGAAAAGCTTGTCCTGTGACCCAGAGCACTTTGCTCATTCACTAATGAGTTGAAAATCTGGAGGCCATTAACATGAATTCCACTTTCCCTTTTGCCTTACCTTGGTTGCATGGGGCTGACTGCTGGTCTCTTGACAGTAGTGGGAGGCATGGGATTTGTGAGACAGGCAAAGGGTGCCCAGGAGCCTCTGCTGTACCTGCTTGCACCATGATGGGGATAAAGCAAGCTGTGGCTTGCGCTGTGGTAGTCATAAGTAGAACAAGGTCAACTGCCTATTTCAGTCAACATGACAGAAATAGAGTTGATCTCAATAAGATCCCAGCTCTTTCTTCCTGTTAGCTTCTCAGTTCCAATTTTAGGATTGCTGTAATCAAGATGAGGAAGAGGCCATTTATCCCATGGAGGGAAAGTTGCTTGAGGCCCAGGCAGGAGGAGAAGAGTTGCTTGAAGTTGTACTTTAAGAAATGCATCTCTAGCCTCTGGGGAGAGTCTGTGTGGCTCAGGGGTTGTTCCCATCCAGACATCAGTGTGGCCACACAGAAGGTACACAGGTCAGAAGATGACGTCTTCTCTTTCCCTTCTGGCACCAGCTGCACTGAAGGAGGGAGGTGGTTTGGTTGAACCATCTAATCTGGCCAAGCAAAAGTTTCCAGGTTTGCAAGTCTGCACATCCATGGAACTGTTAAAACTCTGGCTTTGCATAGAGCCTCCCCTGCCTGCTGCCAAGGAATATTGATGTTCTTTTCATTGGAAGCGAGATGCTGACAGCTCTGTCTAATACAGGTGGAAATGGGGTGGGGTGGAAACTGGCACTGAATGCTAATCTAAATGAGCAGCAACTTACAGTACAAAGCGTCCACCATAAACAAATTAGCTAGGATGTTCTCTTAGGACAAACATTTGGAGTGGTTTTATGGTAGTTCAATTAGCTTCCTCCGAAACACCTGCAAATGCCAAAGCACAGCACTGCTGACAGCTGATTGATGCACTTTCCTGTGCAGCCTGCCTGTGCATGTTCTCCATCCCCTCATCTCCCCTGGGCTGGAGGGAGGGTTGGGAGCCTGTCATCCTTCCACCTGGATAGTTAAGTGGGTGAACCGTATCAGTCATGCCTTGAAAAAGGCTGATGCAGGCAGAGAAGTGGAGCTGGTGGTTTCCCTGCGTGGGTGCTGCTTTGCCCATGGAGTTCTTCTGCTCTGTGCCCCTCCACTGTTCTGGCACAAGTGATGGTGCAAATTCGAGAACAGACTTGGTGCAAGGAGAGGTAGAGGAAGGGGCATCTGTGTCTCTTCTGTTGGTTCCTCTCTCAGTGGGATGAGCCCCTGTGCCACATCTGCACACATGTGCAGTCCAACGCAGAGCAGGCAGCAAGGCAGGAGAAGCAGCTGGAGGTGACACAGGCTGGGTTAAAAAGTTGACTATAAATTAGGACAGCTAATACCAGTTATCTGGGCTGCAATTTGACCCCCGAAAGTCAGGTCACTCATGGCAGTGAGTGAGGCTGGTAAGAGCTCAGCTCTTACCTCAGCTATCGACACAAATCTGCTGTCTAGCAAGGGTTTTATCTGCATTGCATTTTTTCACACCCCCAACCTTCATAGCCTGGCTAGAGTTTACAGCCACACAGGACCAAAAATGTGGTCCAGGTGGAAGATCTAATGTGGAAGCTTGCTCTGGAGAATGAGAACCTTCTCATGTAAGTCTATCCTTCCTGAAGGAGGGCTGTACAAGGCTGCTGCTGAAGCAGCTACAGTGGTACTTGAAACCAGTATCTCTGATGATCTGTTCTGGTACACTTCCAAGTGCAGATAAGCCATAAAGGTCATATTCCTGTCCTGCTTCTCCTTTTGTTTATGGGGGTGGAGGCAGAAATACGCAAAACAGAGTATTTTCATTGTTGTGGCTTAGGAGAGAGGAGCCACATTGGTCCATGAAAGAAAAAACAGGAGGGAGAGCGCCCAAAAGGTAACAGCTGTCACTTCTAGAAGGCAGAGTCATCCTCCATGGCATGAGGAAGAAAGGCTTTGGCCCTTCCTGGCTTTGCAGAGGAGCAGTAGTGCTCAGGTCTGCCCAGGAGCACACCTACAGTTTCTCTCAGCTGAAGGCCTGAAAGGACCCCCAAAAGTCCCCTGTCCCACAGTGTCAGCTGCAGCATGCCCTCCTCTACCCTGTGCATGTCTGCCTGCTGTTCCCAGGCTGCCAGGACAGGACAATAGGATATTTGCCTCTGGGAAGGAGACCTTGTGCCAGTGCACGGAAAGGCAATATTTGCTCTCAGCTGGATCGATCGGGTGGTTTGGGTGCGACGGAGAGCGATAGTTGGCCCAGCTGTCTGTCAATAGCACTGCAGCGCTCTCAGCTCACAGTTATTGTCAGGGCAGCGACTATTCACGCACTTATCTTCTGACAGGGCCAATTTGAATAATTCACCTTCCCTGATCTCTTTTTGAAGCCAGGAGGGACTAGCCTTTATGACCCCAAACTGCTGAACAGAGCTGTAGGAGTGACTCCAGCTGGACTTTCTCCAGTTCTCTTGCTCTGCTCCTCATCACCAGTGTCTTCCCCTTTGGCTGTCCTAAGGAGAGACAGTGCGAGGGATCTCACCCAATGTCTAAGAAAAGCAAGTAAGACCATGTCTGGCCTAAAGGCAGTTTATAAATGAAGATCTTCAGAAAGCAGTTCCCTTTTTGTTTTCATGCTCTTTTATTTCTTCCCTCCCTGGCTCTCATGGCCCCTCCTGGGCAGCACAGATGTGCCTCCTGTCCTATCCTGTTGATGTGCTCCTGGCGTTGCTTCATGCTGGTGGTGTGGGGGCTGCAGGAACACAGCTGAAGACATCTTGTGACCACAGTCTCTTCTGCTCTCTATGGTACATGTACCCTGGGGAGGCCAGTAACTGCCTGCTCACCCAAACAGCCACAGCTTAAGTGTGGAAATCATAGTAATAAAAAATCACAATGTTAAAAAAAAATAATCTTTGTCTGTCCTGCTGAGGTTCCTGGCCAGGCTGCAGCCAGAGATGATTAGAGAAGCTTAGATAAAAATAAGCAAGTTGGACCCAGGCAGGTTTGAAAAACTAGCTGACTTTACTGAAGCAAACTCCTATTTAATCATTTGTGTGTTGCTTTAAAGGTGGCATATACTGCCAGGTAAGTGGAAACATGTTTATTTTGAAGCCTTGGGTAAATGTCATATAGAGGAATTAAAATGTCAATCTGTAGCTGCATTTGTTTAATGAAATTGTATAAACAAGACTGTGAGCACATATCATCTCACTCGAGCGCTATGTCTTCAAGGTGTTGAATCACTTGCCACTCCTTCCAGTGTTCAGCTGTCCCCACACTCAGCTGACAGAAGGGTCACAGGGGGTGCTGATGGCACTGCTGGAGGCAAATTCCCCCAGGTTAGCTTGTCCACTACTTCATCAACCTAACCCATCCCACCTGCAGCAGCTCAGGGTTCTTGCACAGTGGTCTTAGCTGCGGTCTGCCACCAAGGTCCAGGAAAGCAAGGATGTCTGCAACAGCTGTGGGGTGAGCATCTGACCACAGCCCCACAGCAGCAACCGAGAGCTAAACTGGAGCAGGCATGGAGGTCAGCACATAGGGGTTGACTTCATCTGTCTGACTGCCTGCATTGTTGCTTTGTTTAAAGAATGCTGTTCACTGCTATGACCTCCTTGCCCTAATTGTCCTGTGGTATGCCCCAGGAAAGGGACACCTAGCATCACCTCGGTCTTACCAAACCCATGCAGGCTGGTTACTGAGTAGCAAAAGCACCTATGTGGAGTTACAGTGCCAAATAGCTGTTGCGTTGCAGTTTCTCACTTAGGTCATTTTATAGCAGCTTCCCCACTGGGGATAAGCCATAAAAAGCAAGCAGGAGTACAAGGATACATCTTTATGTTTACTACTGGATCTCATTTTCCTTATAAATTAATTTCGTGCATGGTTTTAAACCCACCCCCTTACTGAGAAGACGAATTGTTTGTCTAAAACAGGTTATCTTTTCTCTCGTACTAGAGGATCAGTTAAGAGGGAAGTTTATATATTAGTGAGGAAGGTGCCTTGAAGACAGACTTCAGAAAAAAAGGGAAAAAGAAAAAGGGGTATGCTTTTCTTGCAAAAGGCTAAAAGAAAGTCCACTGGTTTCTCACCTTATCCTGTGTACTGAAATGACATTCCTAAGGAGGACAAATGAAGGTGCAATGCAGTGCATTAAAACCTTTCAAGAATCAAAGAGTGCTTAAAAAACCAAATGGGCAAACTTCATTAGTGAACACATAGACGTTCAGTCTGGCCCCCAGGAAATCTGCTTTTAGCCAGTTCAAGAGATACCTGCTAAAGTGCAAGATACTGGTTTGCAGTTTAAAATATTGTGCTGGTTAGCACCTTTATTTTCCCCAGGTTTCCCAGTTTTCTGCTCTACAGTATAAGCTATTGTGTATCTTTAGACAAGTCCCTCAACCTCTTGCTTCCCATTTCTGCCAGTAAAATTGGGAACTTCCAGAGATTTGAATGTTTGGCTTGGAATGGGATAGCTGACCTTGTTCTCTGCTTAGGTGCAGGGCAAACTCTGTACATGGCTGTGTTGGCAAAAGTAATTATGGATTTCTTTTACTCCTAAACAAGAGAAAAAGTCCATGATCGTAGAGTGGAAGAATGGTTGACCTGGAAGAAATCTTTTAATAACAAGGAACTGTTTAGTTTGAGAGCACTTAAGGGATGTCTGTGTTATTGTCAAGAATTTTGATGGCTTCTTTTTCACATCTGTTAAATATTCAGCATGTGTTTTTAGCAATCTTTACCCTTTTTGTGAGGTTGAACGGGTTTGATTGGATTTTATGCAATTAGTATACTGTGAGAGTTTGTGAGGATTTGCTTCAATTCGGAGATGATTTCTCTTTGTCTGCTTGTGGTTTTCTTCAAATATCTGAGCAAGTGCATCATGATGGCAAAAGCATTTGAGGAAAATAAATGTCAAAATCCCATGTCCTGCTACTGCTGGAAGTGAGAATTTAGCTATAATCTGCCAGCTTTCATAGTAAGAATTCTTGTGTGCTTTTCAGAAAATAGAAGTTTAGTTTTTAGGGAATAGATAAGTCTTGTCTGTTTTGGGTGTTGAATTACAGAAAGCAAAGGCATTTAGAAAGCCTTCACTGAATATGCTCAGAAAAAAAAATCACAACGGGTTGTGGTTTCTGAGAGCAGGAAAAAGGCCAATCTTATGTCATAGGCTAATAAAATGTATTAAGCATGAAGTCAGTAGAAGTTCTATAGGAAATCCTCTGAAACTAGGGAGGAATAGCAACCTAGAGTCGACATTCTTAGAAAAATAAAAAGTTAAGTAAAATATGAGGCAAAATTACATTTGGACTGTTTGTATTGTAAAAAAACTTGGCAAAGGCTGAGTATCGCTCAGAAAGGAGAATTGCTTGCTGTGAGTAAACTCTGCACAGCTCTTCTGTGAGGTGAGCTCCTCCACAAACAAGTCACAAAACGTTTCCTCGGTGCACACATTGTTAGTACTGAGAAGTTTGGTCAGAAAGTAAAAGATTGCTAAATGAATGATTCCAAGTGTCTTCTAGCAAATATTTGCCTTAGGAGATGTCTAGCTTTGGGAGATGCTCTAACCCAGAAACATGGTTTCCAGCTCCCCTGGTTGGAAGGACCATTTCAAGCAGTGAATTGAACACAAGCCCATGAGGAGCTCCTTCTCCAAGCCCGAGTGTGGCCTGAAAGGGACGTTTTGAGGGAGGCATGAGCTAACCCTCTCCTGCAGTGAGCCCAGTGCCAACCTCAGCAAGCCACAGACAAAGAGGAATGGAGAGCATGGAAACGCTATGGTGGTGTCTCACAGTGGCACCTCTGGGGAACTGAACAATGTTTGTGGAGTCTGAGACCTGTGCATTTCTCCATTGATCTCTTTGCTCTCTCATTGAGGAGGACAACTGTTAATGCAGCAATTGCACACCACTGTTAGAAGCCTGGTTTGCCTTTATGCTGGGTAGCATGGTGACTTACATTTTATAAGCTTTCAGAAGGTAATACCTCCAGATTATGGTCCTTGCTGTGTGAAGATTAAGCCATTCTGTGACTTAATTGCTCCAAGTCCTTGCCCACATTGCCCTCACTGGGAGCAGATTGCTGCAGGTGAAGCTGTTGCATGCGAGAGCTTTCTCCCGGCTCCGCTTTCCTTCCCAGTGTGCGGGAGAACTGTGCCCTGGTGTGGCATCACAACACTGGAAACCAAAAGCTTGAATTTGTGCTGGATGAGTCACTGTCCGAAAGAGGAACATTTAGAGGAAAGCAGCTGATTGTTTAAGGAATGGCTATGAGGAAAGGGATTTGACTTTCTGTTTACCTTAGAACCATTAATCAAAAAAACCCAAGTATTCAGTGCTTCTGAAATCTTCCTACCTGTTTCCGTGAGATTTTTTTGCTCTAAGTTGCTGAATGATGATATTACTGCATTTAGACTATTTTTTTGCTATAGATGCAGTTGGATTGGTAGTTAAAGCTTGAAAATCCCAGTTGAAAAACTAATTATCTCCATATATCCCAGAAACAAAATCTTTGGGGGCTAATTTAGATTCAATGTTATCGTGCTGACAACTTCTTATCAGCCCTCACTGCACCCTTCCTCCTCTATCTAGCTCAAAGGGTTTGCATTCACGGTTGCAGGTGAAACTCTCTGGCACTCCTGTGGTCAGGGAGGACATGGTGGGATGCATTGCTCTGGAGATGGCCCTTTCCCTGTCTCCGACTTGGTGGATTGATATGTGATGGACTGATACATGGTGAGATGTGGTTGCAAACCAGGAAATGTGAAAATAGATTGCACAGCAGGGGAGGAAAGGGTGCAAAAATCTCCGGCGGCTGCCAGGTACCTTCCTAGTGTTTGATGAGCTGATCCATATGGCTTGAAAATCAATTCTCACCTTTTGCCTTGTAGTGCACATGTAGCAAGGGTGAGAGCTCATTATTTCACCCATGTCAACACCTGCCAGAAAGGATGAAAGGGATTTATACCCGTCCTTGTAACAGATCCCTAAAATCTTGTCCTCGAGCCTGTATTGCTTTCCTTTTTACACTGGGAGAGTCCAGTCTAATCTGAGCACTCATGATCTTTGCTGGACAGTGTGCCAGAAGCTGGATTTGAGCTGAATTTCCATAACATGGAGCAACTGGATCCATCTTTAACCTGGGGGTCAGGCAGGTGAGGACCTCCAGGCCTGGCCATCTCTGAGCGGCGACCAGGGCGCACCTCCTGCCCTCCCCGTGATTTATCGCTGCCGTGCAGGGAAGTTACTCTTTTTCCACTCCAAGTATCTCATGCATGCTTGTTTTTGTTAGCGGAGGGTTGCTTGGAAAAGCACCTAGAAAGCATCCTCCTCCCTTTGGCGCCACTGGTACACTGCCGAGGCACTGCGGGGCTGTGGGGGACAGGCAGCACGGTCCCCTGCCCCGGGCGCGCGGGTGATGCTCTCCTGGCGCCAGCCGACGGTCTCGCTGGCCCCTTCCCGTGGGACGCGTACACGGCTGTTCCCGAGCGCCGTTCGCGGCCGTTCCCGCCGCAGGGGCCGCTCCCGGGCGGTGTTTCCGGGGCGCTCCCCGCCCTGCGGGGGGCGCTGCCGCTCCCGCTCCCGCCCCCGCCCGGCCCCGCCGAGCGCCCGCTGCCCCGGGGCGCGGGGCCGGTGTCGCGCCCTCCCCATTGGCTGCCGATGACATCACCGCCCCGCCCCTCGGGCCCGCCTCCGCGCGCTGATTGGCCGCCGCGGCCGCCCGTCGCGGCGGGCCCCGCCCCCGCCGGGCCGTACATTTACGCGGTGGCAAAAGAGAAAGTAACGAGGATGGTGCGGGCGGCGCGCGGGGCAGCGGGCGCGACACGCACCGGCACCAGCGGCGGCCGCCGCCACCAGCACCGGCGTCACCATCACCGCCACCACCACCACCGCCGCGCACCGGGCCGGAGCGCGCCGCGCCGGTGAGTGCGGGGCAGCGGCGCGGAGCGATGAGGGGCGCGGAGCGGAGCGGGGAGCTGCGGGAGCCCGCGCAGGGTCTGCCGCCGAGGGGAGCATCGCTTGGCGGCGGCGGCCCCGGCTCCCTGCACTCGGGGGCAAAACTTCAGCTTCCCGCTTCTCGTGTGCTCTTCAGTTGTTTGCCCTCGCTGAGCGAGCCGGGTTGTCTCCCTCGCTTATTTAAATTTTTCAGTTGCGTCAGGCGACGGCGCTCAGGGATCTTTTATCCGCTTTCTTATCCTAAAAAGAAAAGCGAGGGAAGGTTTGGGGAAGGAACGGGCTGGGAAGCCTCCCGGGTGAGCCGCCGGCAGCCCCGCTTCGCCCGGCCCCGGTACCGCCGCCGTGCCCCGGGCGGGCGGGTCGCGGCTTCTTTGCCCGCGGGTTCGCTCCGTACAGCGGTGGCTTCTGCGGGTGGCAGTGCCCCCCGGCCCGCCGGCGTGTGAATGGGGCATCTCCTTGCCCCTTGCCGACGGGTCCGGTGCGGAGCCGCCTGCGCGGCAAAGTGGGGCTGCGAGCGCTCGCCCCGCTCCGGGGGTTTGATGGAGTTGGCGAAGTTGGTACTGGGATGTATTTTTCAGCGAGAGCTGCGGCTACTCCCGAAGTTGCTGCTGAAGGGGAGGCACTGTCAGGGCTGGCTTAGGTTGTTTTGCTCTTGTCGTCTTCCTTCCCTCCTGTCGTCTTCCTTCCCTCCCGAGTGGAAATGGGGGGATTCTAAACCTGCGCGCTGGGTCTTAGCAAATCAGAAGGCAAAGGCTGGGCAGGCAGTGACCTTGATTGGGGCAGAGGGGACCCCTTTTTGTAGAAGCGGCCAACTGTGGTGGGGAGCGGGGAACTTGCCTCATGGACTGCTGGAGAACAGCAGCCTTTCCGGGCCTGGAGCAGGGGGCTTGACTGGGGCTGAATTCGTCTCTCTCTCTAGCAGGGGGATGGAAGTGCAAGGTGTGCACTTACTTTTTGTAAGGATTTCCGGAACCTGATTTTCTCCTTTTCTTCTGGGTATTTTTTGTTTAGCCTCACGTGTTCAAGTTTGTAATTGTCTCAGGAAATTTGTTCCCAAGCTAATTTTATTCCATCTTGCTGGAAAAGTTGTGTATCACCACTGACACATTCAGCTCTTCAGCTCTTATGCGTTCCTCCCTGTAGTAGAGTCAGCCCAGTAGTTTCTTCCCTTGCAGTAAGCCACAGGATGAGAGAATGTGCCCTTGTCATTATCAGTGGTGTGCCTTGCAGCCTGGGGTTTCAGAATAGCTCAGCACCATCTGCATGTAGCCAAATGCCTCCTCCTGGGTGTAACTGCACATCCAGGCTAGTCGCGTGTGTTCTGCGTGCCATGTGTGCACATGCAGATAGCTGAAGTATTTGCTGCAGGATTTAAAAGGCTTTTTAGCAACTACTGTCAGAAAGGGTTGTTAGGTTGAGGGTAATGGGTCTTGGCAAAGTAAGTTGTCGCATCTGTAGGTTAATGTTGATTTCATGATCTGTTTTCATCACCTTTTTCTTCTTTCTCCTCCACTTTTTCTTTTGCAGGGTGATCTTGAGTTCTTCTTAACTTGCTAGTGCTCAGCCTCCTCATGCCTCCGTCTCCTCTAGACGACAGGGTAGTAGTGGCACTTTCGAGGCCAGTGAGACCTCAGGATCTCAACCTCTGTTTAGACTCTAGCTATCTTGAGTCTGCCTCTTCTGCCTGTGAGAGCCACTCCAGTCTGCTCGGCGCAGCTGTTGTGTCCCTAAAGACTGCTAATCTCACGTATATGCCCTCATCCAACGGCTCTGCACGCTCCCTGAGTTGTGGATGCAGCAGTGCCAGTTGCTGCACTGTGGCAACGTACGACAAGGACACTCAGGCCCAAACTCAAGCGAGCACCAGCAGCACCCACACCGGAGCCTCCACCGCCTGCCCTGCCAACCAAATGGTCAACAGCAATGAGAACGCCAGCAGCCTGAGCCCGCTGGGCGGGGTGGGGAGCCCTGTCTCGGGCACCACCAAGCAACTCACTAGCATCAAAATCATTTACCCCAATGATCTGGCCAAGAAGATGACCAAATGCAGCAAGAGCCACCAACAGAACCAAGGGCCTGTCATCATTGACTGCAGGCCCTTCATGGAGTATAATAAGAGCCACATTCAAGGGGCTGTCCACATTAACTGTTCTGACAAGATCAGCCGGAGAAGGCTCCAGCAGGGCAAGATCACCGTCTTGGACTTGATCTCCTGCCGGGAAGGCAAGGACTCCTTCAAGAGAATATTTTCCAAAGAAATCATAGTTTATGATGAGAATACCAATGAGCCAAGCAGAGTAATGCCTTCCCAGCCACTCCACATAGTGCTAGAGTCACTCAAGCGAGAAGGCAAGGAGCCCCTAGTCCTAAAAGGTAATTCTCCTCGTTGCCCGCATGTAGGCTCATGGTTTGCTCTGTAGCATGTACACTCTGCTGTCAGCCTCACTGATGGCTGAACCTTGAAAGCATCTGCTTATCTCTAGCGAGGCTTGCGTGCCTCCAGTCACCAGTGGCAAAGCAAATGCTGTTTGTGGACAAACTATGGAGCTGGTAGCAGGGAGATGCTTGCTTTTCTCTGAATATTGTCCTTGAGTAGCAAGAGGGATGGGAACTGGAAGGAGGAGGAAACGTGCTTCCTGGTGTCTGTGCAGACAAAGAATTTCCCCCATTGCTTGTTCTGAGTATTTATAGCCCAAGGAGCAGAGGTCCAGGAGGGGTTAGTTCTCATTTATCTTGTCGGACTGACCTTTACTTAGCAGCCTTATTTTAGTCTGCATAAAACTGAACTCATAGGTGCTGGAGATGGGCAGTGAGATTGGAGAAGGAAAGGCAAGGGAAGTCACTTGGTCTGAGGCATTTTGTCGTGGACCAGTCAGCAAAACTTGAGCAATCAAGCCTTGTTTTGGTGGTATGAGGTGAGAATAATGAACAGAGGGAAATACTGAAAAAAATGATCTGAAAGTGTTGTGTTTACATGTATATGTGTTTATATATGTGTATGGCTTTCCTGTAAAGGTTCCTGTTTTAATGTGGTGTTTGGTTTATCTCTTAATGCTTTGGTGGAAACAAGCCCCACCAATTAAGGCAGCATCAAAGGACAGTTCCCTTTCTTCACTTCATTCTGTAGATCCTATTTATAACAATGCTGCCCTCTAGATTGAATTTCTTTTCCCCTGGGTGTTTATGCCATTCAGAGGCATGGTTGGCAGAGACTGGCTGTGGCACTGAGAAACTATGGAGGGATTTGCTGCTTAGCTCATACTGTATGTATTTAATTCGCTTATATTTTTCTGTGCAGCTTACTACTTCCAACCTGCCCAATGTGGCAGGAGAATGGATTGGGCTGATAGTTTATCCCCTTTCCTCAGCTGAGTTTCTTAGCTTTATAGGAGCTAAGGTTCCTGTGAGATACTTCTGTGTGGGTGTTTCTTGTGGAAGCTTAAAACTGATGAACTGTCTCCTTGCTCCCAGCAAGTGTATGGTCATGCTGGACTTGCTCTGATACTTGCTGTGGGTTCCGTATATGCTTTTATTGAGTCTCTTGGGTTATGGTGGTGACCTTCATCTGTAAAAGAGGGAGACGAGGTGCTTAGCAGAGGGAGATTGTTGCTGGAGTCCTGTATTTCTGGTGGTAATCATTCTGTTCTCCAGCCTTTGCAACTAGATAGATGGTTGTAGTCTACAAGCCTTCCTGTCCTCAGAAAAATGGTATGCTGAAAGTGTTTTCAGAGAAACACAGGGGAAAACACTGAAGCTTCTATGGACCTCGAACTGGTACTTTTTCAGTACCTGAAGTAAGATCCTGGTGGAGATGAAGCTGCAGAGCTGTAGTTGGGCAGCACTGAGCTGTTGGGTGCTGTGGGCAGGTTTTGGCCAGCCCTTTCTCCCACCTTCCAGCTCTAGGTGCTGCACTGGGTTTGACCAACTGCTTGTGAGAGTCCTTGGGCCATTTTTGGTTTTCAACCACTGAGAAATGTTACCTAAGGGACCTGTTTAGCAGAAATCCCTTCCCCAAACTGGTCTGCCAGCAGATCTGGAAGCATGCCAGAGGAGAGAGAAGGCCCAAATCCTTAGCTTTTTGGATGTAGTGATCATCTGGATCAGAGCAAACCTCACCTAGGGGAGTGTATAGTGAGGAGCTCCCCCTATCACCTAAACTCCCTTCCTCTTCTTTGAAGTGGAGCTCAAACTGGGGTCAAATGGAGTTGAGCATGGGATAAAGCAGCATTTAGGAAGGCTGCGATTAAGCTTCCGAGCTGGAGGAGTGGTGCTGGAACCACTCGTTATTTAGTTTCATTTGACAGATAGTGTTTTTTCCATCATGCTTCGGCAGCCTGGGAGCTGGCACATGCACATACCTGGGTTCAGGCACTAAAATGAAACCGAGGGTGGCTGGGGAGCCCTCTTTGCCTACGTTTGTTATTTTGAGTGATTTCTCTTGCTCTCTGCTATCTGCTCCTAATTTATTGCTGGCCCATCTGATCCCCTGTGTTGTGTTTGCAAACAGTGGTTGCTAGCCAGGCTGTCCAAGTTTATGTCCCCCTGATCCGGTGCCACCTTCTCCATGTTTGGTGCTGCCTGTCAGCCCGTGGCCCCATCGCCGTTTTCGTGGCACGGTGTCACGTTGTGGGGTGAATCCGATCGGCAAAGCCGAGGGTTGGGTTACATCTTTGGCTTACAGCATGCTGGGGTAGCGACGTGGCCCTGTGTGCATTTAGTTTTTAGGTGCCCCAGTCTTTTTAAGCAGCAGAGAAACTGTGCTGTTCTCCGAGGCCAGGCTGTGATCTACAGATAAATGTATGTATGGTGCACCTTATTAGGCTCAAGTTAAAAAGAGGTGGCCTGATTTATTTTTAATGTAGCAGACCAGTATATAAACTAGCATTGTGACAAGAGAGGGTTTACATATGCTGTGGTATGGAGGGATTTTAAAACCCGTATTCCTCCCTTTCTGTTCATTCCTCTCTTTGCTGCTTCCTTTAACATAGAGCATATTTTTGGTCATAAACATAATATATGCATAATTTTGATTTAAGCTCTTTAGAAGAAAGATTTTTCATATTTTTTTTGTTCACAAGGCATAACAGCACTTGAGACAGGCATAAACCCCCTACTTTTATGAAAAAAATAAGCCCATAAGAATCCTGCATTTCACGGGCTGTAGCAGCATGAGCTATCAGGGCTGAAGCTGCTGCTTAGCCTGTTTATATGCAAAATAGGAAGAAGTCATATTTCCCCCAACACCCAGTCACACCGTACTAGACCGTGGTATTGCATGCTTGCTGAAACTCAAAGGCCTCACTTTTTTGGATGCCTTTTTTTTTTTTTTTTCCTATTTTTATTTTTTTCTTAGCATTGAAAAGGAGAGGGAGCAAACCAATGATGTGAGCCCAGTGTTCCTTCTGCTTGAGGCCAATGTCAAAGCTGTTGCTGAATTTGGGGAGGGGGAGAGCATGGCTCTGTAACCCTGGGTGGGATCAGCAGCCCTGACCCTCCTTGGTGGGATTGTGCTCCTTTCCCTCCTGCAAACCCAATGGTGAGGCATCTCTACCTTCCCTGAGAACTTTGGCTCATAGAGGAAGTGGCCTGGAGTCTTTAAGGCTTGTGTGCTTGAGTTCGCTACTGGGACCTAAAAATAGAAAGTGGGAAATTCATTTGCATTCAGATGAAAAGTATTATTTTTACCCAAAACTAAAATGTTTAGGTTTGGAGTTCAGCATTTTTTTTTCCAAGTTAAATTAAATCCACAAAGGGAACAAAAATGAAAAATTGAAGCATCTGTGCCAACACATCTTGACAGCTTTTAACACAAGAGGAGTTGCCTTGGAGTCCCTGACCACTATCTGGTAGTATTGTCTCCATCTTGTTGTTTCTTTTCTACCTTTGAGGTCTGGCAGTGGGTGCCTTGTGAACCTGCTCAAGTCTTGTGTTTAGTTTGTAAAGGCTTCTGTGTTTGACTGCAGGGAAACAACTGAATTCAAAAGCAGAGGTGCAAAATGTGGTTTGGCAAATAATTCATTCTTTTTCTTCTCCTTACATGCTGTAAACTGATGGCTGGACTGCTGCAAGGGAGATGGAGAGGAACTGACTGGTTCCTCCCCAACAACTGATTGATTCTCTGTTCTCATTCCCAGTCTGAGGATCTTATTTATGCTCTGACTTTCAATCTTCTCACTGCTCGTCTAACAGGGAAACAAATGAAGCAACTTGCTCTCATTATAGTGGGTAAGACCTGCCAACAAACCACTTCGTGCTTTCTGCCATGGTCTAAGAATAGCTTCAGATCTCTTACCACACCGGAGTCGCATATCAGCAGAGTTGAAACAACTACAGAGGGCCTGAGGTGCCTACACAAGGAATAAGTACCTGGTTTATGTTCCCCCACGTTCGTGTAAAATACTGTGAGCAGCTGCCTTAGAAATACCTGACCTGGTCATAATCTGTGCAAATATATAATTTATTATTATTATTATTAGCTATATAATTCAACAGTGTCAGTGTTGCTTTAAATCCTAATTGGATTACACTGCACAAGAGTATTTGAAAGTAAAACTTGATGTAATGGTCAACAAATCCAGCTGACCAACAAAACATGTGCCTGGCACTTATTTCCACCAGAGATCTCCACTGAATAAGTATTAGGTCATAGTTGTAATAGGGAAATGTGTAGTTTTAAACACATTGGATGTCTCACATGCATTACTTAACATTTAAAAATAAAGCGTGTTCCCTCTGTGCTGCAGAGGAAATCTGGCCCCATCAGTCGCTAGGGAAAAAACTTCTGCTGACTCTATTGAGGCTGAGATTTCACCTTCAGTTTTCAGACTGATTGCTGGAACTTAAAGTATCTTTCTACTGGAATCAATAATCTTCTTGGCCATAACACCTGAAAATTGATTGTGTGTGTCTGTACCTTTTGCATATAGATAAATTGGGGCAATTGTGTGGTTGGACACCACGGTGTTTACTGTATTTTGAGGGGATACTTCTGCAGAGTAGTGTACCTCTAAACTTTGCCTATTCATCACTAATGGAAAGTGTGGCATTTCCTCCCAGATAACGGCATCTGAGAGTTTCAAGAGCTGGCTTACAGGGTACCTACCACATTTAAACTGTCCTTGGGGGAAAGACTGCCTTGGAAAGAGAGGAACAGGAAGGAGGTTTGTTTCTTTGTTTTGTTTTGTTTTCCTGTTTTTGGCTCTCTAGTTTGTCCTACCCTTGGAAACCAAACTAAGAGTTAAGCAAACTGTTACATGAGGCAGACATCTCTGATGCTTGTAAAGAAAAACTGCTCCAGTTCTGTGTGAACTGGGGGAACATTCCCCGTGATGTTCCTGATAGGTAGATGCTGGATTATAATTAGCTGAATCCTTCATGTGCTTACCCTTACCCTGCCAGAGGTAAGAAGCTGTATAAGTAAAATCTTTATAGGACTGCTGCTGGTCTGTTTTCTGGCCTTTTACTCTTTAGGTGAGCACAGCCTTTTGGAGAGGCTTAGGGTGGCTGTATCTTAACTGATACAGATAGAATTTTTTTTTTTTTTAGACCTATACATGGGAGGTTTGCCTTCCAAAGGAGCACTCTAAGTTTTTATGACACTTAAGTAGCACAAAAAGTTTTAGTGAGATCGCTTTGGCTTTATGTTGCATTCAAAGTGGGGGATCATCTACTTGTCTTTAGGCTATAACTCTTTCTTGACTCTGTGAAAAGCCCCATTACAGTTAGGGTTTTTTATTTATGCAGGCAACTTGGAAGTAAAGAAATGCCATAAATATGAGCAGCATGCACACATTGTAATATCTGTCTGTTTTGCAATTTCACTAGTCAGCCAGGAGGGAAACACCTCTCAAATATTCAGCATCAGTTTGCAGGGCTATAGAAGTCATGCTGTTTAAAGAAATAGATTATGGTAATCTGAAGATGACCTAGTCCATTGTCCCTTTTCGTGTAAGATAAGATTATGCATGGTGCTGTGGCCTTGTTGGGAAGTCCCTGGTGGGCCTGGGAGAGTGCTGGCTACAGAAATCACAAGGCTGACCTGAATTACTGCAAGCAGTTGTTTTTCTGGAGCTTTGATTCTGGGTACTCGACTGAATCTGTCTCGAGC